>NW_003852489.1:2123348-2132677 GCF_000181295.1 Otolemur garnettii
GGGTCCGGGCTGGGGATTCGAACCCGCCACCTTAGGTGTACATGGCTGGCGCCTTAGCCAGTTGAGCTACAGGTGCCGAGCCCATTGTTTGTCTTTTAAGTCTATTTTAATCTACAGCGTCCACTTCCATCCCTTTCTTTCCCTTACAATTGATGTGTGGGAAAACCCAGGCCATTTAACTGCAGCCTTCCCCACAGCCTGAAGTTCACGGAGCAAGTTTCCTTTCCTCTCTGAACCTGAGTTACTTCCCCTGCCCAACTCAGGGGCCTCCCATAACAATAAAAAGTAACAGTGAGCCTGAAAGCACATGGGCAAATGCTTATGATGTTTTGTTAAGCAAAGAACCTAGGACACAAACTGACATAGATTAGATAGTTATGCTTTCAACTACAGAAAGAAAGAAATGCATAGAAAAAGGGGCCTGAGGGAGATAGGCCAAGATATCAATAGTTGTCCTTGACGGTGGAATTCTGCATGGACCTTTTTCTTCCCCCTTTCTTTTATTTTCCCATAATTAGCATATCATAATGTGATCATCTGCTTTTTTCTTTTTTTAACATTTTTAGCATTTTACAGAAAAAAGGGCTCTTAAAGCAGACGTCCTCAAACTACGGCCCACAGGCCACATGCCGCCAGCCGAGGACATTTATCTGGCCCACCAGGTGTTTTTGCCGCCACTGCCTGTCCTGCTTAGCAGCTGACTCGTCCCGGGGCCCGCAGTCTGGCCCCCCAATGGTCTCAGGGACAGTGAACTGGCCCCTGTTTAAAAACTTTGAGGACCCCTGTCTTAAAGCATGGTGTGGGAGCCAGTGCGTCACCAGCCTTGCCCACTTGCCCTTCATAGCACCCCTGGCTTTGCTCTTAGTTCCTGTGGCCGCCACCAGGCAGCGGAGACCCTCAGCATCCCACACCTGTTTCCCTGATGCCTCTAAGCCGGTCTGCCTGTGTCTCTCCCATCTTCTTCTCTCCATGCCATCAATGGAAGAACAGGCCAGGGCACCTCCCAGCTCCAGGCTCTCATGTAAAGATCACATCCCTCCCTCTGCATCAGTGGCCATCACACTGCATGAGCTGGTTAAGCACACATTGCTGGCCTCCAAAACCCCACCAATTTCTGACCCCTGGATGTGGGGTGGGGCCCAAGAATTTGCGTATCTAACAAGTTCTGCATTGACATGGATGCCAGTGGTCCAGGAACCTCACTTTGGGAACGCCTCATTCTCACCCCGCCTCCATCTTCCTACACAAGCCCGTGCCATCCTGCACAACCTAGTTCAAGTCGCCTTGTCCCAAGAGGCAATCTCGGAAAACTCCAGCCAATATTGATCTCTCTCCGCCCTTCCAGATCACCCCAGTACTTAAAGGTGGTCTGGTAGAGAAGGGCGCACTTGGTGGCCATAACGACAGGCAGTGTTGCATTTCATCAGCTGTTGTCTTCTGTGCTTGGCTCCTGCCATCCATCAGCTCTTAAGGGACACACTGGGACAGACACCTCTTTAGTGATTCCACGTTACACAGGAGGCATTCCTCACATTCCAGGCGAACTGGCTCACAGGAACCAATGACACTCACACGCAGACTTCTAATGATTTAGTCACTGTCCATCAAAAAACACTTACTGAGCACCTACTATGTGTCAGCATGCACAAGAGACCAAGAATTACAGTCGTATGAGGTACAGCAGAAGCCTACCTAAAGCCCTCTGTGAGGAATTCTCCCAACTGTAGACAAATGGTGTCCCAGAGGCACATCAGACAACCTCAGTCCCAGAGGCAGGTGTTGGTGCCCACCAGCAAGCACACACAGTCGTGGTCACATCCTCGTGTAACCATAGAGAGGGTGTGACCACCGATGCTAGGCTCCACTGTCTCCCATCTAAGCCACCCTGGACTCGGGAAAAATCTTTATGGGCAGACATTGGTAGGAGAACAGATGTCCAGGCAAATGGGCTGGGACCCCTGGGAGCGAGTCAAGAGGACACCACCTCGTAATTCAAAGGCAGTAACTGAGGAACAGACCCCTGTCCCACGTCTTCAAATATCTGGGGGTCTGGACAATAAGGTCCTTTGCCCCAGCAAAACATCTTTTTTATTTTTTAAATTGAGACATAGTCTCACTTTGTCGCCCTCTGTAGAGCATGGTGGCATCATAGCTCATAGCAACTTCAAACTCTTTTGCCTCAGCTTCCCTAGTAGCTGGGAACAGCCGGCTATTTTTTTTTTTTTTTTCTGTTTAGCAGACCCAGGCTGGGTTTGAACCCACCAGCCCCAGTGCATGTGGCTGGCACCCTAACCACTTAGCTATGGGCGCCCAGCCTCCAGCATAACATCTAGAGTGTTGTGGCATCATAGCTCATAGTAACTTCAAACTCTTTGCCTCAGCTTCCCTAGTAGCCCACAACACCCAGTTATTTTTTTTCTGTTTAGCAGACCCAGGCTGGGTTCAAACCCACCAGCCCCACTGCATGTGGATGGCATCCTAACTACTTAGCTATGGGCGCCCAGCCTCCAGCAAAACATCTTGAGCAGACTGAAAAGACCACAGCCTCGGACAACTTTCATTTCTTTGTGCCTCAGTTGTGGCTATCTACTAAAATCTACTACTTAAAAGAAAAAGCAGTAAAGCCAAAACATGAGGTGATCAAGATCTCCTTTAGAAGAATAAAAGAAGAATACAGGCTGTATACAGGCTTCCCTGGCACAGTGATTCTTGGTGGTGTGGTGCATCAGAATCTCCTGAGGTGCACCCAATCCCTGTCCCCCAGGTCACACAAGTCATAGAGGCTCTGGGGCAGTGGTTCTCAACCTTCCTAATGCCTCCTAATGCTGCAACCCTTTAATATAGCTCCTCATGATGTGGTGACCCCCAACCATAAAATTATTTTCGTTGCTACTTCATAACTGTAATTTTGCTACTGTTATGAATCATACCCTAAATATCTGATATGCAGGATGTATTTTCATTGTTACAAAGGGGTCGCGACCCACAGGTTGAGAACCGCTGCTCTAGGGTATTCCAGGCCTTTCCTACTTACGGGACTGGAGCCCCTTGAGGAGAGGTCTGTCAGGCAGCAGATCCTCATCGATGAGACTACAGAGGGGCCGAGTCCAGAGGCCAGCCAGGGAGGAGATGGCATGCCAACAGTGAGGTACCCCTTGTTTCCACCCCCATCCCAGAGCTCTGGTCCTGGGGAGGAAATATCATCCTCCTTGTATAAGTCAACCAGTCCCCTAGGGACCTGCCACTTCAGACAATACATGACCAAGTTCTGGGCCACTCCTCCTTCTGGTCACCACTGGTCACCACCCCAGGCCAGCCCATTTCCCGGGTCCTGAGCCCTCACCCTAACCAACTGTGACTCTTTATTTCGGGATTCAGATCTCAGGCCTCCTCTTTCAGGAAGTCTTCCCACCTGCACTTTTTGGCTCACTCCCACACAGTGGTGGCCTGTTACACCCTCTGTCTCCTCTGTCATCAATATGACAACACAAGACATACGATATCACGATTGCCACTGCACCAGCTGGTGGCCCAAACAGATGATGCTCCCCGGGGAAGGCAAGATGTTGGGGTCTCATTCAGTTTCTCTGTCCCCAGCACCTCACACAGAGCAGGCAAGCAATATGCATATTTATGCTGATCAGAAGAAAAGGGGGGGGGAGTTTTAAATCAAACAGTTTCATTAGGCGCATTTTTTAACAGTCTAGGGAAATTACAGCAAATACTATTATTAGTAAGTTCCATGTACCAGAGAGAAGACTGAGACATGGGGTAAATATGGTATCTCTGGTTCAAAGGGAAAAAGAGTAAAATCTGGAAAAAAATAACTACCTCTGAAGTTCTTGTTCCCTGTGGCTTAGGGGTCACAGTGACTCCATGATTTCACTCTGTGGATGAAGCACAGATCCAGGATGCAGGAGCAATTTGTGTCTGCAGAAGGCCTCTCTCAGTGAGGTCCGAGGGATACTGTTGCATCCATTTGGGAGGGTCTGGGAGTCAGCTGTTCAACTGGGAGTTCCTGCAGGTCAATTTAGAAACAGGGACAGGAATAATGCTCCCCAGGGCCTTGGCGTGAAAGGGCTTTTCTCTCCCATGCCCAAGACTCTCAGGGGAAAGACAAGGGTTTCTCTCAGCCCACTGGCTCTGAGGCAGCAAAGGGGCGTGGCCCGCACCGGTCCCTCCTGGCCTTTATGGGCCCAGGAACAGGCCACAGAGAGGATGTCCCTCTAGCTCAGAGTGCTTTACTCAAGAATGGCTCTACCCCGAGTGGCATTAAAGTAGGCAGGAAATAAAATTTATTCAGAGTCAACTAGATGTAATTGAAAATAAACCATATGCCAGGCACTTGGCAAGGTGCATCCCCACAGTCTTTATCTAATTTTCACACCAACCCAGTCAGGCAGCTACGAGTCTCCTTGTTTTTCCAACAGGAAACTCAGGCATTGTTCTGCTGGAAGAAGAGAAGGCCGGGAGGCGACCCTCAAAAATTGGGTGTGTAGGGCCAATGCTAAGTACAGATTTAAGCGTCTCTGAGTAAAAAAGATACTTGCTGTTTATTTGCTACCTTTCTTAAAGACAGAACAAAATCAAATGAGATTCAGGTTAGATTCCAGAAAAGAGAGGACTGACTGTAAAGAGGCCTTAGAGAGTTCACTTCCCAGGATAGATCCTGAAGGTGGCAGCTGCCCATTCTGCAGACAGGAGACTAGAAAACTTGACTTTATCCCCATGTGGGCGTCACCTAACACGCTCGGAGGTCTCCTCGGGCCACTTGGCTCCAGCCCCCACATCATGTGAGGCTTTTGGACAATGTGAAATCTGAGGTCAAACATTTCCTTTGCTAAATTTAACAAACAGATGGGCATAGAGTTCAGATATTAAAATGAAGTCTTTTTTAAACTTTTCTTTTTTTTTTTTTTTTTTGACACAGCCTCAAGCTGTCCCCCTAGGTAGAGTGCTGTGGCATTACAGCTCACAGCAACCTCCAACTCCTGGGCTCAAGCGAGTCTCCTGCCTCCGCCTCCCAAGTGGCTGGGACCACAGGCGCCCGCCACAACGCCTGGCTATTTTTTGGTTGCAGCCATCATTGTTGTTTGGCGGGTCGGGCTGGGGATTCGAACCCGCCACCTTAGGTGTACGTGGCTGGCGCCTTAGCCGGTTGAGCTATAGGCGCCGAGCCTTTAAACTTTTCAATAAATGGGCAGAGTTGGATTTTACTGATTAAATCAGAGAGGTTGACATGACTGTGTTAAAGTTAGCACATGAGTGTGGCACTGCCAAAAAGCCCACTGTTTCATCTGTTGGATGGGGCAGTTCATCAAACTAGCAGGGGACAGAGGTGACTAGGCACACGTGCAGGCCACCAGCTTGCCACAGCTGAAACGCTGGGAGGACTTCGAGGACACAAAGCAGGGCTGTGGCTGCCCTGGCTGCTGGCGCCAACACTTGTGCTCTGGTCTGGAACACAGGCTGCCTGATAGGCTGTTATTAGCCCAGGAAGGCAGAACACCCTGGGTCAGAAGGGGGGATGGGGAGGGAGGAGGCTGTATGGTAAGTAAGAGCTGGGTCTAAAGAGAGACTTCTTCCATGCCGCACGGCTCATTTCAGACCAGGCGACTTCAACTGGTTTGAATTAAATACAGAACATACAATTCATCGCAGAACAATCTCATGACAAAAATTTCGCAGTCATCCAGACATGAATGAATTTTCCTTACGGTAAAAGGAGTCATATGGCCAAAGCCCTGTCTTCTCACGTGTTCAAAACCTCTCCAACCTCACAGGAGAAACCCAGGCTGGAGAAGATTAAAGGTCTCACCCTCAAGGTCCTGCCAAAGAATCAGAACTGGTGCCAGCGCTCTCTGACTCCAACTCAGAGACCCGCTCCAGGGGGTCAGCAGCTGCCTCTGAGAATACAGGGGCTGAGAGTGCTTATAAATCACTGCACGCCCGCTCTATCCTGATGGCCTCACGTGCCTGAGGCGTGATGGCGCAGGGCAGGCCAGGTCAGGAGCCACACTGCAGGGTCGAGGCTGGAAGACTGACCAGAGCTCTGAGGGCCACCGCAAGGCCTCTTGTCCTTGCACTGCCCCCACCTCCCCCTTTGATCCTAAAGAAAAGAAAAATCCCCACTTGCATTGATTTGTCCAACGCAGAGGCAACACAAAGGCTGCACCTGTTTCCATGGAGACCCGATTGGCAAAGCAAAGGAACAAAACAGTGAGAAACACTAACCCGTCGCCACCTTCCGGGCCAGCTTGATCGATGGGATGCCGGCTGGCCCGCCAAAGCCCTGACAGGAAGACAGCGGAAGGATTAAAGGTAATCAGCACATCTAGAAGCCGTTTGGGGAGAGAGGGGCCAGCAGCCTCCCCCACCCCCAGGCCTGCGGACTAGCCTGGGCCTCACTCTTGAGAAAGATCCTGAACAGACTATCCTCAACAGAAATCCAAAGGGAGCGATTATTCACTTTACAAGAGGATTCCTTGCTCGACAAAGGGAATCCTTGAAACAGCAAAATCCCGCGGTGGATTGAAATGTTTGTTCCGTTTCATTATCTGCTGTGGCTGAGGAGGAGGGGGCCCGGGGAGCAGTAGCTTCCAGAGGAAAGTCTGTAAGAAAAGATGACAAAACACGAGGGAGGTGTGGAGACAGGACTCTGTTTATAAAACATCTGCTGGGAGAAGCTCAGAAGAAAACTGAGACTTGGCAGCTTTAAAACAGAAAGGTGAGGGAGGAGGCCCGTTTCACCGGCAGGACACGGAAACTAAACAGCGGAGGAAGCTGGGCAGCAACAGGTGTCGGACAAAGACCCCCAGGCTGCCACAGGCCCTGCCGGAGTGCACAGGCACCCCTGAAGTCATCAGGCTTGGAGGAAATGTGGGGGGCAGAAATGTGAGCAGCCCTCACCTCCCCAAGGGCAACAAGAAGGCAAGAGGCTTGAAATGTCCTGGTGAAGGCCAGAGAAGATGCCAACAGCAGACTCAGCAGGTGGCAGGGGCTCAAGGGCAGTCATAAGAGCCTCTTGGCTTGTTCTCCCCGCTCATCAGATGACACGTATTAAGCACCTCTTCACACATGACATCCTGGGAAGAGGACAAGGCCATGCATCAACAAAACCCTGCCCTTGGAGAGTCTCGACCAGGCCTTCACTCCACTGAGCATTTTCCTGACTATAATTCCTTCAGGGAACAGAGACCAAGGACGACAACAAGGATATTTACTGAGCATACTATGTGGGCCAGATGCTAAATAGCCATTGCCTCACTAATCCTCTCAATCACTCCATGAGGGAGTTACTTTCCTACTCCTCATTTACTGATATGGAGAGATGGGCTCAGAGAGGTAAGTAGCTTGTCCAAGGTCACACAGCTAGAAAGTGGTAAAGCCAGGATTCAATCATAGGTTTGCTGAACTTTGGGGCCTGTGAACACTAGGCTAGATCCTGGCCACATCAGCCCATTTAACAGATAATAACACCGAGGATAAGAGAACGCAAGGGATGCACACTGAGGCAGAGGCACTGGATGGACTCTGAAAACCAGCTGTCCTGAAGGCTTTTTTGCCTTGTGATGCCTCCTCCAGGAATGCCAGCTGGCTTTCTTGGTGGGTACATGGACTGCTCTGTGGCCCTGAGGTCCCTCCCCTGTTCTGAGCCTCAGTTTACCCCTCTGCAACAAGGAGGCATCATTATAGTGTGAGCCTCTCCCATCTCGCTGAGAGGAGCCATGAAGAAACATGGATATGCATTCAAGGCATCACCAGGGAGCCAGCGGAAGAAGCAGGCTCAGCCCCGGCTCCGACAAAGATTTCCAGAGCTCTACAAGCCCTGGATGCCCCATGCAATGTTCACAGAGCAAAACTCCAGGCAGCATCTCCAGGTCTCTAGTTCAAACGTCCTCCCAGCAGGGCGCATGTGTTGAACCCCTGGATAACCCAGGAATTTCCCAGACATGGATGGCTTCTAGAAAATCCATTTCTAAAACCTCCAGTTCCACATGTATTCCTTCCTAAAACAGATCTGCTGGAAGCTGTCTGGATCTGCCAGTTCTCCCTTCACAGTGACCCTCCTAAACACATCCCCAAACAAAGGCCCCCTTCCAGCCATCCCAACCTCCCCCTGGTGCCCTGCCCTGGGGTATAAAAGCCACCAAAGAGACAACTGGAGAACACAGCCCTTGTGGGGAGACAGACAAAGAGAGCTTCCTGAAGTCACAGAGAAGGGAGCCGGCCATACTTATCTCTCTTATCTACCCATCTGTTTATTTTAGGGTTAGAATTAGGAAGCAAGGAAGCTGACAAGGGGACATCTGTTTAACCTACTTAATCAATATTTGAATTAAAAAAATGGAGCCAGGCCTTTTCCGACACAAAGTGTGATTTGCCTGATGAGTCTAATAATGAGATCCAGGTTGGCCAATTAGGAATTATGGAGACATTGTCCGTGCCTGCCTGGGCCGAGTGTGCTGCTCTCAGGCTTTGACAAAAATATATTTGAAGCCAATATATGACATAGAATAAGGCTGGAAACACATCCCACTTAAAGTTAGGATAAAAATAATCGTATACATCAATTTTAAAATGTGTGAGGAGATACACGGGTTTTCAAAATTCTTTTGACAGGTGTGAGAGTAAAAAAAAAGACTTTGAAGCCTGTTGCTTTGGTTCCCTGGAGCCATGATCAAAGGCTCAAGCTCCCATGCTGACAGATCCACTGGGCCATGTGCACAGAAAGTCCTCAGGAGGAGGTAGCTGCGGGGGATAGGAAATCACCAGACCTGGAACCTGGTGTAAGTTTGTGTCTACTGTGTGGCTGGGGAGGATAAGTCACCCAACCTTCCTGAGCCTCAGTTTCCTTGTAAGTGCATGGGGATGATACCATATGAGGCACAGCCAAAGTCCTGGTGATAATGACCATGATGGTATTAAATGCATAATTAAAAAGTGCACCAGCACAAACAGCCCCAGATGGTAGCCAATTGGCCAGCGTCTTCTGTCTGGCTCAGACAACTTTATAATATTCGTCTCTAGATGATATTAATAACAATATTTATTGAGCGCTCACTATGTGCCAGGTGCTGGGCTAATTGCTTTCCAGGCCCCAGCTCATTTTGTTTTCACAACAACTCTAGGGGTAAGGTACCATTCTCGTTCCCGAGTCACAGGCACGGAAAGCGTACAGATTTACTTGGTTCACTCAGCTAGCAATTAAAGGCCCAGTGAGTCTCCTCGATTTCAGACTCTGCACTGTAAAAACTCTCCCTACTCGGCTCCGCGCCTGTGGCTCAAGTGGCTAAGGCGCCAGCCACGTACACCTAAGGTAGCGGGTT
>NW_003852489.1:2133008-2154889 GCF_000181295.1 Otolemur garnettii
TGAATCTGCATTTTAGCAAAATCTGGGAGGGTTCACGTGCACCTCCAAGTTTGAGAATCCAAGCTGCTCTAAAACACCAGCCTGGCTGATTTACCACCCTGGTTTCATCTCGCTGCAGGTAACATCAGGATTGTATGCTTTTCCCATGCACATACATACAGCCGGCATTTAAAGTAAGCAAGAAGGCTGAGGGGTTATAACAATCCATCAGCAACACATGCAAAATGCATTTTTAGAAAAGGGGTAGGAGGATTCACATCTAACTGTCATTAGGGGTCACTTCTGAGGAGTGGTAGGGGTGGGGGCAGGAGGCATCAAAGAGGACTTTATATTATTTGAAATCTTTAATACACAGAATGCAGTTGCCTCTTGGCTACATCATTAAAAAGGAAAGCATGTTTTAAAACAAGTACAGATCCTGGAAACTGATTGTACGTTATGAGTTCCATCTGTCCAAGGCTACTGATGGCTTCCAGCCTCGGACCGTAGAAGGCCAAGTGAAGAATGAACAAGAGATGCTGGTGGAACAAAAGGAGTGCTATGTTTGGAGCTGGAAGACACAGATTCGAGTCGAGGCTCCGTTCCTAACGTGCTGTGGGACCCCTTCTCTGGGGGCCTGCTATGAAATGAGAGTAACTCCACTCCCCTCTCAGCCCCACAGTACTGGTGCAGGGATTGATGGTGCAGTGAAGTGCTAAAGAAAAGAGGCTTTTAAAAAAACACACTGAACATTCATCTTCACTCATTCCATTCCCTAAACACAGATATTCCATGACTTTATAAGGAAGATGTACAGAGTAACCTGGATTTAGATTCCGTGGGAGCCTCAGGCTGATTTTCAAATCCTTATTCGAACTTAGAAGTTAGATTTGGACCTGGTTCAAAAAAGGAAAAGAAAGGGCTTTTTCTCAATGTCTGGCCCATTTTCTCTGTGTTTGTTGGGCCTGGTCTCTCTGCAGGCTCACAGGGTCTCGGGAGCATCTGTTCCACGGTTCTGCGTGCTCCCTGTCTGGACATGGGATCATCTTGAGATTTCTGTGATTCCTACCAGTAACCAACTCCAAAGCTGCATCCTAGCTGCTCTTAGAGCAAAAGTCTCATGTCTGCTGTTCAGCTCAATTCCAGCTATCGCCTCCGTTTCCCATCTTTTATCTCGGAGCTCAGATCTGAAGATCTGGAGAGAGCAGCAAGTTTTACCCTTCGCTCACGTGGAAGGCATGGAGTTTGGGTCTGGAGGGATAAAGTGATTTGCTCAAACCCATACAGCTTGCTTAAAATAAACAGAGTTGGATCAGGGGCTCTGGTTCCAAAGTTCAGACGTTTTTACCCACGCTTTCGCTATGACCCTTGAAAACACCTTCTATTTTAAAGACTTGTCTATCATGCCTTTGCAACTTGCCTGTCACTGACCTCACCCCTCTGACCCTTCATTCAAGGAGACATGAGTCTGAGGACTAGAAACCATCATACTTTTTCTCAACTGAACAACCCTAAAACCACATAGTCTGAAAGTATTACTGAAATTGAGCCAGAATAGAATCCCTAGCCAGATTTTCCAAGGAGACCCAGACTCATCTAAGTCATTATGAGTTTGGATTATTAAAGTAATGGCAAAACAAGCCTGGGGTCAGACAATTCCAGTGGCCTTAGACGACTGGATTCACCTCACCAAGCCTCCTCAGTTTTCTCATTGGCAAGCCAGGGAGAGTACTACCACTTTTCAGATTAGAGATAAAGATAAAGCTCTTCACACATAGGGGAAGCTCAAAAAACTATTACCATCATGATCATTGTCATCTGGGACCATCCATCCCAAAGACCGTTCTCCAATCCAGCTGTATATTACTATCTCCTAGGGATTTTAATTTCTTTATTTTTTATTTCCCTTTTTTAAATACCGATTTCCAGATCTTATCCTCAGATCCTCAGTGATTCTGATGTATTGGTCTGTGGGTAGGGCCTGGGGAATCAGCATGTATTTTTAAACTCTCCAGGGGATTCTTTTTTTTTTTTTTTTTTTTGAGACAGAGCCTCAAGTTATCCCCCTGGGTAGAGTGCTGTAGCATCACAGCTCACAGGAACCTCTAACTCCTGGGCTCCAGCGAGTCTCCTGCCTCCACCTCCCAAGTAGCTGGGACCACAGGCGCCTGCCACAACACCCAGATATTTTTTGATTGCACCTGTCATTGTTGTTTGGCAGCCCGGGCTGGATTCGAACCTGCCACCTTAGGTGTATGTGGCTGGTGCCTTAGCCGCTTGAGCCACAGGCGCCGAGCCATCTCCAGGGGATGTGCACCTGTAGCTGAGCTATGGTCTAAATCAGTGCTCCTTGACCTTTAACATGCACACACACTTCCTAGTGATCTCACTAAGATGCAGGTTCTGACTTCACAGGTTTTGTGTGAGGCATGAGAGTCTGCATTTCCAACTAGCTCACAGGGGATGCTACTGGCCCATGGCCTCAGGCGGAATGGCACCCAAAACTCAAGGTCTTAGGCAGATGGAAAGAAAGACTATAACATTCTTCTTCCTGGACAGTTTTAAAGGCCAGCTCTGTCCAGCCAGGCCCGAGTACACTGCCTTCTGGAAACAAGAGAGTCAATTATAAAACCTCAGATTGGGGCACAAAAACCCAGAACCAAAGACAGCCAACCAAAGTCATTGTCCCCAAATGACTCTCTGGCTTCCTGTTGGCTTTTTGGGTTCTACCAAGAGCCTACAGACAAATGTGTTCACAAAGATGCACCAGCAAATTAACTAACTGCGATACCACACCCTGCTTTCACGTACAGTTGCCTTCTCAAGCTCGTCCAAGGGAGAAACCGGAAGGAAAGGGTCCTAGTTACTTTCACTTGGCTGAGCAGGGGTGTAGGAAAGAGGATGTCCAGCCAAAAGGAGCTGAAACAATAGCAGCTCTGGTCAGCCCAGACTCCTCTGATCAGCCAAGCAGGAAGCTCCCTGCAGAAGCTGGCTAGGTAAAGGCACAGTTGAGGAGCTTTGGCAAAATAGGAGCAGAGTGAGGGAGAGTGGGGAGGGCAGACTCCTCTGGCTTGAGGTTGACATTCAGGTGTGACTGTGAACATCAACAAAACAACATTGACTGGGCACCTACTATGTGCTGGGCAATTTTATAGAAATACTTTCATGCTGGGCGTGGTAGCTAATGCCTGTAATCCCAGCACTTTGGGGCAGGATGATCACTTAAGCCCAGGAGTTTGAGGTTGCCATGAACTATGATGATGCCACTCTACTCCAGCCTGTGGGACAGCATAAGACTGTCTCAAAAAAAAAAAAAGTGTTCATTTGATCCTCACATCAGTTTTGCAAGTCAGGCATCATTGTTTTTGCTGTATACATGAGGAAACTGAGGCTCAATGAATAAGTGACTTTAGAACTTACACAGGATCAAGCCAGGATGGGAACACAAGCCTATCTAACTCTTCAGACTTCTTGACTTTTTTTTTTTAAGAGACAGGGTCTTGCTATGTTGCCCCAGCTGGATTTGAACTTCTGAGCTCAAGCAATCCTCCTATCTCAACTTCCGAGTATCTGGACTAGAGGCACATGCCTCTGTGCCTCAATTCTTCCTACTTCTTTATGCTGCTACTCGAAACTCTTAAATCTCTCAGTGACCAAATTTACCCTTTTGCTGGGGCAGAGAAGAAAGGGAAAAGGGGGAAAATATAATCAACACAACTAGAAATAGCTCTGAATCTCCAAAACCAAGGAATAATGCTTATTGTTATTATTATTAACCATCATCATCATCAGAAGTATAATTAAGAGGGCCGGGCACAGTGGCTTATGCCTGTAATCCTAGTACTCTGGGAGGCCAAGACAGATAGATTGCTTGAGCTCAGGAGTTCAAGACCAGCCTGAGCAAAAGTAAGATCCCATCTCTACTAAAAATAGAAAATCTAGTCAGGCGTTGTGGTGGGCACCTGTAGTCCCACTCGGGAAGCTGAGGCAATAGGATTGCTCAAACCCAAGAGTCGGAGGTTTCTGTGAGCTATGATGCCTCAGCACTCTACGTAGAGTGACAGGGCAAGATTCTGTCTCAAACAAACAAACAAAAAAAGAAGTGTAATTAAGAGATGCTGAGAGAAAAGACTGGTGTCTGTCCTATATTTAGGGTAGCTAAACAAGACACCTAGCCCACACAGGTTCCAGCAGCCCAGGACACTGTCATCCCCAGTTCCTCTGGAAAAAAGTGAACAGCACCTGATGACTCCAGGGTGAAAACCCAGGAGCTTTTGTGGGAGAATCTATCTGGCTGTGGATAAACAAGAGCCAAAAACCCAACAGCTCAAGGAGGCTGAGCTAGGTCAGGGCAACATGTCCCTGGCACCTAGCCCACCTGGCACATGGATGACAATGACTCAGTTGATGCACTGACCTATTGGTGGGTCCTGAGAGCTGACCTGAGCTGTGCGCCCTTGCCCCACCCCTGCATAAGTCCCCAGAAGCTTCCTAAAGTGTCAAAAGGACTTTAATGACTGTGGAGCTGAGGACTGGAGAGGATATGTAGGAGCCTCTTCCCCACCAAGGCCGCAGACCTGCACCACAGCCAGGTCCCTTCTGTTAGCACTTGGCAAGAAGGGGCCTTGGCAGAGCTGGAATACCCAAACGAATGGCTCCTGACTTTCACTCACACTTTTCATAAAGTTCTGAGGCTTAAAATAAAGGTGAGCTTGGAGGGGGTCAATAATTGCAAGCAACAGGATGGCCACAGAATGCAACTGTACACAGCAATTTAAAAGAATGCTTTTAAACCACATCATATCGTTAGAAGTGCTCATCATGCAGTGTTACGTGACAAGGCTGGATTCCAAAGTATGTAATCAGGAAGATCATGACGAGTGGTTACAGCCTATGTTCAATTTTTAAAACAGAAACAGAATAAAACACAACCAAATGTTATCAGCAGCATATTTAAGTTATCAGGATGATCCATTTTTACTGGAAATTAAGCATTTTCCAGTTCTTCTTTAATGAGCTTGTAAATTACCCCTGGGGTGGAGGAAACTCCCTGTGTCTCAGAAGTCCAGATGAAGACCTGCTGGGACAGCAAAAATGCCCCCAGCAGGCACTGCTGCAAGCCAGAGGCTTTCGGCTGTCATGGTCCCACCTCCACAAGCAAGCCAGTGGGGTGCCCTTCCCCAGGGACTGAAATTCCCCAGGGAACATAACAAAAAGCCCATTAGCCCTTAAAGTGCTCTAACAGTTTGGTGAGAGATGCCAAAGAGAAACACAGGCCAGTCAGGTGCTCTGCCCCAGGCAAAGAGGCAGAAGACAGCTACCTCCACAGGGTCCGAGGTCCCCCAGAGATCCCCACCAGGCAGGGACTCCTGCCCACATTGCCACCCCCAGCACAAGGATATAAAAGAGAGGAGCTTCACCATATGGGGCTCAGGAGAATGGCAGGTCCCTAAGCCATGTGCAAATGTGAAGAAGGAAGGGGTCAAGAGGCGGAGCTGCAGCAGCTGTCTCCAGAAGAGTACTAATTACGGGGGCTGTGCCGCCTGAGCCAGCTCCGCTGGTGCCACAAGCAAAGATGCCCTGGGGAAGGCCTTCACCAGCTGCCTGTGGCTGGCCCCCCAGCTGGGTGGGGTAGCCCTGGGCCAGCTTACAGAGGGAGCAGTTCTCATCTCCTCATCCCTAGGAGAGGCCAGAGAACTCCCTTCTCTGGAACATTTAAAGACCTAAGCATCTGGAATAGCTCAACACTGGAATGGAAAAAAGTGACGTTCTGTCCCTTGAAGGTGGGGAAGGGCAGAACCAAGTGGAAGGTGAGGAAGGCCAATTCTCATGGCAAGGGGCTCAGGCTCACCAGCAGCTAAGCCTTCCCCTAATTACGCCCCCACCCCTACTCCCGCCTCCTGCTGCTGCCATTTCTGCTGAGACACAGGGAGGACTGAAAAAGGTCCACACTCACCAAGCCAAGGAGGCAGGCCAGGGGAAGGAGGTCTGGCCTGAGAGTCAGGCCTGATCCCGTTCAAGGCCCTTCCCCCACTGAAACAGGTGCGAATCCCTTCCTAATCACTGCATCAAAATGTATACCTGGAAGGTGAAGAATAAATTTGTTTTTAAATTAAAAATAAACCAATAACTTTTAGAAATGTATACAGATCGGTGAGAAATGTATGGTCTGGCACTTCATGAAACTATCCAATTCTAAACAAATGCAAGGTGTCCTGACAATGCCACGTGTGAGGTACTGTTATTTAAAAAGGGGCATTCCGCTTCCCTTTCAGGACAACATACAAATCAGAAGCAAAAACAGCCAAGTACATTCTTATTCTTTTCAAACCACTCAGTATACACTGGAAGACAGGCTGGGATGGGCTGCTCGGGAACACAGGAATGGAGCTCAGAGGCGGGTGCCGCTCGGGGGGCCCCCTGGACCAGAAGGGTAAAGGAAGACACAAAACCCAGCGAAGCCAGGGAAGAAGTAAGAAGGTTACAGCCCAGCATCCCTGGGAAAGAGGCTGGGATGAAAGGGAGGCGCAGCTGGGGAAACAGGCGGAGAACAGACCCACGATTGTTCGATTGTTCGCTGGGGCATTAGCGTGCACTCAGAGCCGGAGCCACAACGGCCCTGCCACTTTGTGCATTAATGTAATTAAGGGCTCGGTGGGGGCCAATGTTTGGGATCCTTTAACTCCCGGCCATTCTCACAGAATGGCAGAGACAGAGCATGGGGCTGCAACAGAGGGTGGCAGTGGCTTTCTGGGCAGCTCAGCTAAAAGGGAGCAGCAAGGGGCCAGCGGGCTGGGGCAGCAGGAGGTGAACGCTCACTGGGGCACCTGAGAGGCACTTCCTTCTCCTCTCCACTGTCCCAGCTGTCCCCCAAAGCCCTGCCACTGCTCTGACCCCAGTTAACACTCCTTCTAATTGCTGGGGATACAGAGAATCCAAAATGCCCTGGGAGCAAAAAAGCCAGAGTTAATTAAGGGAAGAAAAAAAGGACTGCTTCTCAGCTCTTCCCTGAGGTTTCCCTCCTGCCCACACCCTCTGGTTGGGGCATCTAGTTTAGGGAAGTTTCCAGGCAGGGATCCCCAGGCCTGGAGTCAAAGGCAACAGCACATGGAAATTACCAAATGGGAGCAGCTAGGTGCAGAGCGCTCCTAGAAGCCTTGCTGCAAATCTCCCAGCCACCAGCTTTCCCAGAGGTACGCCAAGGTGTCTGCCCCCACCCAGAGACAGCCTCACCTTCACCCTCACCTGTTGCTCTGTGATAAAGGTAGCTGAGTTCTTGCCACCAATGCGAGATTCTTCCAGGGGGCCATGGGGCACTTTGTAGGCAAAACAGTTCATGCTACATAAGTATTTTATAAATATTACCTCATCTGGCCTCACCACTACCCTAGAGGTAGGTTTTATTCTTTCCCCCACCTTACAGATAGAGAAACTGAGGCATAGAGAGGATAAATAACTGTACCCAAGGCCAACAAGTCAACAAGTTGTAGAGGAAGGAATCAAACCCCAGCACCCTGACTCCAAAGTCTGTGCATTTAAGCCCTACTCTATCCTTAGGGCCACTCAGACATCCACTGGGCAGCAGAAATAAGCCTCATAGAGTTCACAACTTGGCACAAGGTTCTTAGCCCAGAGTCTGTGAATGTTTCTGTGAGGTCCATGGACCCACCAGAAATCACAGACACAATTTAGGGTCTGTGTGTGTGCACTGTGCAGTGTGTGGAGGGGTGTCAAAGTTCTCTTTAGATTATCAAAGGGGTCCTGAACCATGAAAAAGGTTAAGAACCAAGGGCCAATGAGGTAATACTTCCGTGCGCTGCTGATTCTAGAACACAGATCTTCTGAATTCAATCTTACACTCTTCACTTCACCTCCTTGCTCTTAACAAATAGCCAAGCAGGCTGAATGTTTCCAGAGAGGGAGGAGGTACCAGCAGTTTGAGAATTAAAGGCTGCCTAACAATGAAAACCCACCCAGCCTGCTTGTGAAACCATATCCAGGATGCACACTGGGAGAGGAGGAGGGAAAGGGTTAACAGCCAGGTCCTGTGGGATTATAGGATTTCCGACACAGTGTTTATTACGTCTTTCCATTGCTTAAAAACAAGTCCCAACACTGCCCCAATTCTGATCCTGAGTTTTGCTTGGATCCACATGGAGAAAAAAAAAAATCCATTACCAGCAACTCCAAACTATCAGAAATTAGCAAGGGGGAAGAAAGTTTCCATTCCAAACTAATTTGCTACAGTTTTAAAGGTCACTGTCTAACTAAAAACAAGGCTGTCCCTTAACAGAGGCCACTGTCCTCATTCCCAGATGCTCCAAGACAGCAAACAATAACAAGGATGCTGCTGCCAACATTTGACACTCAATATCCTCAAGCCCAAATTCTGTGTGCCGGGCTATGTGCTCTACCCACGCTTATCTTGTTTCATTCTCATCCTAACTCTAGGAGACAGAAGCATTATTATGTGCAATTTGAAGATGGCAAAATTCAGGCTCAGAGAAGTTGAACAGCTGCCCAAGAACACACAGCAAGCAACTAATAGTGTCAGGATTCAAACCTGAATCTATATGATCCCAAAGACAGGACTCTAGACCAGAGCCACTAAAAGTATGTCCACAGATCACCTCCCATTGGTTGTGGATCCTTGGCAAGATAAGTACAGAGAAAGAAAAAAAAGGTTTTAAATTGGCATTACCGCAACATCCAAGCATGTGATCTGTGGACTTGTCTCTTTGAACAGGGTACAGACCATTTTGGATGTTTTCATGTGCAGACAAGTCATACTTACTGGTTCCTAAACAAATGGGAGGGGAAAGCCAATGACAAAAAAAAGGTTGTCCTTCACCTCCAATAGTGTGAGAAGCACTGTTTTAAAGCACTGCAAAGAAGAGTGTCAGACAGTCTCACCTTCCCTCCCTCTCCCCACCATTCCAGGCTGAGCCTAGAACACCCAGGGACCCTTTTATTCTAAGTGGCAGAAATAGCAGCCCTTTCTGTCCCGGGGACTTGACAGAAGGCAGAGAAAAGCAGCTCAGAAGCATTTGCAAACAGTCAGAGGAATATCACCCACAACCATACCCAAGAGGAAGAGGCATTTTTGAGAAAATTATGCTCACTTGCTGGGTTCTGCTCACTCCAAACTGAAACTGGGTCTCAGACAGTGATGCACTGGGAGAATGACGAAACACATGCGTTTGGAAAGCAGTTTTTACCTCTTATAAGAAAGGATATTCACATGGTGCCAGTGGCTCAGTGGGTAGGGCACCAGCCACAAGCACCAGGGTTGGCGAGTTTGAGCTTAGCCCGGGCCAGCTAAATAACAATGACAACTGCAACAACAATAAAAGAAGCCAGTTGTTGTGGCAGGTGCCTGTAGTCTTAGCTATTTGGGAGGCGGAGGCAAGAGAATCATTTAAGCCCAAGAGTCTGAGGTTGCTGTGAGCTATGATGCCACCGCACTCTACTGAGGGCAACATAGTGGGACTATGTCTCAAAAAAAAGGGATATTTACATCTATTGTGAGAGCTAAGAAATCTAATTAGAAGCTGGAAGCCTCAGAGGAAGTGGTGTGCTGTGGCCAACCCGGGAGGGCAGGAATGACCCTTGTCATTCCTGCAGCCAGAAAGAGCCCAGGAAATCCCAACCCCAAAGTAGAATGGTCACCACTTGCTTCATGTAACCTCCTGTTACCTTTCTATTCCCTTGGAATTCTTTTTGTTTGTTTTTTGTTTTTGTATTTGAGATAGAGTTGTACTCTGTTGCCCTGGGTAGAGCACTGTGCTGTCACAGCTCACAGCAACCTCAAACTCTTGGGTTCAAGCAATTCTCCTGCCTCAGCCTACAGGTGAGTGCAACTATACCTAGCCAGTTTTTCTACTTTTAGTAGAGATGGGGTCTCACTCTTGCTCAGGCTGGTCTTGAACTCCTGAGCTCAAGCAATCCACCCATCTCAGCCTCCCAGAGAGCTGGGATTACAGGAATGAGCCACCGTGTCCAGCCTCCCTAGAAATTCTCAACAGTAGAGACCTTCCTTTTTGTTACTAACCTCAGTCTCTCCTAATTCCATTTACGGCACAAGGACTTAAAGACTTATTATAAAGGGATGATCCACAGTAAGGCCCTGGGTCTTCATTCATTCCAGGGATTCACTCATTGTTTCAAACACTGATGGAGCAATTGCTACACACCAGGCACTATCAGGCAGCGAGCATACAGCATGGGCTCGATAGAGGGGCCCTCCCCTAAAGAAGTGGGGGATAAATGAGAGAAGAGGTCAAGAAGCCATTTACTAGGCTCAGCACCTGTGGCTCAAGTGGCTAAGGCACCAGCCACATACACCTAAGGTGGTGGGTTCGAATCCAGCCCAGGTCTGCCAAAAACAACAATGATGGCTGCAACCAAAAAATAGCCACCGGGCGTTGTGGCGGGCACCTGTGGTCCCAGCTACTTGGGAGGCGGAGGCAGGAGACTCGCTTGAGCCCAGGGGTTGGAGGTTGCTATGAGCTGTGACGCCACAGCACTCTACCCAGCTTGAGGATAGCTTGAGGATAGCTTGAGGCTCTGTCTAAAAAAAAAAAAAGAAGCCATTAACTAAGTCAAAAGACACAGCTCATCTCAAATAGAACAGGAGGGAAGGTTTTTCCTGGGCAGTATCTTTCTCATATGCATGGACTTGGGGAAAGTTAGCCTGAGGGGCAACTGGGTATTTGAAATTGATGGTGCCTGACAGGGGCTCCTGCATTTGACTCAGGCAGGGTGAAGGAAGGCCTGAGGGTCAGGGACACCAAAGTAAACACAGGCAGAAGGGCTTGATGTTCCAGCCAAAGGTATTTCAGCAAGACATAGCCTGAGTCCAGGGAGCATCAGACTGAAAAACTTCCTCTGGATCTCACTTGACTCCCATGAAACCATACGCCTCTTCCTCCTTTGCAAAAACCAAATCACATCCTCCTATCTCCAAATCCTGCCATGTGCTATTTCCACACACGATGCCCCCGCCCTGCTCCTCTCACCCAACCACATCCTTCTCAGAATTCTGCTTAAAACAAATCTCCAGAAGGTTTGGTCCTAGCACTAGAGCATGGCTTCTCATCCCTGAGCACCACTGACATTTTGGGCAAGATATTCTCCGGTGTGGGGGGTGTCCTATATATTGGCGTATTGGAGGATATTTAGCATCCCTGGCCTCCACCCACAAAATCACCCTGGTTTGTGAACCAGTGCACTAGAGAGAGAGTTCTCAATCCTGGCTGCACAGCAGAAATACCCGAGGACCCATGCCAGGGCCCTCCCCCACGTTAACAGCATCAGTCAGGGGGAGAAGCGCTGAAGGGAGGTCTTCTCTGAACATTTTAGACCTCCCTGTCAGTCTAGGATTTCACAAGTAAGCAAGAATGTCTGTCATTTATATGCCCGGGTATTCTTCTGACGTGTCGGCTGGTTTCTTCATTAAGGCAAAGCCCACCAGAAGCAGAAACCATATCTTCCTCTCCTGTCTCCACAAAGCTCCACGCAGTGCTTCTTATTTTATGCTAATCAAAAAAGTTGCCCCTCCACTTCAATTCCAGGTAAAGAATCCACCTCACCCAAATTCAACAGCACAGGACAAGGAAGAATTCACAAAGGTTGGACAGGACAGAGATGGGGATCCTGGAGAACCCAGCTACCTGACGGTGATCACAGGGTCCAACCTGGGAAGAAGACCCTTCTGCTGTCCCCTGGGGTAGGGGAAGGCTTGCTGAGTGGCCAACTGCCAGCCTAAGTATAGTCATGCTTACTGAGTCCACCCTTCCTCCTGGCCAGAGCAGAGGACATGAGCCTGGAGCAGTAGGAGCAGACTGCAGCCTACAGGTCTGACGCTGCTTTGGGACAGGGACCTGGGAAGAGATGGACACAGGCCCAGATCAGCTCCTTTCTGAGCCCAGCTTCTGGGCTGGGAACTCTTCCCACACTTCCCTCAAGGATCCTCAGGAGCATCGGGCCACCTGGCTGAGAGAGGCCAGCCCACTGTCAGCAGATGCAGTGGTATCTGTCTCCTGCTCCCCTCCTCCCCACACCGGAGGCTGCTCCTCCCACACTTACTGCCAACCTGCTCACCAACTCCTCAGAAGAGACTGAAGAGGAATGCAGTGTCAGAAAAAATATTGGGGGCTGGGCATGGTGGCTCACAGCTGTAATGGTAACAGTCTAGGAGGCCAAGGTGGGTGGACTACTTGAACTCAGGAGTTCAAGATTAGCCTGAGCAAGAGCAAGACCCTGCCTCTATTAAAAATAGAAAAACAAAACCTAGCCAGGCATTGTGGCAGGAACCTGTAATCCCAGCTACGCCAAAGGCTAAGGCAGGAAGCTTGCTTGAGCCCAAGAGTTTGAGGTTGCTGTGAATTACAATGATGCCATGGCACTCTACCCAGGGCAACAGAGTAAGACTCTGTCTCAAAAAAGAAATAAAAAGAAAGGAAAGAAAGAAAGATACAGGTACTACCCCTATCTTCCCTAGGAAGTAGAAGTGCAGTCCCCATTCACTCATTTGTTAACAGATACACAGAGAATGCCCTGGAGAGCAGGCACTGCAGCTTAAAGACAAAATGTGGGGAAGGAATCAGGGACCAAGCTCCTATAAAGACAGCAAAAGCTAATTCAAGCACCCACAATCACTAAGATTCACTGGCTAATATGTACGAATACAAATTACCAATGTGGGTAACCTTACATTTAATGAATGGTTTAGTGTTTTCTCTGAGATTTGACATATTTGATATTCTTTGATTTTCAATGCCAACAGAGAGAGCAATCCTTAAAGACCTGCGTCAGGTGGCCCTGGCCAGCCCTGCAGTCTAGGGTATGTGAGGCCTTCCATTCTGAAGTGGCCAGCCTGACAGCAATTTTTCTTTTTCCAAGCTTCCAATCACCTCAATTACATGCACACACACTTCTGTTGCCTGGAGACTGGACACATTCCTGGTGCTTACTCTTCTTTTCATTCTCCAGAAGCGGGAGCTTTGGAAACTGGGGCCTCCAGGAAATATGCCCGGGGCCAGAGCAAAGGGGGAAGCAAGAGTGGCATTTCCTCACAGGCAGGCCCCCCCATACTGCCCTCCCTTTCCCAGCAAGGTTTGCAAAGCCCCAGCAGGCAAGGCTCCCGCAGGGAACAAGGCCCCCTTTGAAAGCCTGTGTTTACTGGCTGCAGCCAGGGGTTGCCATGGCCACGGCCCACCTTGGCCTGGAGCAGCCTCAGCCTCCCAGACACCCCAGCCCAACTCCATCCTAGGGACCTTATTGGCACCCCTCTCCTGGGCCCCACAGTTGCTGGGAGCACTGATATTGTAGTCCTTTGGGTGGAAAACGTAACTCTGGAGAGGCCTGAAAGAAGATTAAGGCTCCCTCCAGAGCTTCTGAGAGAAAGACGGACAACCTGAGCAGCCTTGATCGGACAGGAGATGCAGGCCAGGTCCACACCCGCCAGCCTGGGCGCTGCCCTGCCTCCTGGGCCAGCGGCTAATGGTAATGACTTATTTATGTAATTCATTATCGCTGTGTCCTGGAGCCAGCCAGCATCAGGCAGAGATCTCAGCCACTGTAGGAGGAAAGGAAGGACCTCTCCGCCTGACCTGAACCTGGCAGGCCCCAGGGCTACGGGAAACCACATGGGCCTCGTGACCCAAGGACAAAAGGCTGCCATCTGAGGATGAGGACAAGGCCTAGGGGGGCTCTGAGGGCTCCTGAGTACCCAGCCTAACCAGGGGACGTCAGCCCTCCCTGGCTCCACATTCTTCCTTTGGCCCTCCCCCTAGGAGATGCCAGAGGGAGCAGAAGCTCTAAATAATTCAGCCCTCAAATTGCTCTGTGGTCAGAAGGGCTTCTTCATTTATTAACTCTCCAGGCTCCAGGGTTTCACAACAGGAGGCACTCTCATCTCAACCCCGAGCCCTGGTTTGAGACCCGTGGGTCTCAAGCCCTTAGCCCAGAAAGGAAGGGAAGGAGATGCAAAACTTCTGGGTTCTGCAGAGTCATTCCTAAGGTTCAATGACTCTACTCACGGGGGTCCCCAGCGTGAACATGGCAAGGACACAGATGGGGGGGTGGGAGGACAGGTCGCAGCGCTGGGTTTGTCTCCACAACACACCTGCCTCTGTCAGCAGCCTCTTCCCCAGGGCCCCTCCAACTTCCCATCCTCTCTCAGGGCTTCTTCCTGCACCCCACCTCACGCACACACACCCCCACAGCTCTCCGTGTTCATTCTGAGTCTTACAGGGCCTGGGCACTCTGCATCACTGAGCCTGGGCACGGGTCGCTGGAATTGGGCTGGCCTTGGCACTCATCTCATGTAACCCTCACAATAACCAAATACATTAGGTACCATGAATGCCATCATTTCACAAATGAAGAAACCAAGACTCAGGGAGGTTGGGAAATCCACCCAGGACACATAGCTAACAAGGGAAGAACAAGGATTCAAAGCCAGCTGTCTAATTCCAGACTCCAAGCCTCACCGGCTCCTTGTCCTATACGGGCACAGGCTGCACACACAGAACCTTCAAGCACCAGAACTGACAGGTCCCAGAGAGGTAAGGTGACTTGATCACAGGCACACACGCAGGCGGGGCAGTCTGGGCACAGGGGCCAAAGTATAATATCCGGGCTAACATCCTCTCTCATCAGTTTCAACTGCAGAAGCGTCTGTATTTACACAGGTGAGAGAGAATTCAGTTTACTCTTTGACCATGCTATGGTCTAACGACCTATAAATGTAGCTTCAGCCCTAACCATGCCCTGTGCTAGCGCTGATCACTCCTTCCCAACCCCGCTCGGTGACCTTCCCACAAATAGCACCCCTCCCTCCACCAAGACTTTTAATTATCTCTCACCATGTTTACTTTTCTTTTCTTTTTGTAATCGATAAGGAGAATCTCATCTCTCCCTCAATGTTGTAATTCTGCCCATGCCCCTTTAGGGCAGTGCAATTTCTAAGATTCCTATCAAGAGATCCCACACCACCATGCCAGCTCACATTTGTGCAACAGCCTACAGTTCTCGAAGCTTTCTTACAGATGTCATGCAATGAACTCAACCACCCTTAAACCAGGCAAGCATGGGCGCCTCACTGCCTCACCCCCATTCACAGAGGAGACCCCTCAACACTATGGTAGTACTATATGGTACTACATCCTCCCATATAGTACTATATGGTACTCATCCCCCACTGATTGGACGGTGGTGGACAGCTGACTCATTAGCCAGTCAGAGTCTCTCCCCCAGGACTTCAAATCAAGGTTCAGATACTACTCAGTCTCTGATGTTACTGGAGAGAGCACAGGTATATTTGGGAGCTGAGGGCCGTAACATCTTGCCCACAGTCACAGAAGCAGCAGCACCCTGCAGGTGCACTGAGCAGGAACACTGAGAGCAGCTGAGTCAGTTCCAGGCACAGGGAGGTCAGAGCTGTACTTCCTGCTCTTGATTCTTCAATTCCCCGGTGTCTTCAAATAGCTCAAGCTGGTTTCTGTTACTTGCAATCATAAGGGTCTGAACTGAGAGACGGGCTGGTATTACTATCCTCCTGTACAGATGAGGGAAAAGGCTCCAGAGGCGAAGTGACTAAATGAATGTCACATGGCCAACGAGTAATAAAGGGGCTGTTAAAAACCCTGCCATGCGCATCTCATGCCTGCTTCTCTGGATTAAAGGAATTGTTAGGTGTTCCCTCCTTTTCAGTGTAAAAAAAAAAAATAGTGACACGGTAAGTGATTCAGCCTGAAGCAATCCAGTGGGCTAAAGCTGAGGACAAGAAATACAAAATCTTCTCCTCTGGAACTGCAAAGACAGTCCTTTGCTCTCCTACATTCCCAGCGTCCCTTGCAGTGAGGTCAGTGCCATGTGACTAGTTCTGGCCAAGGAAAGTGAGTGGAAGTAACAGGTGTAAGTTCCCTGCTAAGGCGCTCAGAGCCAGGGTGCTGCCTCCATTTCTTTCTTCCCCTCCCACAGTAACTTTGAAGTCCCCATCTGCAGATGATGTGGCTACAGACAGCATAGTATTGCCTAACCCCTAACCCACACAGATTTTCCATGAGCAAAAAATAAATTTAAATTGTGCCAAGCCACTGGGATAACAGAATGTGATTATTCCTACAGCACAGTCCAGCCTGTCCTGACTAAAGCACAAAAATCATTCAACCTGGGCCCCTCAGCATATTTTTCTGACCTGCAGGATGCTGTATTCATTTGTTGAACACTCATCTCTTTAATAAGTATCTCTGGAGCAGGCTGGGCACAGGGGCTCACGCCTGTAATCCTAGCACACTGGGAGGTCTAGTTGGGTGGATCGCCTGAGCTCAGGAGTTCCAGACTAGCCTGAGCAAGAGTGAGACCCCGTCTCTAAAAATAGCCCAGCATTGTGGTAGGTGCCAGGAGTCCCAGCTACTAGGGAGGCTGAGGCAAGAGAATCACTTAAGCCCAGGAGTTTGAGGTTGCTGTGAGCTACGGAGGGTGACAAAGTGAGAGTCTGACTCCAAAGAAAAAAATAAAGTATTTCTGGAGCACCAATGCCAAATGTTGTAACAGATATAGCCAAAGAACACAGTAATTTAAAAAACAATAGCTATTTTTACGAAGTACCCTATCTGGTGGTAACCCACACGCCCCACTTAGGACTAAAAGCAACAGTTTTCCAGGTGCAAAAGCAGAGCTCCCGTACAGCTCCTGGCTAATCTCAACCCTGAGAAGAGCTAAGCCTCCAAGAGGCAAAGACAGCTTGTCTCAGCGACTCCAGGAGGGTGGCAGCCAAGAGTGAGTTCACACTAGGCTTTCACACCCTGGGCTTTACCAGCTCCACTCCTGCCAACCTCATGGCTGCAGACTAGTGCTTCCTGTGCCCTGGGCACAGCACAGAGGGGAGATGGCATCAAGGCGGAGGAGTCATCAAGAGAGCAGGTGGCTGGCAGAAAATAGGAACAGCAAAGAGACAGCTCATCTTCCTCACCATCTTCTGCAGCAGAAGTAGCTCCTCTGGGAATCATCTGCCTGCTCAAATTTAACTGGAAGAGTCCCCAGAGACTGAGCTTTTCTCCCCCCACTCCACATAACTGAGGACTGAGCAGAGAAATCATCACTCTGTCAGGAACTAGTGTCTGGCTATAGTCTCCTTTCTTTATGCCAAAAGCTAGATGAGAAATCAGGCAGGCAGGGTTGCCATAGACAGTTCCACAGGCTGTCCACTGCACGAGGTGCCCATCCAAGAGGGTAACGGGGGCTGGAATCCAGCCTATCCTCTGCTTTTCAAGTTGTGTACCCTAGAGGAGAGGCGCTTTCTTCTAATTCACCCAAAGGTGTCTGCCGTACACCACACAAGCACTGGCTTCTCCATTAAGACTGAAGAAGCTGGCTCAGCGCCTATAGCTCAACCGGCTAAGGCGCTAGCCACATACACCTAAGGTGGTGGGTTCGAATCCCCAGCCCGGACCCGCCAAACAACAATGACGGCTGCAACCAAAAAATGGCCGGGAGTTGTGGCGGGCGCCTGTGGTCCCAGCTACTTGGGAGGCAGAGGCAGGAGACTCGCTTGAGCCCAGGAGTTGGAGGTTGCTGTGAGCTGTGATGCCACAGCACTCTACCCAGGGGGACAGCTTGAGGCTCTGTCTCAAAAAAAAAAAAAAAAAAAAAAAAAAAAGACTGAAGAAGCTTAGTGATGGATACATGGGAATTTACTGTACTAGTCTCTCGGCATTTGTAGATGTTTGGAATTTTTCCACAAAAAAAGGTTAAAATAAAACCCAAATTAACCCTAACCGCAGTAAGTGGGTGTGCTACTTGGACAAGTTACTTAACCCTTGGCCTCAGTTCCCACATCCAAAAGGACAATCATCCCTAGCTCGCAGGGTTGCTATAAGGTCTAAATTAAATTACATAAGTAGAATGCTTGACACAGAATAAGTCCTCTTACAACAGTGGTTCTAATGGGACATGAGGCAAATGGGGACGGAGGGACATTACCCAGAAAAGCAAGAGCTTTGGAAAATGTGTGCCGAGAAGCCAGAGCCTGAAAATATGACCATCCTACTCATGTTCCTGACTTGCGTGTGGGGAGCAGGGCTGGTCTGAGGGTTTCTCATACAACCCCTCCCTCCTTGGCAGCCTTCACATTCCCCCCAGATGCCCCGGCCTCAGCTCAGAATGCAAATTAAGGCCACTGATTCACTTTCTGATCCACAGAAAGTTCACAAAGAGTGTTTAAGGAAAGGATGTGGCCGGGCACGGTGGCTCATGCATGTAATCCCAGCACTCTAAGAGGCCTAGGTGGTTGGATCGCCTGAGCTCAGGAGTTCGAGGCCAGACTGAGCAAGAAGACCCCATCTCTAAAAATAATCAGGCGCTATGGTGGGTACCCGTAGTCCCAGCTATTGGGAGGCTGAAGTCCCAGCACCTGTAGTCCCAGCTACTAGGGAGGCTGAGGCAAGAGAATCACTTGAGCCCAAAAGTTGAGGTTGCTGTGAGCTAGGATGCCGTGAGCTAGGATGCCATGGCACTCTACCAAAGGTGACAAAGGGAGACTCTGTCTCAAGAAAAAACAGGAAAGGATGTGCTTCCCAGCATCCAGGTAAACTCAGAGAAGTCCAGGCAGCTGGGAGCACTCACCTATAAGACTCATAGCTAGCATCCTCAGAGAGAACAGGACTTCCCCAAAGATGTCACAGCTCAGCTGTTAACTCAGAGAGGGCTCCTGCCACCTTTGTGGGGTGTGAGTAGCCATTTACATCTCTGGAGGTCAAAAGCTATTTTTGAATTGCCTCCTTTTACAGAATAGGATTTTTATGTTCATGTCTTCAAAATGATCACCACTGTACGTGAGTTTCACTAGTAGTCTATTTTTAATAACACTTATACCCCCTATTCATTCAAAGGGGTATAATTCATTCAAGGCCTTAGGTCCCAGAGCCTCACCAGGTTGAGAGAGCTAAGGGTGGCGGTGACAGGAAGCCGGGAGCCCTCCCCAACCCCCTGGAGGGCCCTGACTCTTGGCATGAAGCACCGAGGCCCTGGGTATCAGCCTGGGGCCTGCCCTCAGAGACCAACACGGACAGCTTCTGGCTTTGGTCAAATGTCATCTCACGCACTTTGTTCTTTTTTCTTTTCCAGAATGAAAGCTAATAGGATGATTCATTTCCTTATTGAATCAACTCGTAAGAGAACGGGAAGTCGCCCAAATCCCATCCCTCTCTCTTTGGAACATCAGCCCCTCCACAGCTCATCCTCCATATGCACCTAATAGAAATGCCAGCACAAGGAAGAAATTCCACAGAAACCCCACCCTTCACCTCTCCTTTCATGTCTCAGGAATGCACTACCCGGCAGTTTTCTAAGTTTCTAAGGCTGTCACAGCAGAGAGCTGAGTTGGGGCTTAAAGGGTTCCAAATAAAATGTGACAGAAGGGGAAAAAGACATGTGGCTCTTGATCCACAGCAGCAGATAGTAAGAAATCTACCCAGAAAACGTCCTTCGCTGCCCCTGCCAGATCTCCTCAGCTCTGTCCCAAACTTAGAAACAGCTGCTTCCCTATAACTCCAAAAAAAGCTCTCATATGCTCTGCTCCTCATTCTTTCCAATACTGAGATCGTACACTTAATCTACCTCTGGGCTCAGTTTATCCCTCCCTCAGCCTGTCAAATAAGAAGAGAACAGGAATCTCCAAGCTACAGCATTACAACGCACTCCTGTAAACACATCTCAAGACTCAGCTGCCTGGCTTTGGAGCTCAGATCCCGCCTCCCCAACTAACTACCAGCCTGACCTTATGCAAGTAAACGTAACCTCTCGGTGCCCCAGTCTCTTTCTGTATAAAGTGGTGACAACACTATCTCATATAGGGTCAATTAAATAAATTAATAGTCCTAAAATGCTTAGAAAGCTTGACGGCATGCAGCGAGCAGGCAATCAACGTCAGCTAGTGGATTATTATTACCAGCTCTACGTAACAAATGTGTTCAAATAGCCATTTGTTATGTAGAGTATAAGTAATACATTAGCCTCAAGAAAAGTACGAATAAGGAAGAGAAGTGACCTGCTCAGAAGGACACAGCCCCTCACACGGCAGGGCTGAGACTGGAACTCTGGTCATAGACTCTCATTTGCACACGCACCAATTTCGCACTTTGCCATGCTCCCTCTTTCAGTCATAGAAATTTGAGAAGTCCCATGGAATCTGCATCAGAAACAGATTCCAATTCTGTAACCTCTAGAGAGTGGCAGGATCGCAAAGGAGTGCTGCAGGACTCACCAAGAAAATGCAATTTCCATTCACTTTACTATTCCAAGAAAACACACCAAAGCCACCTCAGGGAAAGAAAGGGTGCTGCCAAGGACCACTCAAGGCCAGGGATCACATTGACCTCAACAATGTTTCAGATAAAAAAGTCTCCCCGGGGGAGGCTCCTAGGCTGTCAGCAGTTCGCAAAAGGTCGGTAGGAATCATTTGGGAATGTATTTATGTAGGCATAGCCTAAGACATGTGGACTTCTGCCAAGCCCATATATATTTTTTAAACATCTGCACTGTCTTCACCCTTGATAAATAAAAGCCAGCCTACAGAAATATTTCCATTATACCCCAAAGCCTGCTTTGCCACCACAACTCATTGAAATGGAGGTTTCCAATTTGAGAAGAATTCCTCCACAAAAACATCTAAAAACACCCCAACCCTTCCGGTGGAAGCAACTGATCTGGCATTTAGGAAACCTCCAAATACTAGTAAATGATATGTGTGGCAATGAATTATTTGGTAAACCTATGCCCTCGTGCCTAAAGTCTAATATCTAATAAGTTGCTGAAGCCCATTTCTTCCAGCTCTAGTATGAACATTCACGAGAAGATTTCTGCACATTTTTTCATATTTTAAGACTGTGATGAAATCATCTTAGAGCCATGCTGAAAAGAACTAAGAATAAAAAGAATTTATCACTGTAGACCTGGCTGCACCACGGAGCGGCAGAGTGATTTCATGAAATGAAAATACTAATAATAACGATAATGGCAGCTAACATTAATAGAGGACTTAAAATATGCTAAACCCTATTCCAAGGGCTTCATAAGTATTTGGTCCCCACTAGCAACCATTTGGTAATATTATTTGTCTCACTGTATGCATAGGAAACTAAGACTTGGAGACATTTGAGTAACTTGCCCCAAGAACACAGCAGTGACTCACAGAGGCTATATTCAAACACAGGCAATGTGACATGGTGTCCTTAACCACATACCATCAGTCTTTTCAAGATGTTTAACAAGCCAGGACCACAGATTCCTCTAGGAATAGGCTAGGCTGAGTGATCTTCAAAATCCTTTCTGGCTGTAAAATTCAGTGACTCTCATAGAAATAAAATAAATTTATGGCTTCAAGAAATAAAATGCAACGAGGCTGTCCTACTGCTAAGCTGGAAGGAAACTGTGTATGCCTCGCCCAGAACCAGTCGAGGGAGGAACCCACTGATTTTCTGGGGTAATGATGCCCTGTGAAGCAACCAGACTGGCCCTAAACTACCCCTAGAAAAATGGCACCTTCACGTTCCTGGAGAAGGCACCAAAATGCAAAAGTCTGCAAGTTCACAACTCTCAGTTCTCAAAATGTAATTTGACTTTTTAAAAAAGGAAGTCAGATTCAAGGAAATGCTGCTAGATGCAGTGGCTCACACCTAGTGACTTAGGAGACTGAGGCAAGAGGATTGCTTCAGGCCAAGAGTTCAAGACTAGCCTGTGCAACATAGTGAGAACTTGTCTCTTAAGAAGCAATGAGAATGGCTCGGCGCCTATAGCTCAACCAGCTAAGGCTCCAGCCACGTACACCTAAGGTGGCGGGTTCGAATCCCCAGCCCGGGCCGCCAAACAACAATGATGGCTGCAACCAAAAAAAT
>NW_003852489.1:2155335-2158956 GCF_000181295.1 Otolemur garnettii
AAAAAAAAAAAGAGAAGAAAGAAGAAGGAAGAAGGAGGAGGATGAGAAGAAGAAGAAATGAGAATTGGAGGTTCAGGGCATCATAGCTCGAGAGAGAGAGAAATCAGCCAGGCATGGTGGTGTGTACTTATGGTCTCAGCTACTCTGGAGGATGAGGCAGGAGGATCACTTGAGGCCAGGAGTTTGAGGGTCACAGAACTATGATAGCATCATTGCACTCCAACCTGGGCAACAGAGTGAGACTCTGTCTCTTTAAAAAAAAAAGAAACACTGCACAGCAGGGTCTAGTAACAAAGATGCCAGCACAAGATACATATGGACCTTGTGAATACTTAACACTTGGCTTTTCTTTCAGGTCTAACCAGTCATGGACAATTCATTTTGCACAGGTAGTCTACTTTTTGTGTGTGAGTTTTTTTTTGTTTTTTGTTTCTGTTTTGGTTTAGAGATAGGGTCTGGCTCTGTCCACCTAGGCTAGAATGCAGTGGTGTCATCATAACCCACAGCAACTTCAAACTCCTGGTCTCAAGCGATTCTCTCGCCTCAGTCTCCCAAGTAGCTGGGACTACAGGCACACACCACCATGCCTGGCTAACTTTTCTTTTTTTTTGCAGTTTTTGGCCAGGCCTGGTTTTGAACCCACCACCTCTGGCATATGGGGCCAGCGCCCTACTCCTTTGAGCCACAGGTGCCGCCCTGACTTTTTTTTTTTTTCTTTTTTTTAACTTTTCTCATTTAAAGACAGATCTGGTCCAAACTCCTAACCTCAAAAGATGCTTCCACCCTTGGCCTGCCCAAGTGCTGGAATTACATACATGAGCCACAGCGCCTGGCCAAGGTAATCTGTGATTTAAGACCTCCCTGTCACCTCCTAGCCTGGGTTCTGTGCTAGGCACATCTGTTACCTTTATCTGCTCCCTCCTCCCTGCCACCACCCATCCCAGTCTCCAGGCACACACACTGGGTCTCCACACCTTCCCCAGTTCCCTCTCTGATTCATCTTCTTCCTCTCCCTACTCAACAGGGGAGGTCCCTATGCACTTACTTTGTCACTGGTGACACAGCCAATAGTGAGACTCTCCCAGCTGACTCCACCCCTCAGGCTCACTAGCTCTCTCAGCGCCTGGTACTGCCTGAAACCGAAACTAATCTCAGGCCTGAACTCAGTGAAATCATTTCCTTGCCTGATCACCCGACATGACCACAGAGCATCTTCCTTTGACACAGCTCCACATCCACTTTGCTGGTCACTGGAAAAAAACAAAGCTTTGCAGATGGCCTCCTAGAACCCAGTGCTTTCTTAATGAAAAGGGAAACATGGGGTTAGAAAAGGAAGCAAAAGTTCATACCCTAATGCTTTCTCCTGCTACTTCTCTCTAATTGGCACAAGTCAATTTAAATTCACCCCAGGAGCTTAAAGTTCACCCCTTAGCATTTTAAACTCATTGTCCAGCATCCATTTCTATTTGGTTCATATCCATAATTAAGTTTATTCCTAAGTATTTTATTCTTTCTGATGCAATTGTAAATGAAATTGCTTTTCTTTTTTTGGAGACAGTCTTGCTCTGTTGCCCCAGGCTGATAGCAACCTTGGACTCCTGGGTCTAAGCTGTCCTCTTGCCTCAGCCTTCCAAGTAGCTGGGACTACAAGCACCTGCCACAATGCCTGGCTAATTTTTCTTTTCTTTTCTTTTTTTGTACAGACAGGGTCTCTGGTCTCAAACTCCTGCGCTCAAGGGATCCTCCTCCCTCGGCCTTCCAGAGTGCTAGGATTACAGGTGTGAGCCACTGCGCCCAGCCCGTAATTGGTTCATTTTTTTTCCCCAATGAGTTTATTAGTAAATTGGTTAATTCTTAATCAGATTCTCTTCGGAGAGCAAGCCCTGTTCCCTTTTGAGCTCCTGCAGCCATCTCACTGAATGCAGTTGAGATTGTTATAGGATGTATTTTCCCTAAATTTGAAACATGAAGGTTCTACTTTGTGCTTAAAACAACAAAAAAGAAAACAAAAAGCAACATGATGCCAGTCCTCGGTGATCTTTCAAGGAATTATACATTTTAGAAAGATTCTAAACTGGGCTTTGTTGTCCTCTTACACTTGTCCCCCTGCACACATGTGGATGCCTTTCTTTATTGCTGGGTGGTATTAGAAAATGATCCTACTGTGAGCTTAACCAAAACAGAATTGGAAGGATAAGAGCACCTGCCCAGCAAGTGCACAGTCAAAGTCAGTTTTGGATTATCTGTTATTCATCCATTCAACAAAGTTTACTGAGGGCCTCATACGTACAACTCAAACTCTTTTAGGTGCTAGACCGGGAGGGTGAACTGCTAGCTCTAACTGGGAGTGCCACTCTCAGAAACATCTTGTGAAGGGGGGGAGGCTAACACTTTCTGTCTTCCCATACCCAGTGGAACGTCCCACCACTTCCAGGTTTCCTGCAGCTCTTCTTACAAGGCGTGGACTCCATCCTTCAGGGCTGCAGATCACCCCCAGTGAGCACCTCTGCTGACCGAGATCCCTGCAGGGAAAGGGCCCCAGCTGTTGGGAAGATACAATTTGTGCCTTAGCTCACTAATTAATGGGTAAGCTGCTCAGTGTTACTGGGCATTCTTCAATCACTCCGACAGTAAGAGGTTAGGCCAAATCCAAGCAATCTTCTACCTCAAAAATTCCAGCTCTTTTTATCCTCCTATTCTGCAGCTGAGACGGATCTCTAGGGGCCTCTACTTCGTCTTCCTGTCTCTAGATGAAACCTCTTCAACCACAGAGACAAATGAAACTTGTTCCTATTTCTAACGACCTTCAGGGGAGGCCATTCCCCTCTGCTCCTATGAGTCCTTTTTTATTGCATCACACATCCTATCAGGCATGTCTTCCTCAAGCCTTATGAGAGTCCTTCATCTGCAGTTGAAATTCATCTGCCTCTGGTTCCGTTTCTAAGTTTGGAGAGACAAGAGTGAATCACCTTAACTCTTCAAGACTTTTATTTTTTCTTTAGCTTGTTCACTGCAGGCATTACAGGAGGAGACAGCTATTAAAAGCCACCAAAGTATCAAGAAAGCCAACCACACTGCCCAGTTCCTGCCTCACCATGGCAAGGGTGTCGTGCTACTCAGAGTTCACAAAGTGTGAGAGCCACGTTTTCCCATGGCCATATCCAAAGCCCAGAAGCCATATACAAAGTCAATAGCAAAATACCAATGTCCTTTTTCACAGAAATAGAAAAAAAATCCTAAAATTCATGTGGAACCAAAAAAAAAAAAAAAAAGAGGGAGAGACAGAAAAGCCAAAGCCAAAGCAGGCTCGGCACCTGTAGCACAGTGGTTATGGTGTTGGCCACATACGCCGATGCTGGTGGGTTCTAGCCCGGCCCACTAAACAACAATGACAACTGCAACAAAAAATAGCCAGACATTGTGGCAGGTACCTGTAGTTCCAGCTACTTGGGAGACTGAGGCAAGAGAATCACTTAAGACCAAGAGTTTGAGGTTGCTATGAGCTGGGACGCCATGGTACTCTACCGAGGGTGACATAGTGAGACTCTGTCTCAAAAAAAAAGAAAGACAACAAAAATAGCCAGGTGTGGCGGGCGCCTGTAGTCCCAGCTACTTGGGAGG
>NW_003852489.1:2160880-2166825 GCF_000181295.1 Otolemur garnettii
TATTCACACTAGAAAGATAAGGAATTAGCCTAAGTGCCCATCAACAGATGAATTAATAAAAAAAATGTGGCATATAGGCACAATGGCATCCTATTTGGCCATAAAAAAAGAATAAAATCATGTCATTTGCAACAGCATGGATAGAACCAGAGGTCATTATGTTAAACAAAATGCAAGTATAGAAAGACAAACACTGCGAGCATTCTCACTTATACGTAGGAGCTAAAAAAAATTGATTTCAAGATAGAGAATAGAAGGATAGATACCAGAGGCTGGGAAGGGTGTGAAGGAAGTGAAGAGAGATTGGTAAACAATTACAAACTTACAGTTAGATAGAAGAAACAAGTTCTAAGTTTCCATAGCAGACTAGGGTGACTAGAGTTAAAAACAATGTATTGTATATTTCAAAGTAACTAAAAGAGAGGACTTGAAATGTTCTCCCACACCAGAAATGATAAATATTCAAGGTAGTGGATACCCCCAAAACCCTGGCTTGATCACTGCACATTTTATGCAAGTAAAAAATACATGTAGGGCGGTGCTCGTGGCTCAGTGGATAAGGAGCTGGCCCCATGTACCAAGGGTGGTGGGTTCAAAGCCAGCCCTGGCCAAAACTGCAACAACAACAAAAAAAATAGCAGGGCATTGTAGCAGGCACCTGTAGTCCCAGCTACTCAGGAGGCTAAGGCAAGAGAATTGCCTAAGCCCAAGGGGTTGGAGGTTGCTGTGAGCTGTGACGCCACAGCACTCTACTGAGGGTTAATAAGTGAAACTGTCTCAAAAAGAAAAAAAAGAAAAATACATGTACCCCATAAATATTGTATAAATAAAAGGGGGAGGGAAGCCAGGAGACAGCAGCCACCTTAACATTGCCTCAGCTCAAGTGGACCCTTCTCCAGGAAACCTTCCTTGCCCTAAGCACCCCCCTTCACCAGTGCCCTGTCCTATCACAGCATTTGCCATGGCAACTGCAATTCTAGGCTGACTTGTTAGTCTCTGAGTTACTAGACTGCAGGTATCTTGAGGGCAGGGCCATGCCTTTGTGCTCCAGATCAGTCCCCACCAGAGCGTCTGGTACTTGGCCAGCAGTTTGCAGCAGACCGCATTGAGCTGAAATTTGTAGGCATGTTCCTGCCAGGCCTGGACACTGCTCTGGCTGCCTTTCCAGCAACACACAAACCTTCCAGCCCCCCTGCCCCACTCTCCCCATCCCACACAGCCCCTCCCAGCTCATTAAGGGTCTCCCTAAGAATGTCTATAAAGCAGTGAAATAAATGTCTATAAAGGCTTCCTGAATTCAAATCCATGCTCTGCCACTTTCTAGTTGTGTGATCTTGGGCAAGTGATCTGAACTCTTAATGTCTCTGTTTCTTCATCTGAAAAATGGTTATAGCATCTCATAGGGTCTTATGAGGATTAAACAAACTAATCCATGTAAAGTACTTGGAACAGACTCTAACCCATAGCAAGTGGTCTGACCACAAGTAAGTGCTTGTTATGGTTATTTCCTAAGTCTATGGCTTCACAGGAGTCTGGGCTTGGCCCCAAAGCTTCTGCTCTGGACCCCATAGGACCTGCCCACCCCCTTCATAGGCTTCCTTCCCCCCAGTGCTCCCTTAATTCACTCCTCTGGACCAGTTTTAGTACTAACATAAGCCATCCAACCCTCCCCAGTGACTATGCACCACACCCCTACCCCCAGTTTACAAGGGAAATTTCCCAAAGAAAACAGACAAGAGTTGGTTTTACAGTAGGGCTACAAATGCCGAGTCATTCTGCCCCCAACTATGCTTAGCTGTCAGCCCAGACATTTCAGCCAGCCCAATCCCACTGTGTAGTCCACTCCTTCACACTTCTACATCTTCACTCTACCCTCTCTCACCCTTCCTAAAGCCAGCCTCAACCTCTATAGTTTTTTTTGTTTGTTTGTTTTTTAAGAGATAAGAGTCTCACTTGGTCACCCTTGGTAGAGTGCCCATGGCATCTTAGCTCACAGCAACTTCAAACTCTTGTGTTCAAGTATCCTCTTGCCTCAGCCTCCCAAGTACCTGGGACTTCAGGCACCTACCACAATACCCAGCTATTTTTTAGAGATGGGATCTCGTTCTGGCTCAGGCTGGTCTTAAACCTGTGAGCTCGGGCAAACTACCTGCCTTGGCTCCCAAGTGCTGAGTTTACAGGCGTGAGCCACCGCATCCAGCCCCAGCCTCCATAGTTTTTACCAAAGATTTTCCTTGGAACTTTTGCGCTCATATGCAAAAATAAGAATAATAATTTGTATCTAATGAACACTTTCTATTTGTCTAGCATATATGTTAGATCTCTTTTAACTCTTTCTAAAAAGAACAAACTCAGGCACCTACGAAGTCTTAAAGTACAATAGGGGAACCTACCTGGGGAGGCCTACCTTCAGATCCTCACTCTGAACCACTAAGCCATGACGAAAAATGGACACAAAATAACTGGATTGCTTCCTGGGGCTGGAAGTTAGACCAGTGGAGGTTTTTTGTTTTTTTGTTTTTTTTTTTATCCCATCAAGAATTCCTCAAAGACCTTTGATGCCACCATAATAGAAACAAACTGCCAGGCGTGGTGGCTCATGCCCGTAATCCTAGCACTCTGGGAGGCCAAGGCAGGAGGATCGCTTGACCTCAGGAGCTAGAGACTAGCCTGAGTAAGAGTGAGACCCCATCTCTACTAAACATAGAAAAATTAGCCAGGCTTGGTGTCGGGCACCTGTAGTCCCAGCTACTTGGGAGCACAAGGCAGGAAGATCATTTGAGCCCAAGAGTGTGAGGTTGCTATAAGCTAGGCTGAGACCACGGCACTCTAGCCTGGACAACAAAGTGAGACACTGTATCAAAAAAAAAAGGAAAGAAAGAAAGATGAAATGGTCACATTTTATGAGTAGGGAGTTTATGTTTATAAGCATTGTCATCACATTTGTTTTTTATGACTAGCTTTAAAGATAAGAACTTCAGCTAGCTTTCGGAATCCCGTATATTGCTAACACGTCAGAGGTACTTACTGGGAGGCTGGAAGCAGAGGAGATCAGAGAAGCAATGAGAGAGCTAACACGACTAGCATCCTGAACTTATCAACCCGTGGCAGCTGGGGCCACAGCAGACAGACAAGTCCTGGGCCCTGGGGAAAGTGACCACAGGACCCTTGCATGACTCCAAAACAACTTCCAAGTCCCAAGTCAGAACGGCTAGACCACATCATTTAAGGGTCTCCAAGGTCCTTTATGCTTCTTATTTCCCATAAGTGTAAGAGCGAGCAAAACACAGGCACCAACTTCTTCAGGTCACTTTGCATAGTCAGAGGCAACCCCTGTCTGACATTCAGGTCCTATGCCCAAGGCTCTAGTAGAATACTGCCTCTGTGCTTATTGCCAGAGCAGAGTAAATGTAGGAAAACTCCAAAAGAAGAAATAGGGTGTTATACACTAAATGCTGTGCTCACCAGTTAAACAAAGAGAAATCCCCATGACTTAGTTGTCTTGGGGGAACTTGAACCTAAGGAAGGCTTCTTAATACAAAGGCAGAGAAGTCACAAATGCCAGATCCTCCTAAAGGCTCTTACTAAGTGTAGACACCATAAACATCTGCGTTGCAACCCAGGGCCCGGTAAGCTACAGGTAAGAAAAAAAAAGGGCAGACCAGGCCTCTTCCAGGCTGCACTGGGGATGGTGACAGCCAGCCCTCTGGCCACCCTCTGAGGCAGGAGAATTACTTGAGCCCAGGAGTTTGGGGTTACTGTAAGCTAGACTGAGACCATGGCACTCTAGCCTGGGCAACAGAGTGAGACTTTGTAACAAACAAAAAGTCCAGAGGGATCTAAGAAACCTATAGTACCCAGATCCTGGCCTAGGACAATTGTGTCCCAAGGCCTGCTCAAGAGAAGTCTTTCTTCCACACTTACATTCTCCACTAAAGGACTTCAACCCCATTTCCCCAAGAATGAGCTAGAGCTCTTAAAGTGCCTGGCTCCCATACCCAGCTGAAACACCATAATAACCACCCCACCCAAACCCCCTTATTGACCTCTAATTCAATAGCCCAGTGGACCCCAGCCAGATGTCCAAGGCCTCCCCACCACCCAGACAGCAAAATCAGTCCCTGGAGAAGGGCCACCTCACCTGCTCCCACCCTCTAGCTAGCTGTAGGGGGCTGAGACCTGGTCCAGAGTTTTCAGGACTTCATGGCCACAAGCCTGAAGTTGCATGGGAAGGTCATGAGAAAAGACCTTATGAGAGGTCTGCTCTTCGCACCCTGGGATTATTCACTGACCAGCCACAGAGGAGGGAACTGTTCTGAATGATCCAGGGTAGAGCACATATTAAAGCTGCACAGAGGGTGCTAGTTCCAATGGGGGGCATTAACCCTCTAATACTACATCCGAGTGTGTCCCTACACATGTGTATTTTGGGTGGAGAGGAGTTAGAGCTTACCCCAGATTCTCAACCCCAGCCTCTGGCTCCAAGTCCTACCTAGTCATATTAACATCCCTGGGCCACCCTAGCTGTCTAGGGTCTCTCTTTTATTTAAGGTTGTGCTCAGTCTGCAGGGCACCCTGTTCCCTTGTCTCCTGGTATGATCCTTCCAGCTGCAGAAAGTGGGCGGGGGAGTTTCTAACTCAAACCTCCTGCACACACCCTCCAGCTTCCTGGTGATTTAAGCCCAGTTTCTTCCAGCAGTTATGTCTCCATTCTGAAGAGCCACCCGCCACTGAAATCAAGGTCCCAAGAGTACCAACCCCCAACCACAGAGAGGGCCCATCTTCACACTTGACCTAGCGGTAGCCAAACCTCATGGGAGAGAACTTCCTCCATGAGAGGAACTCCCAGGGCCCCTCACTTCTTTCAGGGTCACCAGGCTAACTCCACCCAGGCTGCAAAGCCCAGAATATCTCCCGAGTCCTCTCCCCTACGCCAGGTGGTTCAGGGTGCTGCCAGGTAACCCAGGAGAAGGTTCATTCCCCCAGGCTCATGATGCTGCTGCGGGGGGATCAGGTGGGGAGCGAGATGATCTTCTTGTACCCTGAATCATTTCTAGGATATCTTGTTTCTAAACTGTCAGGGAGTCCCCTCACCCTCCACTTACACCAAGAAAGGGAAAATCTAAACCTTCCCGTTAAAATCCCTCCCAGGAATTTAATTTCAGTACACATTTCTGGGAGCCAAAACTTTTTTTTAAGGGGAAAAAAAATGGGCAAACCAGTGCTGGATGTAAGGCAACCATACAACTGAGAAAATGACAAGGGCGGAATGAATACCCTCAAACGCCAGCCCCCTGGAGCTTAAAGCCTGGGGCACAGGAGCCGGCTGGGCGGGGGAGCAGGGGCGGAGACAGTGCGTTCCCAACTTTCCCTGGCCAAGCCGCCTGGAGATGTACCTCCCAGGGGACGAGGTGGGACCAGAAAAGGCTGAGCCGATCTGTGACATCGGCGGAGGCTGGAAGCGAAGCTCCCTTCCCCCTGAAAGGAGTCCTGCTCCCAGCAGGCGCCCCCGCCTGCCGTCCCGCCCACCCAGCGCCCCCAAGCCCCAGCACAACCCCGAGGGGCGCCCACACAAAAGGGGGAGCGGCGGGAGAGGGGACGCAGGCGGCGGCGGCTCGGGGAGGCCTCGCGTCCCTCCCCAGAGGCGTCGGCCCGCGACCACCCTGCTCACCGCGCGCCCCGCTTCCAGCCTCAGATGTCCGCACACTCCCCGCGCCCAGGGCCTGGGATGAGGTGGGGGCTCGGAAGGAAGGGCTGGCCGGGACGAGCCGCACGCGTCTAGGGCGGCGCGGGCTCCCAGGGAGCCGCGGCGACAGCCCCGGGAATCAAACTCGCGACCGCCCGACCCTCCCGGTGACCAAGAAGGTGGGGTCCCCGGGTCGGGGCCGGGATCGCGCGCTGGGTGCCCGGCGGTGTCCGCGGCGGGGCCGGAGCACAGGAGGTCT
>NW_003852489.1:2167113-2191347 GCF_000181295.1 Otolemur garnettii
GGAGTGGGGCTGCGGGCGGGGCGGGGGCCAGGCTGCGGCGCCCCCAGACCCTCTCTGGATCTCCGGACTCTTTCTAGAGAGGAGAGAAGCAGGAATGGGGGTCCGGAAGCCAACGCGGTAGTGCGGGATGAAGACTGGGAAAATCCCTCGGTGTCACCCCCGCGGAGCTGCAATGACTCCCCAGCTTGCGGGCAGGAGGTCTCCCGAGCAGAGCGGGGTGCAGGGTGCCCTGCCCCTCCCGTACCGGGAACAGCGCCAGAAGAGGGTGGGCCGGGGAGACCTACTAGACTCGGAGGGGAGCCTAAGAGCACAGCTACACTCACAGGTTACAAATATGTGCCAGGAACTTAGGGTAAGGGTGCAGAATGTGGACGCATATCTGGGGCTTGGAACACTGAAGTGTGGGGGAGGAGCAGCCCCCTGGGATTTATGGGTCAGGAAAGGAAACAAAGTCAAATGCTGCGATCAGAGGAGAAGGTGGGGGAAGGGTCAGGAAATCACAGCAATTACTCTCAGATACCCCCTTGACATCTCCCCATGGCCTCCTCTCCCTGCCTTCCCTCCTCACTTCAAGGGCTTCGGAGCCTTGAGAAGATTTTCCATGGAAGAATTTGTCTAATAAACGGGAAATGGACTTTGGCTATTGTTTTTCCACGTGGCTCAATTTCAGACTTGAATTTGGGGGTGGGTAGGGTGAATCAGGTGATGACCACCAAGCACCCTGCTTTCAAGAGAAGCCACCTAGGGCATCTGAGGAGAGTGAAGGCCGGATGTAATCCCAGCTCTGCAGCCAAACAACTTGCAGAGTGTCTGCAACCTCCTCCTAGAAGGGCCTGCTGTTAGAGACCCACTTGCCCAGATCTCCTGAAATAGCCCCCATTCCCTTTCTCTGAGCACCTGCAACCCACTAGTCTTGCTAAGACAAACCACCGTCAGCCACAGAGCCATCTGATAAAAACCACAAACCAAAGAGCCCCAGACACCATTGTGTTTCCATCATTTGCATGTCAAGGCTAAGTTTCTTCAACTAGTTAGGAACCTGGGAGCGAGAGAAACCTCAGGACCACACCCTCCTAGGGGAGGCCTAAGGTTAGGTTAGCAGGTTGCACTGAGCTTCAGGACCAGGTTCCCAGGCCTTTGGGAGGCCCCTCTTGCTCCCCTCTCCCCATGCTCCTGTGCATTTGATTGGGGACAGGGGTTGAAACCCCAGAAGATGGTCCTTAGACCCTGGGTTAAAGAGTCTGAGAGGGACTGACCCATGCCTCTCTGCTGACTGCTGGCTCTTTTCCCGAGTTGTAACTGAGAGCTCAGGATTTATCCTCCCGGCCAGTAGTCTAGATTATGTTATCCAGTGTGTTATCTTATACTTACCCATAGTGCAGTTCATCTGCCACTTTTCTGCTTACTTACAAGATCCCACTGCAGTTTATCCCTGTCAGCTCGACATTTCAGCTCTGCATTTCAGGACCAAGAAAATGCACCTACAAACTTGGAGATTTCCCTGTTTGTACTGGTATCATAGTCATTAACAAAACCAGTCACTGTCATGGACACTCCTCCTTGAAGTGTGTTCTTGGGCTTTGCTTACATACTCCTCTTTGGGATCTGTCTTCCTGGGAGCTTTTTCTCAGACTCCCCCCCAAATACCCTCCCCCTCGGCCCCCCTGCAGTGAGCTCCCAGAGTTCAGGCCAGACGTCCCTCGGTGCACCAACCTTTCACCCAGCTGCCTACAGAGGGACTCCCTCAAGTGTCCCAAACTCAAGGAGGCTTGAAGCAAACGCACAGCAGTTCCCTCCCCAAGATGCCCCTTCCTCTGTGCCTCGGTCCCCCCACATCATCCCCCACTCCCTGCCCCTTCCCCACATTCCATTGGCTGCCAGATCCTACCCATTCCTCCAGTTCTGCCTGGTCCAGGCCCCTCTTGTCTCCGCTCCACTCAGAAGATGAGATGTCCTCTGTGCTTTCCAGCCCAACTTGTGTGCTTCAGGAGACTCAACAGGCTCTTCCTTTCTCCTCCTCTGTTTTAAACCTACAAAACAGGATGGCCCCTTCTAAGAAAACCTTGCCCCAGCCCTGCCATGTCCTCAAGCCATTGCCCTCTTTCTCTTCCCCATCCGGTCAGGAGATCTTCTCTAACCAGCAGCCACATCAACTCTCCCTTCCTCAAGGCCCATTCAACTCTCAACTTGCTGCCATCTGGCTTCCCTCACCTTGGGTGCAGGGGCAGCTCCAGCGGGAAGCACTGGCGGGTTCTCCCAGTTCTTCCAGCCCACCCCTCGGCTGCTCCGTGGCAGCCCCAGACGCAGCTAATGCCTTCCTGAAGCAACCCTGTGCACATGGCTTCCTAGCCTCTTGGGTTTCCTACCAGTTTCACATTTCTTCAGCTCTGCCTGCCTCAGGGGGTCTCCGGGGCTCAGCCCTCTATCTTTCCCACCTACTTGTCTTCCCAGGACCTTCTCACAGACAGAACAGAGTGGAGTGGGTCCTCACCCCACTGCTCCACTGGCACACTGTGTGACCTTGGGCCAGTTTCTTCACTCTCTGTGCTTCAGTTTCCTCTTCTGTGTTTGGAGCTATCAACGGCACCTACCTCAAAGCTTTGTGGTGATAGTGACACAAATCCATGCACATAAAATGCACAGAACAGTGCCTGCCCCATGTGTGGTAACTGCTGGTGTTATTAATACGAACATTCCCGCCTCTGCTGCTGTCAGGTGGAGTGTGCCAACGGCCGTTCCTGCACCCCATTTGCTCTCTTGAGCACTGGGTGCAGCATGTGTAGCTGCCATGGGACACGCTGTCCCACAGCCACGTCACCTTCAGGGGACCCATCATCCTCCTGGCCAGCATTCTCTGTCCTGGACAAGGGCACCTCCATTCACCCACGCTACAGACTTTACCTGCTGCTTTTTTCCTCTCCCATGCACAAAGCCTTTAATAAATTCCTTCTCACTACTCTGCGCTGGCCCAGGCCCTGCCACCAGGACCCTGCCTTTCACTTCATCCTCCTCAGAGCCACCAGTTATTTTTCTAATGTATAGCCTGGTGATGTCCCAGCCCCACTGAATAGAGTGAATGACTTCCCATGGCTTAGAGAATGAAATTCAAACTCCTTAGAGAGGCCCTTCCCATGCTGCCCTTAACCTGCACTCCAGCTCCTCCCCTTCCTGTCCTCGCCCCACCCATGCTCTCCCAGTGCTAGTGCCAGCTAAGAACACTTGCTATTTCCACAGAATTAATGGGGAGATGAGGGGAGCCTTTTGCTAAGTCTCTGGCTGTATTAAGCATAGATCACTGGGAACATCTGTCATTACCCACTGTGAGGATGAGGCTGATGGAGAGCTACTTGGCTCGGGCTCAGCACAGTCTCCAGCTGGACCACAGGGAAAACAGCCCATTACTTTCCCAGAATTTCCCTAGCCCAGGGTAAATGCCAGGGCATGAATGGTGGATAAGAGCATGTGGCTATGGCTTCGGAACCAACCACATTGTCCCTGCCACCATGAGACCAACTCCTTCTCCTAGAACTACAAAAGGCAGGTTAACAAGGCCCATCTGTAGAAAATTAGGTGGTGTAAAGCTCCAGATAATTTAAATAATCCTGTCCTTGCCCTTTCTCTGTCTTGACCAATCTATAATTACTAGGAAACGTGGAAGAAACGTGTAAAGAATTGGTAACATGACTTGGAGATCTGAAAGAACGCACAGGCAAACCATGGAAGCAATGGCAAAAAAAAAAAAAAAAAAAAAACCAGAGAGAGAAGAAAATAAATGAGCAAACAACTCCCTCCCGGGATAATAGACGGATGCTTGTGGGATTATCAATCTGATGCCCATCTCAGAGAATTCTGGGGACTCTCACCCCCTTCCCCAGAGCACCACCACCCATGCCACACCTGTAGTACTTCCATAAACCCTCCTTTCCCTGCATAATGAATTGCTCCCCGCAACTCCTTTCCCTGCATAATGAATTGCTCCCCAGCAGTCCCTGTGTCCATCCTATTTATAGAGAGCATGTGGTATTATAGTTGTTTTCTTCCTGAGCTCCTGGGAGGTAGAGGGTGTCTTTCCTCTCAGTGATTGCACCTTTCAGCCCAAGGCCTAGCAGACCCATGAGAGTTAGTAAATATTTGCCAAAGGACTGACTTCTAACAGGTGGGTGAGACAGGCCTGGTTCACCCTTGCAAAAATCATGTGTCTTCCCTTTATTGGTAACAGTTTATAAGGCTGTAGGAATCCTGCCCTCCCGTACAGAGGCTACCAGCTTGTCCTCTACACGACAGTAGAGGTACAGATTAGGTCTGGATAAATGAAACCCCATGTAACCATTAAAATTGTTTTTAAAGAAGTTAATAAATATAAAAGTGTTCACAATATAACGTGGAAAATAAAGGCTACAAAACAGTGTTTGCAATATGAGCTCATTTATTTATTTTTATTTTAGTTACTTATAAACACAGAAGAAAAGACTTGAAGAAAATATACCAAAATGTTAATTTTTTTTTTTTTTTAGACGGAGCCTCAAGCTATCCCCCTGGGTAGAGTGCCATGCCATCACAGCTCACAGCAACCTCTAACTCCTGGGCTCAGGCGAGTCTCCTGCCTCAGCCTCCCAAGTAGCTGGGACTACAGGCGCCCGCCACAACGCCTGGCCATTTTTTGGTTGCAGCCATCGTTGTTGCTTGGCGGGCCTGGGCTGGGGATTCGAACCCGCCACCGTAGGTGTATGTGGCTGGCGCCTTAGCCACTTGAGCCACAGGCGCTGAGCCATGTTAATTGTTAAATGAGGCTTTTATTGTGTGTGTTTGCTTTGGGAAGACAGGGCATGAGAGTAGTGGTGTCAGCCTAGCTCACCACAACCTCAAACACCTAGACTAAAGCTATCCTCCTACCTCAGCCTCCTGAGTAGCTAGGACTATAGGCCCACACCACTAAGCCTGGCTGATTTTTCTATCTTTTGTAGAAATAGAGTTTTGTTTTTTTTTACAAGTTTATTTTTATTGCATTTTTTTGGCCAGGGCTGAGTTTGAACCCACCACCTCTGGTATATGGGGCTGGTGCCCCACTCCTTGAGCCACAGTCGCCGCCCAGAAATAGAGGTTTTAATATGTTTCCTGGGCTTAAGGCATCCTCCTGCCTTGGTCTCCCAGACTGTTATAATTATAGGCAAGAACCATCACACCTAGCCAGACGAAGGTTTCATAGATAACTTTTAATCTGTTATTAATATTTTTCAGCATTTTCCAAATTTCTGACATTGCATATACATACCTTTACAATCCATTATATATATGTGTGTGTGTGTATCTATATTTAGCCTTCAAAAAATCAATATAATTGGCAGGAAGAAGGTTAAATATCAATAACTTTCCTACATAATTATGTTTAACTTAGTCTATTACAATCCAGTTCCATAACCAAGTTTGTTTACCTCCTCCGTGCCCATTCTCCAACCCGAAGATGAAAAATATGTAGCTTCCCTCACCCCAAGTCAAACTGTAAGATAGATCCAGAGCTGCCAGCAAAGTGTAACATTTGCTAAAATCAAGCAGAGGTCCTGGGACTACACAGTGGTTAATTCTGGTGGGGGGAGAGGTCCAAGAGGTACTGTAGAAGAGCCGGCATTTGAGCTATGTGTGCCTTGAATGATGGAAATTATTTTAGCTGGGGATAAAGGCTCTCCCATCTGAGGCCTAGCAGAAGCAAAGGTACGGAGATGGGAATAGAGAGGCATATTGGATGTGGGGTAACGTCCACTGTGGCCAGAGTGCAGGGGAACAAAGAGTACTAGCTGGCTGAGGCTGGAAAGGCGAGGAGGGTATGGCAGTGAACAGCCTGGAACTCCAAACTAAGCAATCTGCAGCAGGTGGGGAGAGGCGGCCAAGGCTTGAGGAGAAGAGGTATGTTACTGGCTCAGGCCTAAATTCCAAAACATTAAAATTTACTTTAATTTTCCTGACAACACCAAGAGTTGAGGCAGTGAGGTCCCCAGCACAGATGCAATTCCTGGGTAAAGCCAGCCTGGAGTTAAGCATTTGCTACAAATAATTCACAGAGCCTACAGGAGAGTTTACCGGTCCTTTGCTTTGGGAAATTCAATCTGGCTTGAAGCAGCAGATATTCCCTTCCTCCTAAACTCCCTCTAAACCTCCAGAGTATAGTGTAATGGTTAAATGCCCAGACCTGAGGCCCAGTCAGACGAGGGTACAAATGAATCCCTGCTATCCTGCTTACTAGCTGGATGATCTATTATTATTATTTTTGCTTTGAGACAGAGTCTCACTTTGTTGCCCCTGATGGAGTGCCATGGTGTCACAGCTCACAGCAACCTCAGATTCCTGGACTCAAGTGATTCTCTTGCCTCAGCTTCTTAGTAGCTGGGATTACAGGCACTGGCCTCAACACCCAGCTATTTTTAGAGGCAGGGTCTTGCTCTTGCTCAGGCTGGTCTGGAACTTGTGAGCTCAGGCGATCTGCCTGCCTCGGCCTCCCAGAGTGCTGGGATTACAGGCGTGAGGCACCCAGCCCTAGCTGGATGATCTTGCTAATTACTTAACCTCTCCCAGTCTTGTTTTCCTTATCTCTAAAATGACCTTAAGAATAGCACCTCTGGGCATGGTGACTCAAGCCTGCAATCCTAAACACTCTGGGAAGCCAAGGATTGCTTGAGCTTTAGAATTAGAAACCAGGCTAAGCAACAGCAAGACCCCATATCTACTACACATAGAAAAAAATAGCCAGGTGTGCCGACGTGTGCCTGTAGTCCCAGGTACTCAGGAGGCTGAGGTGGCAACAGAACAAGACCCTGTCTCCAAAAAAAAAAGAATACCACCTTCCTTCTCACTCGATTAAAAATAGAACTCGTAAATGAGCCAAACACAATTGGCAAAACACTTGAGTTCAAGTCCAGAAGTCCAGACTGGGCAACTTAGCAAGATCCATCTCTTAAAAAGAAAAGAAAAATAACAGTAAATGATAAAGATTTTTAAAAATTTACCATGTTCCTGGCCCATTTTAAATACATTTGCATGTCTTATCTCATTTAATCTTCAGAAAAACCCTAAGAGTCAGGCATTAGAGATGTGGAAACAGACTCAGGGAGATCACGTAAGTTACCTAAGACACCAAATAAGTAATGGAACCAAGTTACAAACCTGTGTCTGTGACCGCCACAACCCCTGGAGATAATGATAGCAATAACACCTAATGCTGACTGTATGCCACTTAATACTTACACCTGTTCATTCATTCAGGGGCACTATCAAGGGCCCTGTGGTAGGTGCTCTCATTGGCCACATTTTATAGACCAGGAAAATGAAGGCAGAGAGAGTTTAAGTAACATGCCCATATTTTTTGCAGAGCTGGGATAGAAATTCACTGCAGTCTGTTCCTCGTCACTCTAATAATGAATGAAGCCTATTTTCTTTTCTTGTTTTTTTTTTGAGACAGAGTCTCACTATGTCACCCTCGGTAGAGTTCCATGGCGTCACAGCTCACAGCAACCTCAAACCCTTGGACTTAAGCAATTCTCTTGCCTGAGCCTCCCAAGTAGCTGGGACTACAGGTGCCTGTCACAACACCCGGCTATTTTTCGCTGGAGTTGACATTGTTGTTTAGCTGGCCTGGAGCCAGGTTCAAATCCGCCACTCTTGGTGTATATGGCTGGCACCATAACCACTGTGCTACGGGTGCCGAGCCAAACCTATTTTCTTATTGTCATCCTTATTTCTGCTGAGGGATACCTGAGATCAGTTTAGTCCACATGTTGAGATCTGGTCTTTCCCAGCAGTGGCTGGGGAATAGGATAAGACTTGGAAGGGAGATATTACAGGCAAAGAAATTTCATGGCCTTGGTGTCCTGGGGAAGAACTCTTCCTGCTCGGAGAGAAAGTCCCTCAGCTAGGCCAGTAAATGGTCAGAGAAAGGAAGTTGACATGACCTCTTGCCCCTGAGCAGGATTCTGGGCACTAGCAAAAATGTCCTATACTTAGAGGAAGAGCCTCACTGGTTGTACAGCAGCCAGTTTCAAAGTTAGGAGTGATATCTCCCTTCCTCCAGAGGGCTGATCTAATTCCACTTTGAGAGAGATTCTACTTATCTGGTGTCTCTTTAGAAAAGAAAAGAGAAACCCCTTCTTGAGGCAGGGCTGAGCCTCTGGGGCAAGAGGACCCTGAAGCTATGGTGGGATGGGTTTCCTTGGAGCCAGAACTTCAGCCTCAGGCCTCACACTTGAGTCAGAGGAGAAGCACAGCTGGGGCAGTAGCACAGAAGGGCACGCCCAGCACTGCCACACAAGAAGGCTGAACAGAGATTTAAAGGAGCAAGATGATTTACACATTTATTTATGTACATATGGATTACTATGTTCCTTCAATAACTTAAAATTTATTATTATCATTATGTATTTTTGCCTAGATTGTTGCAGATTTGGCCACTTACTGGCTCCTGATGTTCTCCTGACATGTTCCCATCTTCCTGAGCACTTCCTTGCTTTCTTGGCCTTAGATATATCTTGACCAAAATGGTAAAAAATCAGGCCAGGTGCAGTGGGTGACACCTGTACACAAGGTGGATTGCTTGAGCTCAGGAGTTTGAGAACACCTTGAGCCAGAGGGACACCTTATCTCTACTAAAAATAGCTGGCATTGTGTTGAGCACCTGTAGTCCCAGCTGCTTGGGAAGCTGAGGCAAGAGGATCGAGTGAGCCCAGAAGTTTGAAGTTGCTGTGAGCTATGATGTCACAGCAATTCACCCAGGGGAAAAAATTAGATCATTATTGGATGCTAAATCTAGGGGGAGATGTTCATCTGGAGAAGGAGATTTGGAAAGTCTCTCTTTATTTATTTATTTATTGTAGAGACAAAGTCTCTTTTTATTGCCCTGGGTAGAGTGCCGTGGCATCACACAGGTCACAGCAACCTCCAACTCCTGGGCTTAGGCGATTCTCTTGCCTCAGCCTCCCGAGTAGCTGGGACTACAGGTGCCTGTCACAACACCCGGCTAGTGTTTTGTTGCAGTTTGGCGGGGGCCAGGTTTGAACCCGCCACCTTTGGTGTATGGGGCCGGTGCCCTACTCACTGAGCCACATGCCCTGGCGCCCCAAGGTCTCTATGTTTTTAAATTCTCATAGTCTAATATTTGGAAGGTCTTAAAGCATCTCTCCACAGACTGCTAATAATTCTATGGTAGAGAAACTGGGCAACACTTTGATCAAATTAACTTCATCTCTGAGGGACGGGGCACATTGTGTTTCTCTAGATGTGATGCACTCCACATGGGGACACATTGCCTATTAAGTATTCCAGCTGAGAATGTATAACCTAAATTTAATAATGATGAAACAACTAACAAACAGAAAATAAGGGATGCTTCTTTTTTAAGAAAAGGAAGATGTCTGTATTTTTCAAAGCTATGTCATGTTTCGTATTTAAGGTGGCTAAGGAGACATAACAACTAAATGTAATACCTGACCCTAACTTGTACGGGAGCAGAGAAAACGGTATAAATGACATAATTCGATAGATTAACAAAATTGGGATATGGTAGGTAGACTAAATAAAAAGTATTATGTAATTGTATAAAGCTAATAACTGTGCTGTGATGTAAGACTGTTTCCCTATTTTTAGGAAATACACACAAGTATTTAGGGGTCAAGGCTGCAATATATGGAACTCTGAAAGGGTTCAGAAAAAAATAAGATAGAGCCCACAAGTGATAAAAATAGGCGAATAGGTGAATCTGGGTAAAGGGTATATAGGTATTTCTTGTATTGCTTTCATTTTTGTAACTTTTTGTAAGTTTGAAATTATTTCCAAATAAATATTTATTAATGTTCCAGGCTCACTTCGCGTTTTTCTGCCTGAGCCCTGCAATCAGCTTTTCCTCCAGCGGGTTGGTTCCTAATGTGCAAGAGTATGTAACCACACTTAACAAGACGAATGCCAAGATAAAGCTCTCCTGGCATACGGAACAGAACAATCAAGGGCGAGGATATGTGGAATATAAGTGTAGATGGTAGAAAGGACCAGTGCTGGCCAAAGTGGGTGAAAGGCTAACCCAGAAAACGGCCTCGCAGGATAAACTGTGGCCTTTCTAGGGTATGCAAAACGCAGCCCCTCTCCCCTACACCACCTCCAGCTTCTCATAAGGTCGCCCCAGTCACTGTGACAGATATGGTTTGGATCTTGCATATAATAAACTGACAGATCCAGCCATCCCTGAGGGCCCAACGCTGTATTCTGGGGCACGTCACCTACAGCAACCATAGAACTGAATTTTATCTATTTACATAAAATGAGCACAGCTATTGCGCGGAGTGCGGAAAACCGCATCAGAGGCACAAGCTTCAGCCACGGAACTGCGATGCTCTCCGAGAATGAGCGCCTTGACCCACACAGACCAATCAGAACACAGGTCGAGGCATCCACCAATCCGGGCCCGGCGATGCTCTAGTCGGGGCGGGGCCGGCACGGCCGGGAGTTGTTTCTCTGCCGGGGCTTTCCACCAGCGGTCCGGGCTCCAACTCAGGCCACCCCATCAGGAGAGGGGCTGCGAGGAGCCCCAGCGGCCGGCGGGACACGGTGGAGGGCGTCAAAGTCTAGGCCAAGCAATTGGGGCACCACAGTCAGATGACTGATCCAGCCTTGGCAACACCCACGTTTGCCTTGCGCTCTGAGGGCTCCTCTCTGGGATCAGAGCGTCAGGCGGAGCTATAAGGGTTGATTGACGAGTGAGCAGTCTGGGATTCAGGCTTCCCTCTGCGGCGGGTGGGTGGTAGTGCTCCCTTTCTTCTTGAGGAGGCAAGAGGAGGTCAGGTCTGTGCCAGTCTTGCGCCTAAAGAAGCAACTCCCCGATCGTCAAGGAGGGTGAGATTGCAGAGCGAAGCAGTACGGGCGCCTTCTCTGAATACAGTGAACCCTGGGAATGAAGCAGGATGGAACAACCTCTCTGAGGCAGGATGACCCATCCCCAAGGAGGCACTTACCAGGTCTCCCAGTTTAGCGACCCTTTCCCTGAGTCTAACCTGAACCCTCCCTACCACGTCTCTGGCTAGCCTCCAATTAGCTGCTTTTCAGGACATGTAACTTCCATCTAGTTGCCTCATATCTCAGATGAAGCTCTGGTTTCTAGGCTGGATGCTAATCCTCAGAAAGTCAGAGTCTGAGGTGAGGTAGCAACGCGGGAAGGCATTCATCTCCTTCGCAGGTCTTTCAGAGGGTGCAGTAGGTGCCTTTGAGCGAACTGATGTTGCCATGACTGAGCCTGGAACTAGGATCAGATGGAGAAGGAGCACATCGAATTCGAGGCTCCATGTTCTCTATATCAGACTCTGTGCTAAGCACATTACATGAATGAGATCAAAACTTTACTCCTTTGGAGCTATCATCATCCTTATTTCACAGATGAAGAAACTGAGCCCAGACCGGTTATGTACCTTACCTAAGGTCACCCATCTCCAAGTGGCACACCTTGGATTTACACCCAGCCTGTCATACTCCACTCCTCTGCTCTTGATCACAACCCTGTATTATAGCCCCTCTCAACCATCCCTTATGCCAAATTTCCCTCTGCTCTGGGTCCTCTGGAGGCCCTCCTCACTTACCTGGGTGCTTGCTCCTATTTCTGGCCTTGGTGCTTGATTCCTTGTTTCATGCCTTCTGGACATTAGGACTTATCAATGCAGGGCGTAATAAGCAAAAATCAGAGGTTGCCATGACCCCTCTAATTTGGAACCAGGTATTCAGGGCTATGGTGAAACTTTTAGAACCTACAGTCCTATTTAGAAACTCTCTTCTTGGGGTGCTGGACTACTTCCACCTTTATTTTGTTATCTCCCAACTCCTTCTGTTATATCAAGGAGCAACAAACTAACTGGATGAGGTTTTAGAGGAAGAAACATTTAAACTGGACTTTGCAGGATGTCTAGGGGTTTACAGTGGAGAAAATATGTTAGAAGATTGGTTGTGGGGCGGGCATTGTAGGTCTATGGATCAGGGAAAGGCTCTGTCTTCTTTCTTCCTAAAGACCCCGTCCTGTTTCTTCTCCCTCACAGATTCCTGATAGCCACAGGGCTTCTGGTGTTGATGAAATGACAGAACTTCCCTTAGGTTGACAGGGCTACCCTGTAATCAGGGTCTACTTTCTTGGGACAGAGGTCTGGGATTCCAGGAAATGGTGGGACCCAACCCCTTCCTGTAAGAACCAACTCACAGGCCCCCACTGTAGGAGAATTCCCTCCTAAGCACTTGAATCTTGCCTTTTTCATCAGCTCCTGATTTTGTCCTTTATCTGGCTGAGAAAAGCGCGTCTTCTTTTCTGCTTAGTGACTAAAGCTGAAACAATCATAGCTGGCTTGGACTAGCAACCTTACTTCAATTCCTCTGAGTGATCATGTCCAACTCAGGGCAGACGTGTGGAAAGGAAGGTCAGGGTAGGAGTGAGGCCATAGATAGCACAAGGACATTGTCCCCCAAGATCTCTCCTTCCCCTTCCTTAGCTTCTTCCTAACCTCAAAGATTCCCTTCTCCCCACACATGCAAAACTGATTTCTCTCTGGCTCTTTTCCCACCACTAACTAAGGTAGGAATTTCTTGGCTCAAAGACCAAAGCCTTGAGGAGTCAGGCTCCTTCAAGCCAGATCTCTGAATCTGGCTGACTCTGCAGGGATTGTAGGGCTCTGGTGGCCCCCAGTTGCCCCTAAGATTGAGAAAGACCTAGCTTCCCATCCCAGTCTCTAAGCCTGGCTTTCCTCTCCATGGGCAGCATCTAGAATTGGCACATCTGCCCCAGCCTTGGACATGAGCACTATCTGCCAGACAGAGCTGCTGGACCAGTCACTGGAAGGGCATGTCCCTTCCATTTCCCTTGGTCTCTTCCAGCTGTCATGCCAAAGGAATAGCTCACTGGCAGAACAGAACGTTTCCCTCAAATGTCTATCTTGAGCCACTGACAGCCAAATGTTGGTGGACCTCACTTGGAGAAAATTCCATAAACAATGAAAATTTACAAAAACACCTGAGAATTCTCCCTGCATGGTTAGCAGTTACATACGTTACAAAGGGTTCACTCCAGTAAGAGCAGTGATTTTGAGTTCTTATTTTATTCTCTTCAAAGAGATACTTAGGGCTTGGAAGGGAGGTGGGAAATCAATTTAAGATAATTACAGATGAAGAAAAGTTCTGCAATTATGACCCAAGTCAGTGGTGATACAGAATCTGAAGTATAAAAATTCATTCCCTTAGCATGACAGGACAGTTTTTGTAAAGCAACGTGTACCTGATTCTCATGATCCAGGGCCAAGATCTAGGTCAAGTGCCTATCTTGGGAAAGGAAAGGCTAACTAGCCAACTCCCAATGGGTAGGTCTAGGGAGAGGGCTAGATCACAGAAACATCCAAAGTCAAGTCCTTGACCCACCATTCCTTTCTTAGGAACTAAACGGGCCTTAGATTGCCCATGAGTGGGAAGCCAAGAGAAGCTGGAGTCTGGACTAATGCACAAACTAAGTCAGTATACTGCACTGGATCATTACAGATTGACCAGCCAGCCCCCTATTTTTACATGGCAGGGGAGATTATCCAGTAATCTGCTGATGTCAGACCAGCTGTGGGGAAGATTTATAGGCCCAAATGGGAAGACAAATGGCATTCTTTCAGGCTATGAGACTCTCTAAGGAGGAAATGGAGAGGGTGCAGGACTGAGGGCCAGATTTATTAGGGCAGGGAGGGGAAAGTAATTACTATCCTCATGAACAGATTGGACTTGTCTAATGATCCTTGAGGACACTAAAGTGAAAATCTCCATTATCCCCTCTATATCCTGAACCAGGTCTCTCCAGAGAGGACCAAACTGCAAGGCCCCCTGAGAAAAGGAGAGACACCTGAACAGCCAGGATTGTAAAGATTAACTAGCAACTCAATAAAATAACACTTCCCTGTTCCCAAGACAAAAACAGCACAAGAAATATGTTTCCTCCAGCTGTGTTCACTGAGTCAATAAACAGATTAAATTACGGGATTATTATTACGGGAAGTTTGGAAAGTCACATTCTATACAAAGCAGATGTAGGTATCTAAAACTTTTTCTTTAAGTGTGAGGATCATCTTGATATGCTGTCTGGTGATACCATCACTTGGGTACTTATCCTATCTCCCTTAGCAGCCGCTTTTCTTAGTCACCTTTACATGACCTCTGAGTGCATAAAAGTGCCTGGCACATTAATTGTAGTCTTCAGTGGACATCTGATAAATCTAGTTGAACACAAATAATCAAGGGAACCAACTTAAAACACCTTTCAAGTACACAAGTGAGTCCTAGAGCATGAGAAGAAATGTTCTAAATCCATCTCTCTTTTGGGTGGGAGAGGGGCCCAAACCTGTGTTACTGTCCCAGGGTCTGGCTTCCTGGGCGGGGTGCGTCCCTCACGCCGTCAGTGTGGTGCTTTTCTACCCTCCCTTCTCCATGGTATTGAGATACCAATCAGCCCAACACTGGTCCCTCCCTCTCTCCAGCCCAATACTGAGAAGTGTATACCTGAAGCAGCAGTACTTCAAAACTTTTTCTATCATCATAGTGTACTGATGAAGCTTCTGAGTTATTAAGCAATCCATCATAACATTTGTGACCGGTTAACTTTAATTTGTCAAAATAAATCTGCAGTACTTTGCATGTTAGTAATACAGTGCTGGTATTGACAGATAAAATCATCATCATCATCTGCTTACATAGAAACCTTCATTTAGGAGCACACTGTAGGAGGGAAATGGATACACAATAAAAGGCAAATGCAGGCCAAGCAGCGAGCCCTAGAGCATAACAGGCTGGATGTCAGATTTGAGGATTATCTAATACAACTGTATAGCTGCCAATCTGATAAAGGGGAAGCTCTCAACCAGGTTACAATCAGAAGAGAAAAACATACTCTGCCTTTTCGTAGAGCGGTGGCTGCTGTGCCTTCAACACCTGGTTGAATCAGTTCATCAGCATCAGAACTCAATTCCAGTTCCAAGGCACGAGTGAATTTCACCGCACAACTACTTGGCCTCCCTTTCAGTGGCCTGCCCCCTCACCCCCATCCTGCCAACAACTCTCTCCCTCCCAAAAGAAGACACCACGTGGCTTTACTATTGCAGACAAGCTTCTTAAGTGAATAAAGAATGCATACAAAATAGCATTTTAACTGAAGTCATACAATGAAGTCTCACTCCTGTTTATTATACAATGAATTGATAAAACAATCATTTCTAGTATATATCTCTTTTTAAGAACTAATACTTTCAGGGTTCTGACAACCACGCTCTAGCCTGGGATAGGGCCCACACCTGTCCCACTGAGGACTGCTCTTTTAACAACTGTGGAGGAAGCCTGGGTTGTCTAAATCACGGAGGATAGTGACTGATGGCCCAGCAGAAAGATGACAGGTCCTAGCAGGCACAGCCAAAGCCCAATCTTGGGTTTGCATGCCAGGAAATGTGAGCTTCCTCCAAATGTGGCCTCTGTCCCTCAATCCAGGCCTCAGCAGGTCCATTATTGTGCCTTCCCTACACATGTCCCTCCAGTAGTCCACACATAATGCTCTACATATTAAAAACAAACCATTTTTGTACTGTGGATAAGAACAGTTGTAACAAAGTCATAGCTACATATTTTTCTCTACATTTTGTTTATTGAGACAAACTAATTAAAAGGCACAAACATAGGGCATGTTTACATGGACATTATAACAAACATATACATTAAAAGTGTAGGAATGTGTTGCCTTCCTGCTAAACAGAAAGTTCCTAAGCTTTTATATATACAAAAGTTGTACAATTTAATGTCCTAAAGTACAAAAGATCATTTATAAAATTATTTTACACTAAGTACTATTTATTTTATTTTTTACTATGTAGTTCAACCCCCTAGAACTGTTTTGTATAATGACACACAGATACCTGTCCCTGATGTAGGAAGTCTGCTTCAGACGCAAGGTATTTTGATGCTTGAACTGACACAGTGGGGTATAAATGGAAGTCATCCAGTTTGATAGTCAGTCCTGCAAACATTCTGTAAGATTAACACAACTCATTTCCATTTCTGTTAACTGCAAAGATTAAAAAATGAAAAAAATCCAAAAACATATTGCAACTTAAAAAAAATCACAGCGTCTTGGTTTTAGTTAACTTTTTTTTAAACACAATGCTTTAAAAACATTAATGTGTGGCATGATGGTGTAAAGAGTATCCGTTTCTCTACCTTTTGGTTTCTACTTTATGTACAGAGATAAAAACATCCTGCTAAGAAATAAAAAGCACATGTTTCAACGTGCACAATCATTGCTGGGTTTCCACAGGAGAGCAGACAGCTGTCTCCTTGAAAACACCACAAAGCTGATACAAGTGTTTTCTCAAAGAAAAAAAAAAGTGATGTCTATATTTACAAAGTTGAACAAATCTGCACAATACTTGATTAAGAAATGGAAGGAGAAATTAAAAAAAGAGAGATACACTCTGCTTGTTCTGAAGGGGCATACTACCTAGTTAGTGGTTAGAATAAAAACTGTATACAATTTAATATAAGACATAAACTCTAGTGAGCAACTAACACATCTGTCCCTGTTGTAACATCAACAGGCTCTGATTGGGAGAGAGAGGGGCATATCACATCCCAGTGCCTCCAGCGTCTTCCAATTTAAAGCAATATATTTGAAGTGTTCCAAAGTACTCCTTGGCTCCCAAACAGGAGTCCCATTAGCCTCCCTTTGTTAGGAGCCTACCTGTCCGCACAGCTGACAACTTCTTTGTCAGTTGCGGCCTTTTCTTACCAAAACACAATTTGTATATTTTGGCCTTTTTTTTTTTAAGTTTTTTTTTTTTTTAAAAAGTCAACTACAATGCTATATTCCATCAGGATTAATATGCTGAGCAATATTTACATCTCCAAATATCAGGTCACAATCCCTATTATATGTTGAAGTTAGAATGATAAATTATCATATGCTTTGCATATCAGAGCTGGTATCACCTTTCCCATAGGGAATGCTGCCTGAAATTAACATATTCCCAAAGGTAAAATGCATATTCTCTGAAATGCATTTTATTATGACAATGCATGTATTTATTCATAAAAACAATAAACACAGATAATTTTACACTAGCTCTCAATCCATGGATTTAGAATTTCATGTTAAAATCAGCCATCCACCTTGTATAGGGAGAAGTTTTGCTAGTGTTTAGAATAAAATGATTTTTTGGGATTAGAAACAGTAATGCTGTTTTTTTTTTAATGGGTTTTTGTTTCTTATGATTGGTTTTAATTCTGACATCTCATCTTGCCAACTACTATCCTGTTTAAGCAATGCTGTCAGCTAAAAGGAATTTCTGATTAAACTAAAGTGGTCCAGTGGTAAGTTACATACATACCCTACTTTGAATAATCCCAGCCAAATTGGAAAAAAATGCTACTACACTATTAACTAATGTAATAAAATCTTCCAATTTCATGGTTTACTTTTTGTTTTAATCAACTAAAAGTTAAGTTGCTGGTAAATATTTACTTTAGCCCATATTTTAATTTTATAATACTGTTTACCAAGGTGGTGATGTAGGCAAAGCTTGGGGCAAGAAAGGCATGCTCTCTACAGGCCTCATTGCTATATTGAGAGGGGCAGCTAATGTCATAGGTGTGGGCAAATTCATTGGAGATGTGATCGTGACAGGGTGTGCTATATTCACTGGGGCAGTGACTGGGGTGGGGAGGTTGACTGGGGTAGTGAGCGTTAAAGGAGAGGTCATGGATAATGGACTGGTTATAGTTACAGGATGCCCTATGTTCATTGGGCTGGTTATATTAACAGCACTTGAAACATTGACTGGACTTCTCATGCTCATTGCAGCTGCCACTGTGACTGGGTTTGACATAGTCCCAGACGACACAGAGGATGTTATATTGAATGGAGTAGTGAGAGTCACGGGTGTTGTAGCAGACGTGGAGGTTTGGCACAGGTTAGCAGCTTCTAAAACAGAAGACAAAAGGGCCTTTAGACTCTCAAAACAGTGAACAAAATTCAGTTTCTGAATCAACTTCTTTTCATTAAAAAAGATAAAACATTTAATAAACCAAGTTTAACCACAATTATCTACCAAGTTGTCAACAGGAAGGGAGTATCCTTTGGAGCTAAAGCCTGGGAACCAGGGATCCAAGTGTGCGATCCTATACCTCCTGCAAGGTAAAGCAACTTGTTTGGCCTTGCACTTTAGGTTTCAAGTCCAGATTCACTCACCTACCTCACAGTGATGCTGCGAAGATCAATTAACTTTTGCAAGGTACTCTTGGGGGTCAGAGATACCAAGTAGGGCTATGTGCTCTCACTACTATTTCATGTAGTTCCTCTCGGTTCTAAAGACTTTTCCTAGGAAAAGCCAACAACCAGCAGGCCAGGAGAAAGGGCTTGTTTACATAGAGCTGGGCCAATAGTTACACAATAACAGATAGTCAGAAAAATCTTCTCCTAAGGCGCACTGTAACTAGCACAGAGAAGTGTGCATACTCAGTGATAGGAAAGCTAAAACCCTCTTAGACATGAAGCCGCATTCTGTTAATGTTTTAAAAATGCACAGAGAATGATAAACAAGCTATTTTAGTATCACCTGTTTATTTCAGTCCTAGGAAAATCGTTCCAGTTAAATCTTGTTTCTGGTTGTTTCTTAACTACATTAGGAAAGAAAAAAATACTCCTCAATAAATTTATGTTCTTCTCACTCATATTTCTTCTTCTAATGTTGACATAGTCACCTACTTAATGTCTAGTATCATTTAACTGCACTTATTACACACACCAAAAAACATACTGACAATTAACCAGGCAAGGAGACTCTGCACTAAACTGGGGAACCCTGGTCCTTGTTATCTAGCCAAACCAGGGTACTTCCCTTCAAAGCAACACCCCCAATCCCCCCTCAACAAAATTCAGCACCACCTGCAAGTGTGCCAGAAGAGCAGTAAGGAGATGGATGGGTGGGCTGCCTGTGACTTGGCTGTGAAATGGAGAAATGCATTAGAAATTAAAGATGGAGGGCAGCGCCTGTGGCTCAAAGGAGTAGGGGACTGGCCTCATATGCCAGAGGTGGCATGTTCAAACCCAGCCCCGGCCAAAAACTGCAAAAAAAAAAAAAAAAAGAAAGAAAGAAAGAAATTAAAGATGGAAATCTGCACATGATCTACAAGTAGGTCAGATCACCTCAGGAGAACCCTTGAGTCAAGCAGCCTTTTCTTGATCAATACAGTGTAACTCTGGCCTTCACCATATCAAAGATTCCTCAACCTGGCTGATGATCAAAATCATTTATCTAGAGAACTTTTAAAAAGTGGATTTGAGTTGAACCAGGAACTGTGGTTCCTGCCTATAATCCCAGTACTTTGGAAGATGAGGTGGGGGGAATCACTTGAGGCCAGGAGTTCAAGACCAACCTGAGCAACATAGTGAGACACCATTTCTACAAAAACTAGAATAGTTAGCCAGGCATGGTGGCACACACCTGAGTCCCAGCTACTTGGGAAACTGAGATGGAAGGATTGCTTGAACCCAACCCAGGTGTTTGAGGCTGCCATGAGCCATGATGTTGCCACTGTACTCGACCCTGCGTGACAGGGTAAGACCTGTCTCAAGAAAAAAAAAAAGAAGGTTGGGTGCAGTGGCTCACACCAGTAATCCCAGCACTCTACTCTGGGAGCCCAAGACAGGTAAACTGCCTGAGCTCACAGGTTTGAGACTGAGCCAGAGAGAGACCTTGTCTCTAAAAAACAGCTGGGCATTGCAGTGGGCACCTGTAGTCCAGCAACTTGGGAGGCTGAGGCAAGATTGCTTGAGCCCAAGAATTTGAGCTTGCTATGAGCAATGATGTCATGGCACTCTCCCGAGGGTGACAAAGTGAGACTCCGCCTCAAAAACAAAAAACAAAAAACAGGATTCCTAGGATGGGTAATAGTGAAATTTAGATGGAATCTAGGAAATGTGTATTTTTAAAAAGCTCCCTACAAAAGAGAAAGAAAAAAAAATAAAATAAAAAATAAAAAGCTCCCTACATGGTGGATAGTAAGTTTTCAACCAGGTTTGGAAACTTATCTTACCTTATTTAGATAATTAATGTAAGTATTTAAAGAGACATTGCTGATTCAAGTTTAAGTCTTCAGGTCAGGAGTCTCCTCTGCTCCACAAAAGGTGACATATACTAACATCAATAGAGAGGTTTCTAACATTAGCAGTCATTTCCAGAGAGATTCAGAGGGAATACAATAGCATTTTGTTTCTTGGAGGACAGAAGATGAGCTAAACAATCAAGTCTTATTGTGCAAGCAAACTGAAATACAATACCAAATAGAAGAGTGCAGCAAGAGAAAGAGAATGAGAAAGAAAACCAACTCACTTTGGAGGTGCTGACAGCACTAAGGATATTCTCTCTTTACCTTCCCCAAAGGAGTTTTCTCTCTGGTGCTCTTGCCTTCACTTCCATTTTCTTTTAACCTAACAGTGTCCTTTTATTACAACTTAAGCACTTTTACTCCTCCTATAAGTAAAATATACTTCGTAATATACTTTCAACCTGCTACGCCAACTATCACAGCACTACATTTTTTGCTCCTCACTGCCAGCTGCCAGCTATCTCTCCACCCCACTCTTCCACCAACAAAACATTTTATTAAAATAATCACAAATCTTCATTTGGAACAAAAGAACAAGAAGCAACTGAGGAAGAGTAGAAAGTCTATCTGGACTGCTGTATTCTTTTCCTCCAATGCCAGCAGATATATGAAAAAGGATGCTATTCCTTTTACCTTTATCCAAGTATAGGATGTTTATAAAGGATGTGAAGAAGGGAACAGCTACACCACATGAAAGAAAAAAAGGGAAGAAACTACACAGCAAGGGAATTACATACAGAGGAGCCTATATGCAGAGGAATCCTAGGATTTAAAATAAAACAATAAAACATAGCAGGGGTGAGGGAGGAAAGGAGGAATTTATAAGTTTGTCCTGTGGAGGATGGTATATTGACAAAATGATTTATTTGAAGTGGCTGCAAATAGTCCAGAAGCCAAAGCTGTAACTAGTAAGTTAAAAAGTATGTTGAAAACTGACACGCCAACTGATTCTTTATAAGATACACATCAGAGAAAAGCAAACCATTCTTAATTTGTGTAACAATTACAGTAAAGACATGTTAGGCTTATAAGGCCAGATAGACTGAAAGAAAAAACATCAGCACTGTAACATCTGAAACATGTAATAAATAAAACAAGGCAGAAAGAACACTAAAAAGCAATAGCACAGTTGTAAGAACACGCACTTATGTACACACAAGGACGTTTCATCCACCTCTAAAAGTGGGAATATTTCAGAAAGAAAAAATAAAGAAGCCCACAATGCATGGAGGTTGACATCAAAATGGATGTAAAAATAGAACTCTAAGTATAACAAAGGACCAAATTTGTCCCCAAATTTGTAACGAAACGTAAATTTTAAAAAAAGAGATAAGAAAAAACCTGAGAATTTTTATTTCCTATAGCAATAAAAACTTACCCTATATGATTTGCTGCCAATAACTAAACTTTGTATTTCCCAGCATACATAGTATTTCCATGTTTCCATGAAGCTAGGCTCCCTAAATTGTGGCTTCTCTACTTTGATCATTTGGCAGACTAAATGAAAATACTTCTCTGGCCACACTTTGGAAGCCTCATCTTACCTTTCTTCCTTGCTTTGACAGCTTCTTCCCACAGTCTCAGTGTTTCCACTTGCTTCCCTGGCCAGCTTGTCACATGTTGTTGCTGCTGCTGCTGCTGCTGCTGCTGTTGCTGCTGCTGTTGTTGCTTCTGGTTGCTGGTCTCTTCATTCATGCATGCTATTCCAAAGATAAACCAGAAATGCTATATTTACTTTGAAAAAGGATGGCTATTTTTTCAAAATTGATTCCTTATACCTCCATGATCTTTACTATTGAACCTGGTAGCTCTTTAATAAGTATATCTTCTTTGTTGCTTGTGTCTATATTGATTAAAATAAACAAATTGATTAAAAAACCTAGAGAAGTATGGAAAAACAATTTAAAAATGAAAAGAATTCTCTGCTATATTTAAAAGCAAGTGTCTTAGGCCAGGCATGGTAGCTTATGCTTGTGATCCCAGCAGCCAGGAGGCTGAGGCAGGTAGATTGCCTAAACTCACAGGTTTAAGACCAGCCTGAGCCAGAGTGAGACCTCGTCTCTCAAAATAGCTAGGTGTTGTGGCAAGCGCCTATAGTCCCAGCTACTTGGGAGGCTGAGGCAAGAGAATTGCTTGAACCCAAGAGTCTGAGGTTGCTGTGAGCTACACCATAGCACCCTACCAGGGGCAACAAAGTAATACTGTCTCAAAAAAAAGCAAGTGTCTTTAAAAATGAAAGATGGGTAATATTAGTATGGATTAATCAATATTCATCAAAATATCAATTTTTTTTAATTTGACAAAGATGAACATTAAAAATAAAATTTTATAAAATAGAAGTATAACCCAATGAACTTAGAAAGATGCAAAAATGAATGAGAGTAAATCATATTAATTCTTTCCCATTCCTTTGTGGCCATCCATTTTTTTGAGCATTTTATGTTTTTGCTGCATAAAGTATGTATGTAATAGAATACAGGATTAGGAAAATGACTTCCTCTATTGGTTAAAGCAATCTTTTTTTTTTTGAGACAAGACTCTCACTATGTTGCACTTGGTAGAATGCCATGGCATCACAGCTCACAGCAACCTCCAACCTCTTAAGCAATTCTGTTGCCTCAGCCTCCCAAGTAGCTAGGACTACAGGTGCTCGCCACAATACCTGGCTATTTTTTTGTTGTTGTTGCAGTTGTCACTGTTTTTAACTGGCCAGCCTCAGTGAATGTGGCTGGCACTATAACCACTACACTATGGGTGCCAAGACTGGTTAAAGTAATCTTACAAGAAAAGGCCTGGGTAAGCCTGGGTAAAGCAAGCATTGAATTTTATCTATAAGACTCAAGAGGCTTAGCGCCTGTGGCTCAAACGGCTAAGTCACCAGCCACATACACCTGAGCTGGCGGATTCAAATCCAGCCCGGGCCCACCAGACAACAATGACAGCTGCAACCAAAAAATAGCCGGATGTTGTGGCGGGCGCCTGTAGTCCCAGCTACTTGGGAGACGGAGGAAGAGACTCGCTTAAGCCCAGGAGTTGGAGGTTGCTGTGAGCTGTGATGCCATGGTACTATACCCAGGGCAACAGCTTGAGGTTCTGTCTCAAAAAAAAAAAAAAAAACTCAAGAATATTCCATCTTTAACTCCGAATTTATGGTAAACAAAGCATTTGCACTTCAAGTGGATATGATATCCCATTTCTCTATAAATTTGTGTTTGAAAAGCAAAGTTATTAACATTGCATACATCTTTAAGATTATTAGTAGTATATGTTATTAGTACAATATGGTGTTAGGAGACATTGATACTTGAGAATCTTCGTAACTTTAAATAAAAACAATTAAAATTGCCTAGTATGGCTCAGCACTTGTGGCTCAAGTGGCTCAGGCACCAGCCACATACACCTAAGGTGGCAGGTTCAAATCCAGCCCAGGCCCGCCAAACAATGATGGCTACAACCAAAAAATAGCCGGGCATTGTGGCGGGTGCCTGTAGTTCCAGCTACTTGGGAGACTGAGGCAGGAGACTCGCTTGAGCCCAGGAGTTGGAGGTTGCTGTGAGCTGTGATGCCATGGGACTCTACCCAGGGGGCAGCTTGAGGCTCTGTCTCAAAAAAAAAAAAAAAATTGCCTAGTATGATACACTTTCTGGCTGGGGTGTGGTAGCTCATGCCTATAATTCTAGCATTCTGGGAGGCCAGGTGGAAGATTTGCTGGAGGTAAGGAGTTCAAGGCCAGCCTGAGCAAGAGTGAGACCCTATATCTTCCAAAAAAAATAGAAAGATTAACTGAGCATCATGATGCATGCCTGTGGTCCCAGTTACTTGGGAGACTGAGGCAGTAGGATCATTTGAGACCAGGAGTTTAAGGTTGCAAAAACTAGGCAGATGCCACTATATTTTAGACCTTTAGCTGGGGGCAACAGAATGAGACTCTGTTTCAAAAAAAAAAAAAAAAGTTAACGTCAAAAAGGTGAGCATTGGGGGGAGAAAGTGTAGAAAGTGGGGAGAGTGGTGGGCTGGCAGCCCCAGCCACTGCCTGCACTGTCCCATGGAGCCACT
>NW_003852489.1:2191367-2199620 GCF_000181295.1 Otolemur garnettii
AAAAAAAAAAAAAAAAGTACCCTCCTAGTGTGGCTTGTGCTGCCTTAGTTCTAACACACTAGAGCTGTTTATTCAAACCCCATAGAAGAGAGGACACAGTGAAAAATACCTGTGGGGAATATCTGCTCAGACAAGCACAGAATTAAAAGCAAAATCAGTGGCGAGCTTATCAATACTGTTGGGAACATGCGTGTAAAGCATAGTTCTGACATCAATATACTCTCTCCATTGTTGCCTGTTAGCACACTTGAGTGATGGGAGGAAACATGTAAGATGAACATTAATACAGTCCTGAGAGCACAGTAAAAATGCCTTTGATACATTATAAAAACAGCCAGATTCAAAATCTGAAGTGCAAAAGAAATAACATCTGAAGCATCACCTACTTTTACTGATGCCTTGTTTACATGTATTACAGTTGATACTTTGGCTCTGCCCGTGAGTCTTTAAGTGGCTGGTGATATATGCTGCACTCAGGAGCTTCCCACAGATGTTACATGATACCTTGCCTTCATGGCGCACCATGTGTGTCCGCAGTCTGTCTTTGGTGGCAAAGGCAGCAGTGCACGTCTGCATGAGGGAGGAAAACTTTTTTTAAATATAGACTATCCTGTTCTACTCATTTTAAAGTTTGTTATATTCTATGCATTACCCTACTCACATCAGCCAGCTGACTAAGCTAGCTGAATTTTAACTGCATGTGTTACCCAGAATTAAATTCATAAGAAAACACTTGAAGAATTTTAGACCCTTCCATTTTGGAGAAAGAAAATATATTAACATAAAGTAATAAAATGATATAAGTTTTAGAGTTAGTTAATCCTGGATTTAAATTGATCTCTGCAATTTACTAACTGGTATAATGTTGAACAAGTTAGTTAACCTGTCTGAATTTGTTTCTTCATCTATAAAATGAGGATAATAATACCTAGCTCACAAAATTACTGGTGGATTAACAACCTGGTACACAGAGCAGGCACTTAACTCAATGACACTAGCTTCCTCCCTCCAATTAGAATTTTCTTAGAATTCAATCATTTACTTAATAAAATCAGTCATTAACAAATTTAACTGAAAGGAGCTCTAAAAAACTTCCAGCAACAAACCAGAATTACTGATGCCTAAAACAGTCATTTGATTTAGCAGAATTTTTAACCTTTTTGTTACCACAACTGATAAATAAAATCATTAACCAGAACAAATTTTCAAACAAGTAGAAAATGTTTCACTTTGGTAATAGCAAAAGTCCAGTGAGTGATAACATCTGGGAAAAAAAAAAGTGTTTTCTCCTATTTCAAGTAAAACAACCTCAATCATCAACCCAGGAATTACTTCAAAGCCCTTTATTCTTTTATTCATTCTAAATTCACAATAATCTTTGCAAGACTATACCTTTTTTTCTTTTATAATAAGAAATGCTATTGCCTAAGAAAGGGGAAAAACAGCTTAACAAAAACAATACTCTTAAATTTTAAAATAATCTTGCCTTACAGAAATAGAAGCTGTCATTTGTATTTTATAAAACTAAAATTCAAATAGGCCACATTTACTTAAGCCAGTGGTTTTAAGACTAGTCAAGAATGGTGAGATTTGACTGGTACAGACCTGGATAATGTACAGTAAGTGCTACACTAAGGATAAGTCATTTTAACTCTTACTTGGCATTTGAAGGGTCTTTCTGTTGAATGGACATGTTTTACGTGACAGCTTAAGTGGTCAGGCCTGTGAAAGAGAGAGTTTCAACAGAAGATGTAATAGAACACACAAAGAAATGCTATTCATGTGATGCTTATTACCTGCTTGGCAGACAGGGAGGGACATTTTAAAGAAAGCTAGCAAAATCACCAACCCCCCCACCCCAGTGCAAGCCTCCTTACCTCTCTTACCATTAATAAAAGTCTTAGTCCTTTATCTGTTAATTGTCTTTCCTAGTCAACATCAAAGCATATGGGATCTTCTTCACAAAACACCCAAAGTTTTAGTCCTATCACTCATCCAAAACAGCTACTACATTTTATTAACTCTAAAAGTGTTTGAAAATGAGTCAGTGGAATGTTAGAAAAATGGAAAAACTTCTTCTAAAAGTTTTATTAAGAGTATCTATTGAAGGACTTCCAGGAAATGAGTTTCTTTGATTTACACAGGGAACCACATGACTAGTCTCCCAACTGAATTGGAAACTGGTGGTTTTGCAGTATAAGAAGTATCCACATGCCAAATGAAGGCCTGAATCCACCAAGACACTTTTTACTTTTTTTCGAGACAGAGTCTCACTTTGTCACCCTCAGTAGAGTGCCATGGCACCACAGCTCACAGCAACCTCCAGCTCTTGGGCTTAGGCGATTCTCTTGCATCAGCCTCCCCAGTAGCTGGGACTACAGGCGCCCGCCACAACGCCTGGCTATTTTTTTGTTGCAGTTTGGCCAGGGCCAGGTTCAAACCTGCCACCCTTGGTATACAGGGCCAGTGCCCTACTCACTGAGCCACAGGCACCATCCATTAAGACACTTCTTAAATGAAATGAAAGGTAAATCGTTAAGTACCACTTGTCAACCACACCAAACTGGAGTTATTTCGACCTGGAAGCATCATGTTTCTTTATCTATCACCAATCTCCTCTAATAACACAGGCCTGCCCATGTCTATTCTCACATAAAACTTCCAGATCACACAGAGACAACTGAAGTTCACTGATACCATAATGAAGAAAAGCAAAGCAAAATGCAGTACCTCGAGAAGCCTTTCCCACAAACACTGCAAGTATAGGGTTTGGTGATGCCTCCTTCATGAGACCTCACATGGTAAGTCATCCGGTCCTTCCTCTTGAAGCGCTGATTACAAATAGGACACTCAAAAGGCTTCTCGTCTGAATGGGAGAGCTTGTGCCGATTGAGGTGGTACACATCTCGGAAGGCTTTCCCACACATCTCACAAGCGTGGTTCTTCTTGACAGGCTTACTGGGTTTCTTAACAGACTGGGCCACGGGCATAGCTGTGGTGCTGGCACTGCTACTGGGGTTGGTGCCCGAGGAAGATGTAGTGACTGTTGACAAGATGCCTGCAATGGTTGAGACCAACGAAGTTCGGCTGCTGTCCCCAGCGATGGTAGAGATAAGGGGAACCACTGTGGTGGGGGTTTTCTTTGCCCGGGACACCAATTTGATCCCTGTGTGGCAGGATACATGGCGCCTCAGGTGATAGCTGTCCCTGAAAGCTTTACTGCAGTAAGTGCACACAAATGAAGTTTTGGGTTTTTCTTTTTTAATCCCAATAGCATCCTTTAATGTTTCTGGTGCAGCCTGAGGTTTCTGAGTTATTGGTATTGGAAGCAATGGTTTCTGATCAGGGGGCTCCACAGCAGAGCTCAGGAGGGGCAGCAAGCTGTTCTGTGCTGCCTGCTGTTGGTGATGGGAGGCTTCATGGGCCTAAAACCAAACATTTACACTTCAGAAACTCAGCCTCTCACAATGACCTTCAAAATTCAACATGCTCCAGACAATAGAAACCAGAAGAAACAGTCAAAGAGCCTATAAACTATTCTCTTCAGCAGAGATTCAGCAACCACCTAATTACTCTTGGATCTCCCAATACAAAGCATTAAAAAATCACTGTGCAGACACAAAACTTTTGCGACTAAGTTGCTGACAGTGATCTTGCTTTTGAACAGCTGACTAAACTACAGACTACTCTGGTTCATAAGGGACATACCAGCTGATGAAATCAGTTTGCATTAGTCTGTCAGTGCTGAAACCAAGTTTAAATAACTTGTCAAAAAAATTACACTCCAGGCTGAAGTATTTAACACTACCTTTCTGTAGCAATACACAAACACACACACATACACTCAATGACACAATCATCTACTTGTCTATTGCTCAGGAAAGGAAAACCAGCATGTCTCTCCTGTTCCATCAGAAAATTCTCACTGATTGAGGAAGGGGGCTGTTGCTAAGTGATGAAAGAAAAGTATTTCTCTGAATACATACACTAGTTGTTTTCACTTGACTCTACTCAAAGATCTGGTTGAAACAAAACCTGCTATTAATCAACCTGCAACGCATCTGTGAAGGTAACCCACAGCAAAACGCCTGTCAGTTGTTCTCAGGTCATTTAATCTTATACTAGAGTCTGCATTCTTTAGCAACACTAGCTGTTCAAACCTTAAACTGGCAAAGGCAGACTAATAAGAAAAACAAACACTTAAATTCCTTCCATGTTCATCTTCTTCCAGCAGTTCCAGCAGTTGTAGGTCTCAATAAAGTATTAGACATTTGCTGTTATAAAGTGTTTCTCCACTCCAAAACTGGGCACTGGATACTATCTGGAAATTTTCAGCTCCACTGAAACCAAAATTTCATCGTGGATCAGGTTCTTGGTATTTATGAGTAGTTACTCTCTTGGTTCTGATTCTTTCAAAATTCTCCATACCTCCATACTGATAAACATTTAGGAAATGATGGGAAAAATTCCTGAAATACTTCTTCCTAATATGTTGTTCTTTAACAACGTTATTTTTGAAACTCTTGACAGAGCCCAAGCCCTTATTCTTGAGTTTTGAAATCCTAAAAGAATATACACACTCAGAACTAAGAGTTTCAAATATTTAAGCACACAAAATCCTAGGATGGGCCCATCCTATCTAGACATTTTAGATAGTTATTTACCCTTCTCTCTTTATAAACACAAGCAATACCACTACTGTGATTAAGGAAAGAAGAAACAAGGAAACACACACACACTCACTCTCTCTCTCACATATAGCTCCTCCTTTGATGGATAAGAATATCTACTACACATTGTTCCATGTTTACTTGATAGTAGCACAACAGCCTGGTTGAATGATTACGAGGTGTGGTGTCCAGAGTTATCAGCTTCAATTTAATAATTTTGATTTCATCACTCTTTGAGTCCTAAAAGCATTCTTAGAAATTATGTGGTTACTGATGAGTATCTTTCTGGACTTAGTGCTCATAACTGAATTACAGTCCACTTTTAATGTAACTTGTGAAGCTCCTGTAATAAATAGTTAAGGTCTATCTACCCAGGTGACATAATAGAAATTTTACAGAATTTGGACTGGACTCTAATATTAATTACCCTTCTTCCAACCTGACTTTAAGATACTCAACTTTCCATACAATATACAAATGGTTAACACTTTGAGATAGCTCAAGATATACAATTTCAAAGGCTAACAGATCAGATAATAGGGAATGCAAATCTTCTGGACAAAGTTCAGACTTATAGAGGCATTTTTCAATTCTAAACAACCATTAGTACAATGGAGTACTAAAAGCACTTACTGCCATTTTACCAATTCAGATGTCTGTGGCAACATAAAGTATTTTTACAGCACTGCTGAAGCTCACTCTCACACGGGGGTCACACCAGGTCCCTGCTTCTTGGGTGAAATGCTGTAGAACCACTACAGGAATCACTCTCTGAGGATGCCTAGGATCCCCACACTTCTACATGAAGCCTTCTAAGGGGCAACTGGGTTTTCCCAACTTGTTCTCTGAAGGAGAGACAAAGTAAAATAACCACCACAGCTGGCCTTTAGTTAAGTGATTTACTTTTAAATTATTTTTAAAATATAACTTCTGGGCTTTTATTTGACTAGCATCATCAAATCAAAGTTTTGATTTTATCTCCCATCTCTTTTGACTGCAAGGCTTTTTTACCCTGCCCAAGCTTTCCTTTTTCTGAAGCTGGCAAAAAACAAAACAGAAACATTATTTCATCACCCTGCGTATTAGGATATGGCACCATGAAATCTCCAATGCCAGAGGGTAAAATATTTTGTACTGAACAAATTAGCATTGGTGAGTCATATCTTGAATGTCCTGTTAGAATAATTCATCAAACATTTTAACAGCTATGGCTCTCACTTTCTACCAGGTTATCAGGAAAGCAAGCAGGTAGTAAACTGTTTTAAAATATAAATCCAATATGATGTTGCAGGAAACAAACGAGAATTTAAGTCCATTTCCTCAGTGAAAATTACCTAAAAACCAAACTGATTAAGTCTATTCATATCTTTCCATAGAAAAGACTGAAATTCTCTTTACTCATCCAACTGTTCTTAGATCTAAATTTTAAGTTTTCCAACAATTTTCACTAAACAATGATCAAATAATAGCTTTCACACTTCTCCATCAGGTGGAAAAAAAAATTTTAATAGCTGAAAACAATTAAATACAAAATTTAATTTAAAAGTTGATCAACAAATGTTTGGCATTTGCTTTAGCCAGGAAAGAACAATGATTTTTTTAAAAAGTATTCCAAAAGATTTTTCAGCTAGTTTCCTAAAGATGAGTTATGGGTTTTTCTTGTGTTTTTCTTTTTTTTCAATCTCTCTTAAGTTTGTAGACACCAGGTTTAATATGGTTTTTATCACATGAAAATCACTTCAGTGGTCCATCAATCCCGTTATCTTTTTTCTTTTCCTTTAGAAAGAGAAAGCATTTGCCACCTTTACGCCAACCTGGATGACAGCTGGTTGTATCATTTCTTTTCCAAAGCATTTTAAACTGGTTTATCACATTATCAAGCTCATCAAAGCACAATAAAAACACTAGATCATAATGAGAAAAGAAGGAAGTTTCATAGTTTTGAGTATATTCAATTTTAAGAAGCCTGAATATATACCAATAACTACTTAAAAAACAAATTGTCCACATTTGAAAAAAAATACGTCTTAAGACAATAAACCAGATCTACACAATAGGTAGTGTCTGAATTCTCCAATTCCTTATATTAAATCTACTAGGATAAATCCAGTGGCTTGAAGGTTAATTTTTCGAAAATTCTGCATCCGTTGCTGGTTAGTTCCGTAAGGTCTCAAGCGCCCAAGGTACGCGTTTGAGATTTCACAAAGTATTCAAAGAAGGAAAATAACTTAGAGAGGCGGGAAGAACGCACTTAAAAGTGACGAGCTAGCTTCCTAACCTCCTCCGGTTCCGAAGTTTCCCCGTGAGCTCATCGCTACTGCCCACTAAATGCTTCGTGTGCAAATAGAAACGAAGCAGGCAAAAAATAAGTTCCAGCCTAGATCTTCCAAAAAGGGGTCCCCCCACCCAAAGTGGGCGGGCAAGAGAATTGCCATCGGCTACAGTCATTTTCAAGTTTCTAGCAAAAAGCAAAAACCAACACCCCAATGAGTGACTCATCTGTGGGGTTTGTAAGCGGACTTTGTTTGCGCTCTCCACTTTCTGTCTCCCCACTCGGCTGGAGGAAACGTTCGAGGTGGGCCGAGAGAGAAAAGAGCTCCGGGAGGAGGTCGGGCCTCCAGGAGTCCCGGCCCCCACCGCTCCCCCCTCGCAGGCCCGGCCAGGCTGGGGGATTCCCCGAGCTGAATGGGACGGCGGGAGAGCTGGACAGGGAGAGGTGTCAGCTGCCAAGGCTCGGCTGAGGCTTGGGAAAGAAAAAATGTAAATCCAGTGAAAAAGTTTGGGGAGGGGAAACACACTCACAACACCCCCCTCCACTGGGTGAAAACGAAGGGGGGCGGCGGGAAGGGGGAGTGGCAGGGAACCTGGAGATACCCGCTATTCACAGGGATGTGGGAGGGGGGTCAGAAAGTCAACATACACACGCACACACAAAAAGAGAAGAGGGGGAGGTGGAAAGAAACAAGAGCGAGCAGAAGATGGATAAAGTGGGGGGACGAGACTCAGAACAGGACCTGGGGACCCCCCTCACCCCACGGTGCGGGACCTGGCTGGCGCGCAGTGGCCGAGCAGCCCGCGCTATCCAGCGGCCCGGCGCCCTCCTTTCTCTGGGCCGCGGGGTGGTGACAGCGACCAGCCTCCTCCCTTCCCCTTCAGGGCGGGAGAGAAGGGTGTGTGTGTGTGTGTGTGCGCGCGCGTGTGTGTGCTGGGGGGGCTCCGGGTTCACCCCAAGGCCTGCTCTCTCCCCCGCACCCCGTGAGGCCGCCTCCTTTCACCTCGGCAGCCCAGATCCGCCGGGGCGGGCGGGCGGAAAAACAAAGGGGGATTAAGGCCGGGCCGGAGAGCGGAGCCGGGAGGGAGGGGAGGAGGAGCGCCCGCCCGCTCGCCAGCCCGGGGCCCGGCCCCCCTGTCCCCCCCGTACCCCCCCCGGGAGGGCCCCCAGTACCTGGAACAGGAACGCGGTCCAGTTGGCCTCCATGGCTGCGGCGGCCGACCCCCCTCCTCCCCACTCCCCCCGCTCGGGGAGCCTCCTCAGCCGGAGGAGGCGACAACAAAGCGGCGGCGGCGGCGGCGGCAGCGGCAG
>NW_003852489.1:2199680-2203611 GCF_000181295.1 Otolemur garnettii
CCGCCGCGGCGAGCGCGGGCGGGGGGGGAGCCCCGGCCCGGCCGCCGCCGCCCCCAGTTGCCCCGACCCCCTCTGGGCGTCCCCGCTGCCGGCTCGCTGCCTGGGAGCTCAGCCAGTGCCTGCCGGCGGTGGGGTCAGGGCCCCCGCGGGGGGGCTGGGGTGGGGCCGGGGGCGGGGATGGGGCGCGGCGTCCCCCCCCGCGGGGGTGTGTGGTGCTGCGGTCCGTGGCTCAGGCAGCTGGAGCAGGGGGAGCTCAGGAGAGAAGATGGAGGACGCCAGGGTCTGGCGCTGGCCCACTGGGCACAGCTGGGCCGCCTCCCGTGACTCAGACACTGTGCCCAGCAGCATCTCATCCCTCTCAGATCCTCCGCGGAGGGCACAGGCTACGGCGAACACCTGGTATTCGAGTCCCTCCTGCACAGCACGGCCCCCACCTCCGAACTGGGGAAGCCCCTTCTACTTCCAGTCTTTCCCTTTTGGCATTTCATCCTGGGCTGGCTAAGTCCTACACACTCTATGATATACATCTCCCTCTGAGTAGCCTTCCAACTCAAGCAGGGAATCCCACTGGGATGCTGCCTCAGATCCTCCCAGTGTCGAGGGAAACACTTCCCACGCGTAGAGATGTCATTACTGGGTTATACTTGGGTAAAGGGCTGAGCTTCCCCATCCTCCCCTTCACTCCAGATAGGATGTGAAATTCTACCCTAACACCCCTCCTCTCCCGCCAAAAATAATAAAAATAACAAGCAAGAATGTATAGACTAATTATTTTAGTCCTTTAGTACAGTTGGTTTCCTTTTTCACACCCCCCACCCCCATCCCAGAACAAAAATCGAACTTCTGGTTGGACAGCGTCAGGAGATGTCACTGAGGTGACCTCAGCCTCTGTTTGCAGTTCCAAGTCTTCCATGTAGGCGTCACTGCTGCTGGAACTTTGTAGATGAGGAGCCTGTATGATGATGTCCTGAACAGTTTTCTATCCTTTCCAGAGGTAGCTACTGGGAATATCAGAGACAAGCTATTATTAAATGTCTCCAGTCCAAGAAGTCTTCTGCTGTAGGGAAACGAGAGGGCAGGCTATGTATTACTGATATTTTCATAAACTCTAGTTTTACAAAAATTCCTCAGATGGACACATTATTGCAAGATTTCAAAATCTTTCAAAACCAACTGACTCACATTTCATCCCATTTATTCCCCTACTGACACTTCTAATCAAAGTTACTATCTCTACCTTTCCCCAAACATACACAATAAAAAGAATATGACTGCAGAATTCTATGGTAATACAAACTAAAGAGATACAGTAATTTGACAGTCTGTTTCCTTTCCATCTACTACAAAAGTATACCCCCTCCCACTCTTTCCTCATTCTCAGTCACCAGAATGAAGGGGCTGGATAAGGTTGGTGTGGTTCCTTTTAGAGCTGTTTCCCCATTGGATACTGCCTGGAGGCCTTGGGGATGAATGAGAAGTTCTGCAGCTTGGATTGCTAGAAGCAGGTAACATCCCAGCAACCAGTCAGCCTAAGACAGGAGGGGACAGAAAATAATGAAGAGTTTCTGATAACATTCGCTAGCCAAACTTCTACAGTGTCCCCCCCATGTCTCCTACAGTAACCATAAATTTCTCTCTTGGAAAGATAAATGGTTCAGGATGCCTAAGTTTATATATATATATATATGTGCCAAGATAACTTGCTCTGTCCTCAGACGCTGTATGTCCTTTTATTTTTATTCAGTGCATAGCAAATCTGTGCTTCTTTCCTGCCTTAACACATTCACTTAAAGGTCTCTGTAATGCAGCTCCCCAGTTTTCTTCCTCTGCATAGCCTCTGCTCCTTTAGCTGCTGCCTTTCATACTGTGGTGAAAAGGAAGGTTCAGGATTATGAAAACCAGTACTTAATGAAGACCATTATTCTAATGACAATATTGCTGGACTGTGCTGAACTTCTTATTCTGGGATCTAGAAACTCTTTGCCCAGCAATCTTTCAACACAGCGCCTCTGGGGAGGGGTTTCCCCAGTAACAGGAAGTAGAGGTCAAGTGAAAACAGTCCAGTTCTCATTACTAAAAAGCTGAGATTCTGAACTATCACTTTTCTTGAGGAAAATAGCTCATTTTATCTCAATCCATAAGATAAAACCAGAAATCTTGATTGTTTCCCAAAATGCCCCTTAAAAAGAATTAGCAACTTTTTAAATGCAGATGAAATATTAAACACTGGGGTGTTTTCCAGAAGGAAAATAGCAAAAGTTTTAAAAAGTACTCAAAAACAACCAGTTCCAACTGTTAGAGGAATATAATGAAACCACTACAGATACTCCATCCCTAGAAGGGGCATTTCTACCTTTAGGACAACCCCTCCTGAAGCCAGCTTCCACAGACCAAATCCTGGGATCCAATCAAAAGATTACAGATGGCTAAAGCCAGTTAATTCATCTTATTACATCTTTCAGTGACTGAATCAATGGTATTACCTTTAAACATGATGAATATATGAAATGCTTGGTGTCTATCCACCCCAAGAAAGTGAGATCCCCAACTGCCCTGTTTGGATTCCTCTTCCACACCCCTTCCCTACCTCAAGTTGTAAGACCTGTCACCTAACTTTTCAGGGTCTCTGTTTCTTCATCTGGAAAATGAGAAGAAAATATCTTACAGGGCCACCTGTGGATTAAATGAGAAATGTGTATAAAATGTTTAGAACACTTCCTGAAATATAACAGATGGTAAGTAAATATTTTTATTGATGCTATTAAGTGGTTCTAGATTAACTTTGAGGCTGAGAACTCTGCCTACCGGCTCTAACCCAGTTAATTATTCCTTTCACTTCCTTTTAAAATGACAGGGTTTTTCCTTTCCCTCTCCTTCAAAGAGCCCTAAAGTAAATGGTCAAAGGGCTAATGACACATAACAAAGGAAGATGTCCATTAAGATTTGTTTTTCTGGGGCAGTGCCTGTAGCTCAGTGAGTAGGGCGCAGGCCCAGTGTACTGAGGGTGGTGGGTTCAAACCCAGCCCTGGGCCAGACTGTAACAAAAAAGTGGCCGGGTGTTGTGATGAGCACCTGTAGTCTCATTGGGAGGCTGAGGCAGGAGAATCGCCTGGGCCCAGGAGCTGAAGGTTGCTGTGAGCTGTGATGCCACGACATTCTACCAAGGGCAAGAAACTGAGACTCTGTCTCTAAAAAAAAAAGATTTGTTTTTCTGAAGACAACTTTTAGCAGTTATTAGAAAACAACAAAGGCTAGGCCTGGTGGCTCACACCTGTAACCCTAGCACTCTGGGAGGCCAAGGCAGGTGGATTACCTGAGTTCACAGGTTGGAGACCAGCCTGAGCCAGAGTGAGACCTGTCTCTAAAAATAGCTGGGCATTATGGCAGGCACTTGTAGTCCCAGTTACTAGAGAGGCTGAGACAAGAGAATTGCTTAAGCCCAAGAGTTTGAGGTTGCTGTGAGCTGTGACATCACAGCACTCTACCAAGGGCAAGAAGGTGAGACTCTGTCTTTAAAAAAGGAACAACCATCTTTACAAATAAATAAAGTTCTGTGAATAAATACATCAAAGTTTTCGATTACAGATTTAAAATCCTGGAAACAGAAAGCATCTCTGGTCTTGTCAATTTCAGGTAACTGACCTGTACCCAAGTAAGAGTGCTCAACAGACAAAAACGAAAATCAAATCTAAAACTTCATTAGAGAGTATCAGAAACTTCAAATTGGAAAGCTAATTAACTCTTCGTACAAGAAAGCAAGAACTGATAATTGACAAATCCAATAATAAAAACCAAGACTGCAGTATTTAAAAATACCAAAAATTGGCTGTGTGCCCATAGCTCAGTAGTTAGGGCACCAGCCACATACACAGGGTCTGGTGGGTTCGAACCCTACCTGGGTCTGCTTTTAAAAAAAGCCAGGTGCTGTGGC
>NW_003852489.1:2204814-2205791 GCF_000181295.1 Otolemur garnettii
AAAAAAAAAAAAAAAAAAGAAAGTGAGTCCCAAACTATAAAACACATTTATCACCTTAACTCTTCTTGAAAGACACTGGTAAAAATCAATGCTAAATCTATCAGCTTCATCAAGCATTCATACAGAAATACTATCATCCATTTTACAATTCTTGAATGACTGACAGAGAATATCCCACAAATAGTGAGCAAAAATAGCATAGGCCACAAGAAGGAAGGAAACTAAGTCAAGTCAAAAATATACCAAGTAAGAAATTTAATACAACTGGAGAACATATTCTTAGGCACTAACATTTCTCCTTTGGACACCTGCTCTTCACTGCCCTCAGATGCCCCAGCACCAGGGTAATGGCTGAGCTTGAAAAAAGTTGATACTTAACAGGTCATGCAAATATGATGGGCCTAAACTAAACTACAAAGATCAGCTCAGAGCCATCATTGTGCTAATAGTCAAAAACATTAATTAAACCCTTACACATAAAATTTCTCTGGTATAGCGGTGAAATTCTCAGTGGCTATAGCCTCCACCCCAAACAGAAGGATGTAATGACACTGAACAGATGTTCCACCACCTGCATTAGCAGAAAATACAAAAATGCCAGTCATGTGCAAAAACATTTACTAATTGTTAATGTCTGACTTGTCTAAACATTCTTCTAAAGAGTACAGGGAAGGACATAAACACGTTATCAAGTGAGCACTACCAAGAGAAACATCTCTCTTCAGCTGAGGGTCCTTCCCTTCTTGGCAGTGAAGGGAACAGGTGTTATATGTTCCCCGGGTGAGGTGAGGAGCAGGGACACAAGACACCAATATGATACTACAAGTCTAGCCAGACTAAGTTTTGGGAAGGCTACTCCACTCTAGCAAGCAATACCAACAGATAAAAGATGGCAATGCAAGGCCTGAACAGTGGACAGCGTAAGATCCTGCTAAGGCTCCTAGTGAAGGAATTAACTTCCATGTTGTTTCTTTTTT
>NW_003852489.1:2205956-2207445 GCF_000181295.1 Otolemur garnettii
CCACAACGCCCGGCCATTTTTTTGGTTGCAGCCGTCATTGTTGTTTGGTGGGCCCGGGCTGGGGATTCGAACCCGCCACCTTAGGTGTATGTGGCTGGTGCCGAGCCTCCATGTTGTTTCTTGACTCTGAGAAGTCTCTCAATTAGAAACTGCCACAAGTTCTACATTTAGTCATCTGGTCTAGGCATAAAAGCAGATGAACAGGCCTAGGGACCTAGTTGTTAAAAGCTCTATATAGAAACAACAGCTGTACTCAGCATTTACACTTTGAGCTGTGAATAATACATCAAGCTTACCTGCTGCTGTCCATAAATACTGCTGTCCATAAATACTACTTGAAGAACTTCACCCTTGGTTGCCTGAGCAGTGTCAGCAAGCTCTTTACTAGGCCTGAAGGAAGACCAGAATTCCTAGAAGGCAGGATAGATTTTGTCCTGATGAACAACTCAGTAAGGTACATAGGGAAGAATCTAGATTTTTCCTTTGAAGTGCCCTTGGTTTCTTTAACAAAGGACAAAAAACTCTACTCAACCAGCTGAGAGAAGTTAATTATCCCTCTTATTCCTAAGTCCTGACCCTGTCCTCTGCTTTTTGTTTTGCTGACCTTACAAAAGACCCACCTCCTTAGCTTCCAGCTGTTTCCTCTTATTTCTTCAGCTTCCTCCCCTCACCCTCCTTTCACTTTCTTTCCCCTTTCATTCCGCAATGAATGCTCAGAACAGATGGCAAGTAGTCAACCCAAGCCAGTGAAAAATACTTCCTGAGCATCAAGTGTAAAGCAAACCCAGGAACATAAACTATGGGAGTTGGAATACAGAACACATATTATTTCTGCTTTGTAGAAGTTTGTACTTTAAGTAGCAAAGACACAATATACTTATTCCTCACATATGACAGAGTATTCTCAGACTAATTTATTAATATAGTTATATGATATAGAACAAAAAATTCCTTAGTGATACTTCTTAGGGACAAGAGGATTGTTTGCATCCTGTCTGATAACCTTGATGCTCTCTGGTGGTCTACAGGTTAGGATTTGGCACGCTCTCTTAACTGATAACTGCTATAGTAATTTGTCCATGGCCTCTTACAGAGTACATCTAGGGAAACTGATACTGAAGCCTAAGGAAGACCCTGGTATGTTGCATACACATTTATTTAGCTCATCTTTTTATTGATTACTTAAGAAAAGCACAAGAAAGGGTCCAAATTGGTGCAACAATCTGTGATGAGAGCTCTCACCAGATAACTGAGAAAATTCAGATAAACTTGACTATTAAAGAGTAGGTTTGGGATCTGTTCCACAGTCATGTTAAAACTATGGCTTAGAAGGGGGGTAGGAGAAGGGAAGAGCAGAGAGAGGGAAAGGGGGGTGGGGTCTCGGTGTGTGACACCTTTTGGGGACAAGACACAATTGTAAGAGGGACTTTACCTAACAAATGCAATCAGTGTAACCTGGTTTCTTGTACCCTCAATGAATCCCCAACAA
>NW_003852489.1:2207498-2220951 GCF_000181295.1 Otolemur garnettii
TAGGAGTTTTGAGATGGAAACTTACCTGGGAAAACAGGGAGGAGAAAAAGTGAAGGAGGCACAAGTCCTCATCTCAAATCAGTAGTTCATCCTTAATTTAGGAGTCTCTCCCAATGGCTTGAAGAGCCCTGGTAAACACCCAATCCTAAAGGTATATCATATGAATGATACCTAAAGAGAATCAGCTCAGATATAGCCCCAAATTCAGGACATGCTAAGAATTCCATCCTAGAACAACGATGTAGTGAAGATTTTAAAAGGCCAGCCAGGACACCCCAGAGACTAACTTACCAGTTCAGTTTTTAATCAGCTTGAATACAAATAAAGATAAGTCTAACATAGACTCTTTCCTTAGAAAAATGACTCATGTACAGCATTATCTCAGAACCATTCTGGAAGCACTACTATTTCAGTTGAAAAAATATATAGAGAGCAAGCTCACACACACTTAAATGTCAGGTGTACTAACCTCTGGGGATAATTCTCCAATAATTAAGACTTGTAAATAATTGTAAACCAGTTATTGACAAATTTGTACAAAGCGTTTAAGAGCCCTGGGGTAAAGAAGGAAATTTTTAAAGGGGCTATCTGCATTACTGGTTCGCATATATGGTGTAAGTAGCTTTGACACTGTACCATCTAGAGTCACTGAATACAAAAACTGATACCTAAGAGGCTGTACACTCAGGCCAAGTGTAATGCAAACATTTTTGACTCAAATTGCAAAGTGGGAGGTCACCACACGTTTTCAAAACTTATCTACCTAGAATGGTAACTTTTAAGGCCCCGTTTACTAATATAAGTGTACAAATGCAGATATTTCCAGATATTTACCCATTCACAGGTTCTATACTTTCTCTTGTGGGACTGCTGTCTAGTTTCTGAGTTGCTACCTGGCCACTGTGTAACTGACCTGCCATCCTGTCTTTCTGTGGGCCAGCATGAATAATAGGGGTCAGAAGGGGACAAGGGTTTCTCTGAGAGTTGGCTGTGCACTGCACACTAGGAAGGCAGGGAACTAAGCACCAGCTCGCTTTCTTGCTGCAGGCTCTAGGCCATGGCCACTGGGACCACATGAACTCCTGGAGTGGATTATCCTCCAGGTCCTAGGCTAAGTACGTGGATCAAAGACAGCACCATGAGACACCCTGGTGGCATCAGGTAGCTATTACAGGTGGCATGCATATTAGTTGGAAAGCGTAGACTGGCTTAAACAAGCAATGTGGTAATAATAAACAAGAATTTGTCTTCAGAAGACCTGGATTCAAGTTCTGGGCCTGCCACTTTAGTATCTTTGAGCCTATTTCTTCAAACTGCAGTGAGGGTCAATAGCATTTGAGGATTAAAATGACTTTAAATATAGTGTTCCAAAGGTGGACATACACGCCTACAGGACAACCTGTACTTTGTGAGACAGTTATTACTTTCATTAAGATCAGGTATTTGTCCCACTACCCTTCATTTTACCCTCAAAATCTGCCACTAAAAAAGGTAGCAAGGGCTATGTTTGGGGTAATTATTCTAGCAATAAGCCCAACCCAGTAAGAGCACCTTGTACCTCAGATTTAAGCTATGTGGCACACTTGCCTAGGATTTTTCATTAATGTATTTGTTTATTCACATTTATTAAGGTAGATGTACCAGCATACTGAGCATCTTGGAAGAAATGTCAAAATGTTTTAACATTTAACACAGCCCTTGTTCTGATTCTATTATATATCTAGGGGAAACAAGACATGAAACTCGAGAACAGGTTAAAGGGAACATGTAAATGCATGCGTATGTGACACTATATAAGCCAGCTGAAGAAAAGCAAAGCAGAAACAGAACGCAATTAGTTCAAGAACACTTCAATCATTAGCTGATCACAGAAGTGTGGAAAATTTTTTAACAACAAAGGGAATGAGGTTGATTATGCAGTTTTTGGAGAATATCAAATATATGTACAAGCTGGATTTCTTGGCCAGAAGAGAATTGATTATAAACTAGCTGATCCTCTCTCATCAGCCTAAAGGACTGGGTCAGGGTCCTAAAGTAAAGTTTAAAACTTTTCCCAACCCAGTGAATAATAGTCTTGTCTCTTCACTATAAATAAATCTATGTATTAATCCTTTTATGAATTACACACACACCAAAAAAACCAAAATGACTTGATCCAATGAGAAATCTGCAGATTCTCACTAAGGTTAGGACTCAAGAGAGGATTTAAGCTTTCTCTTGTAAGAATTAAGCTTACGAATGAATGGTAGAAAAAGTATACTCATGAGGAAATAGCAAGAGAGGGAATTGCTTAAGTCTTTCAGGAGACAATACTGTCAACTTTTTTTTTTTTTTTGAGACAGAGCCTCAAGCTGTCCCCCTGGGTAGAGTGCCAGGGCATTACAGCTCACAGCAACCTCCAACTCCTGGGCTCAAGCGAGTCTCCTGCCTCCGCCTCCCAAGTAGCTGGGACCACAGGCGCCCGCCACAACGCCCGGCTATTTTTTGGTTGCAGCCGTCATTGTTGTTTGGCGGGTCCGGGCTGGGGATTCGAACCCGCCACCTTAGGTGTACGTGGCTGGCGCCTTAGCCGGTTGAGCTATAGGCGCTGAGCCAATACTGTCAACTTTTGATGATTTCATACTTAAAGAAGTGTGTGCAGTGTAAACTTTCTTTTTGACTTTTGCCAAGACCAATTTTGGAGGCACCATTTACTTTTACAATTACACTTGAGGTCAGACTAGAATTTAAATGTTCTGGCTTCACATCTAAGGAATTATTTGATTTAGTTTTAGGACTAAAATACTGTCTCCAATAATTCACCCAGTTAATAGTTTGTGAAGCATAGACTTCTATAAAGCTTCCTTTTTGGAGTACTAAGTTCTTTCCATGCCCTGTCATTCTGTATAAACTGTCAGCATTGTATCTGGCTTATTGGGAAATATGACTGTTGCAGACATTACATCAGGTAGGAAATAACGACACATACAAAACTTTTAACAGTACTAAGATGAATTATGAGGGAACTAAATGCATCTCAAAGAGAGCTGTTACAGAGCTTTAGTAGCTTGCTTAATTTCAGGGTGACTTGAGCCAAAACTTTGAGGATTTGAGGAAATCCAAGGGGGAAGTCTGTGTCTGAAAATATAAGCAAATACAAAGAAGCAAAACTAAACATGGTAACTATTTACCAGATCAACTAGAGCAGGGAAAGATGATTAAAAACAGTGCTAAATTGTTAAGATGGGTTATAACTCACTGTTGATTCATATTAACAGAATGACACATTTTTTAGGAAGCTGACTTGGTAACCCAGATGGAGACCAGAGTTACTGAAATGAACTAAAACAATTAAAACACTTCTATAATGAACTTGGGTATACTGGTATGGCAACTGACAGCCTTTCAAAGAACTCCTTTGACTAACAAATCTCTAGGTTAGCCTAAGTCACAGACACAAGGGCACTGTGGCTAAAACATATAACTACCCTGCTACAAATTTACTATTTTTAGGTGACAAAGGAATGTATTTGGTTTTTTGCATAGTGTGCTTGCAGTACTGCTAAGCAACATTTTACATTTTTAGTCTAAGACACGAATGTCACTTGGCTTAATATTTTATAGCCCAAATTTTCAGGAATTAAGGGTAGAAGAGATTCAGCCCAGGACTTCCCAGTCCTAAAGATTGCAGGTTCTTAGACTGAAGCTGCAGTCCATTCCTATGTATTAAGCCTTAATAATTGCTGTGAATTGAAACCTTATCCCAAAATAACAGTCTCCTCTAATACTCAGCATCTGAGAGAACAATTCTGTCATGTACTCATAAGCTTAATATCCTTCAAGTTTAGCATTTCTCCCTTTATAAAGGCAATTCTGGATTTTCATTTGTACAATTTGTGGCTTCACAGTGCCTCTTCACAAGTTAAATTATCAGACAGACACTGGAGCTACCATTTATAGGATTAAAAGGGACAGGCTTAATCTACTGCCTTTTCAGTGCTCTCAATCCAATTTGCAGCAACTACCTTCTGTAGCCTCCCTTGCTACATAAATTGTTAACTTAGCAGGAAGTTTCTACTGCATAAACTTGATTCCTTTTTCTCTCTGAAAAATGTGTTTTTAGTATCTTAGTCTTTAAAACAAAAGTTTCTGACATTAACATCTTAAGATGCCAGTGTTCCCACATCCATCTTCTTGATGACTAAATCCCATCAAGTGGGCCTAAAAAACTTTGTTGTAAATACCACTCTTACTGACAATTTATACTTTAAATAAGTGCTTAAACTTCAATAGTTTTTGACTGTTAAAGAGGGCTCTCAAGAAAATTTTGAGTACTAACTTTTTGATCACAAGATGTTGATGGTTACTAAAGGTATAGAAAATAGATAACTTGAAAAATAAGTACAATTTTAGACAAATAATCATTAAAAACCTCTTCATAATGCTGAGATATTAGGTCATTACTCCTAAAATTGTTTCATGCCATGAAAATAAACAAGGGCCTATGGAAGCATGTTCATATTTTTGTGTACACAATCAATTCTATGCCTCGATTTTCCTTTCTATAGCACACCTATCCAATTCCCACATTCCTGGGCTTACTATTGCATACCTGGAGATGTACAAGATAGGAAGAAAAACAAGCATCAAGACTCATGTCTTCAGCATCTTCTAAGTCCCAGAACCTAAACATTTTTCTGAGTTACCAGATTGAGTACCTTATGTAAGGTAAGCTCTATTTAAAACCTAAATGGATTCAGAAGTTGAAAATGGGAAAAATTTGGCCCAACACATACTAAGGCACAAGTTAAATTACAGGAAGACAACTTACCTAATCATCTAACTTAAGACCTAATACAGAGGTAGAACTGGTCTCCACCTTGCTGTACTTACAACAGGGATAATTTCCTGGTTGATTTTGTTGTCACAGCTCCCTCTAGTGGCTAAATGATTTTCCCTGGCATTTACTCCAATGGGAAACAATATTGTAAAAAAAAGTTAAAGACACTGCAGCATCCCTACAAATTAAGGTTTTTGTTCAAAGTGTATTTGGTGGGGACAAGTATAGCATCCTAGGAAAATTTAGAGTCTCACTATTTTCACACTAATAGTTGTCAATAGCTGACAGGTGGTAACTTTTAAGTTGTAAGGTGACAGTATAGAGACCTTTTAACCTAGTGCTTGGGTATAATTATTTTTTTAACTCTTAAAAAATGACAGAAGATCCAGCTAAACTATGTGTTCCTCTTTATCAACCTAAATGATAACCTTCTTACAAAAAAATATGACTTTTCTTTCCTTGAAAACCTAGCCTGGCACCTATTAAAACATCATGAAGATTACTTCTGCCTAAATATCAAAATCTAACTCATTCGATTTATTTCTTGTGTAGGACTATGCAATTCTCATGACAGAAAAAAATCCTCCCATTGAAAACTACAATCTTACAACCACGTCAGGGTTGTCAGGCATGGCAAACAACACCCCCAAGTTCTCAATCACAGAAGTTGATGTTTCCTAAGTATGCTGTGACTTCTTGGGTCTACATTTACAGCAAATGCTTGCCAGGATTACTATTTACTCAATAGTCACAATTCACAATTAACAGATGTTTCCTTATATTTCCTTACTTCATGCCCACCCCAGCTTTTCTTATAAATCAGACTGGTTCTTCTAACTCTGAGACGGGAACAATTACTTCAGAAGAATACAGTATTATACTGTATACTCTAGGATGGCTGATTATTTTCTTCAATGGAATGTAATTGTTGAGTCCACTACAGTTAACAGAATAAAGAAATGTTGGTCATACCTTTTTCCTTGTGGCTGCTTCAGTCTAAAAAGATGGGCAACTTAAATCTCAATGAAGGATCCACAGTAACCAACTTCACTCATATACCCAAATTACACACAGAAGCATTACACCAGTGTATTCTAGCACAGTTCTACAATCCCTTATCCGAAACTCTTGGAGCCATATGTATTTGGGATTCAGAGCTGTTTGCATTTTATGTAGTATAGAGGTGTGATATATATACCCCCTATTATGTAATGCCCTCAGCAAAGTTGTGGCAACCATGTTCATGAATAATGAAGCACATCAATTCTGTAGGAAAAGTTTAGTCACATGAGTGCAAAATGAAGACACCAATTCTGGTCAGGTTTCACATTCTATCAGCACAACAAAAAATCTTTTCAGCTTTTTGGATTTCAGAAAATGGATAAGAGATTGTGAATCTGTTTTCTGCCTTTGTTCTCTTCATACAGTGACGGAAATAATACAAAGAGTATTATAACAGAACTTCACTCTAACAGTTTCTCTTTTTAAAATACTTTTTATGGTAAATACATACATATATTTCATTTGTAATTTAATTACAAACTTCAAATACAAAGCAAAAAGGCACGCATAAGAAATTCACCTCGACCACAGAAACCTGAAAATGCCAGTCCTAATGACCGAGACGTTTCAAGGACAAACTGAGGAAAGTAGAAGCTAGATCAAATTCAAGCACTACAATGGATAGATATATGAGCACTCAAAATTTATTTAAAATATTAAACAAGAAGCCATTTTAAATCAAGGAAATCTATTCACAATCCAAAGTTATTTTCAAAAATACTAGTTTCAAAAAATAAAAATTCAGACCCTAAACAATTAGGAACCAGAAAAATCAGTTTCTTACCTTTTGCTTCCCGTTGGATGTAGGCTGAACAGCAATGTGGGTTATTCAATCTGATGTTATGAAAAATAATTGCTTCTCAAAGAGACTTAAGTTTTTCCTTGGTTAGAAAAAAATATAGGCTCCCTACAATATTCTAAGAGGACATAAATAGATAAGGGAAAAAATTCAAGAGAGCTTTTGTAGTTTCAAAAGGATGTGACTTTCCTCTTATTTTCTATGTAGGTAGCAGTTTATGGTCTATTTCCTAAGACTACCAAACAGAAGTCTGTATTTCCAGTCAACAGCTTTTAGCTGTCTGCTCATCATAACTACAAAACCTATACCCTTTGACCCTTTCATAAGTAATACACTATGAACTCTATTTCAGCCTAGAAAGCAAAGAATACCTTCTATGTCATTGTAATCTGGGCTTAGCAGAGTGTATCTTTAACTTAAATACACTCAACCTGAAGGCTGTTCACATTTTGCCCTTTTGTTGCTTAAAAAACTTTCAATAAACACAGATGATCCTAAGTCTAGTACCATTAAGCATCCAGTATTTTTTTTTAGTCACTTAAATTTTCCTTTTAATAATCGGATGTCTAAAAAGAATTCTACATATAAAACAGTTTATAACTGTAAGCATGTCATGTAAAATTACAATCCCCCAGAATTGTTTTAAATAGTCATCTTTTTGCTTCTTGGCTACCATACTGAACACTTACATAAATTTATTATATACCAAGTGCTTTTACTTAGTGAAATTTCAGTTTTGCATTTACATTCTTTTCTCCTGATATTCTACAAGGTTCATTAAAATGTACTGGTTGGGTGACCTTATATAAATCTGTGGAGCCAGCCCCGTTCTTCCACTACCAATTATTTCTTCTTTCCCCTAGGTTTTAAATCCTGTCACCTGAATAACTACCTTAAATCCAGCATCCAACTATGATTAGCACCCAAGGGGAATGTTAGGATCTAGTTATTTCTTTTGGGTGCATAAAAGAATGGCTTGAAGGTTGTGACTAGTTATGAAGAAGTCACAAAAAAACCCCCAAAAAACAGAAATTTAAAAAATCTCCTCAATCAAGTCGAAAACTTAGCAACCAGAGGCTATGAGTAGACAATGAGTAGACAAATACAAAAGCAGTAGATTACTGGACATAATCACTGTGTTGGTACCAGATACCAAAGTTTTGGGTACAGAATTACCTTAAGTTGGGAAGAATTTATAAGGCAACATTGTAAAGAACGCCCAGATTTTTACTAACAAAGATTTCATCCAAATAAGCAGTTAAATCTTCTTGTGCACTATTCATATTTCAAAAAAAAAAGTGATTTGTGTTGAGTTCTAATACATCTGTAAAGTCAATACTTAATACTTACCAATTTTTGAAATGAATTTCACTAAGAACCTCAAAAGCCATCTCAAAGTCAATATTTATTAGCCATCAACCAATTTTGCACAAAACCCTGCATTGTCTCAATGACCATCCAAAATAAGTAGCATCTAAGTTTTTAATCATTTTAGCAGAGATGGAAAAGCTTATATTTCACATTAGATCACCTCTTCATTTAGCATTACATACATTGTCTTATTTACCTTTTATCTTTCCCTTCAGACTTTTACAATTAACAATGAGATGGCTAATACCATTGGCTAACACCATTAGAGACTGACTACCTTTTAGTAACTTTTAATTTACTAATACATAAACACAAGAGTCAGAATTTTATCAACTTAAAGTATTAACTGATAGACCCAGTTAAAATCTTACATGAAGAGGAAAAAGGACAACCATGCATAGTTTTTTAAAAAATGTTTATTTTTCAAAGAAAAACGGCAATAGCCAATTGGAAACCTACTTATTCTTCAACTCCAATTTTGTTTTCTTTAAATTTAGAAGTGACTTACTGATTTACTATTTTAAACAAACCCCCCCTTTCCCCTTTAAATGTTTACCATCTACTCGTGCTGAATCCTTCCAAGGAGATTGCTCCAGCGTATATCTCCAGGTCCTCGCTTTGCTCCTTTTACCAAAAAATGCAAAACACAATTCCATCGTGCATCTTAAGGGCTCCAATCGTCAAAAATAGGAAAAAAAAAGATCTTTGGAATAGCCAATTAAGTTGAATAAAAAAAATCCACACGAATGCGGTTTGGTTGGGGCAGGAATCCACTCCTATGTTCCTGGTAATCTGATCCCGCTCCATGAATCCTTGTAATTCATCCTCCCTATCCTATCCACATTATGATTTGAATCCAATGATCCAGCTCCAAGGATTGGGATCCAGTGAGCCCTCTCCAATCCAAACCTTTATAACCAGCAAAACCAAAAAAGAGGAGGCAAAATGTTAGATACTGTAATCAAAAAAGGTTTCTGGGGAATGATGAGTTATGTCTGTCATCAGTTTAACAGATGTACATCAATAACTATCAAATTCCCCAAAACAAGTTTCTGAATGGTGTTCAATTTTAGAAACTTAATCATCATAGAGACTAATTGGAAGAAGCATTTTATATTTACAGTTCAACTGATAATGCCAACACTTGTTACTGTACAGCGTATTACAGGTTTTGTGGTTGCAAAAAGTTATGTAGTTGAAAAGTTACTGGTATTGCTACCCACCTAAGTCTAAACTAAATCTAATACTCCCATCTGCAATTTAATTTGTAAATTAAAGTGTTGTAAACATATGAGTCAATTATGAATATGAGTTTAAAGGGGAAGGTGAGACTTAAAAAGTATTCCCAACTAGATTATCTACACCAATACACTGGAATTCTATATTTTGCTTTCATTTTGTCTTAAAAAAATGAAATAGCAACGCTCTATCAGTCACACAGAGGACATGCAGATTTAGCAGTATTGATATTATACTCTATCTTGTTGGAATTAAAGACACCCTGTACCCACATGTACACCAACAGCAGGTCACACATTAACAGTTGTAACTAAGCACTGTGACAATTAGCCAGTTCTTCCCACATTAGTCCCTATCAAAACAAAAATGGGGGAAGGGAGCAAAATAAATTGTTTCAAAATGGGCAATTTTGCCACAATTGCCAGGTTTAAAGAGCAGAGCAATTGTAGCTAAAGATAACTGCATAAAATGTTCTCAAGTGTTTTAAGGTAACATGTATATAATCATTTTAACCCTTATCTTTTAGTATAAGGTCAATACTGCCAATTTCATCTGTGACAATAGCACTTGGAGTCATACCATTGCCTCCATTATTGATCTGATCCTCCTCAATCCTCCTTTTGACAATCCTAAAATGATTGAAATGTGCTCCACAATCCTTAATCCAAAGCATTCTTAATCCATCTCTTCAGATATGTCTACAGAAAGACACATGAAAAGCAAGATAAACATAAGAACTTCCCCAGGTAAGATAACCACAAACACCCCCAACATCCCAGTTCACACAAACCAGAGCAGAATAGACATTTACACAATCACAGTCTGAAGAGCATGGAGAGTTAACTAAATTTAAACAATCCTGTCTATGACATCACTTAAAATACAATTTATCAAAGACATTAAGGGGAATGTAGATGTTAGGAGCAAGGGGATATTACACAAGAATGCAATTCAACACTTTAGCCCATTCTGAACAAAACAGTTTGAATTAAAAAAATGAAAGATTGTACTGAGTAAAGGAAAACTGTATACAACATGGGTTCTACAAAAAGTGTCACCAATCATCTTATGTACGAGAGCGAGATCTGCTATGACGGGGAGAATAGCGTGGTGATCCTCTGCTTCTCCTTGGGGAGTAACTGCGACTCCTGCTGTTGCTTCTGCTACGGCTTCTGCTACGACTACGGCTTCGAGATCGAGATCTTCCATAACTTGGACTTCTGGGCCCATCAACTTTAACACGGATGTAGGCAGTTTCTCCCTATTGGATAGACAGAACTTTCCATTGAAAGATCTAAGCTTTCACCTCTCTTCAGGCATGCTGAATGAATACAATGTAACCAAAACCAGAAATCTGGCAATTTACTCGGATACCCTTGCCTGAATCCTTACCTTCAAATTCCATTGTTAACACCAATGTATCCAATTCTGGCCAAAAAAAAGAATAAGTGTATAACCTACCTCATGAGATCTAAACTTAGTGTTATCCAGTTTTCGAACTGCATAGGTCATATCTTCTTTCCGTACAAACTCCACGACACCAGTGCCATCTCGGTAAACATCAGCATAACATACATCACCTGCTTCACGCATGTGATCCTTTAAATCCTGCCAGCTTCCACTTGGAGGCAGTCCTGAAAAAAGTGATTTTTTTCCCTTAATACACTCATTATCCCAAATTTCACAATGAACTTAAAATGTACATTGGAACAAAGATCAAGATAATGGCAGGTCGTAAATGACTGCAGGTTAAGATTCTGGAATCATTTGGAAATCGAAACCAGAGTAATCCTTGTTTGCCAAACTCACCCGAAAACTGAAATAATTTAAAGCCTCACACGAAAAATTCTAAGTTGGCCAAACCGGTCATGCAAGGAAAGCGTCTAAAGTGGTTTCTGTCCCTTCTCATCAACCCACACGAACAGTCAACTCACCAGAGACAACCACTCTGTTTTCGGACCGCCTAGAAGGGGGGCCATAGCGGCCTCGGGGCGCTCCGCCACCTCCGCCCCCGCCGCCGCCGCGGCCTGTACCGCGGCCGCTTCGAGGAAACTCCACCCGCAGACGGTATCCATCGTAATCATAGCCGTCGCGACCATACACCGCGTCTTCCGCATCTCTGCGTGATCACAGAAATCAAAAGGGATGAGAAAAAAAACACCAAACCCAAAAAGCTAACTCCGTCAGGACCGAGCGGCCGCCCCCCCGCCGCCGGCACATGCGCACCCCGCGGGAAGAGCCCACACGCGCTGCATAATAGGGACGGCCCCTCCCCCACCCCAAACAGCCGGGACCCCGAGCGCTCCTCAGCCCTGCGCGCCGCTCCGAGCGTGCTCAGGGCTCCCCGAATGTGCAGGGCGCCCCGACGCCGGGGCGGCCACCATCGCCTGGGCGCCCAGTCCGACTCCTGCACGGGCAATGTCGCCTCTCCCCAGCCTCTCTGAGAGCCTCCCCCTTTGCCCATTCCCCACGTTAAGGCCTCTGGAGTCCTCCACAACTACTCCAACCTATTTCACCAAGGCCGCAAGCCCCACGCCGCCTCACCGCGGGTCCTCGAACTCAACGAAGGCGAAGGGCGGTCCCCCGCGGCGATTCTTGAGGTCGATGTCTCGGATAGCGCCGTATTTGTAGAACACGTCCTCAATGTCCTTGGTTCGGATGTCTGGAGGTAAGTTACCCACGTAGATGCGGCAATCGTTGTTCCCCGCTGGGCCACGAATCACACCACCTCCCGACATGGCGGCCACGAAAAGCGCGGACTCGAGAACGGGCCTTCCCACCAAGCCTAGCGCACAGCAGAGCGAGCCCGCAGCGGCACCACGTCTCCCGCGGCCCCTCCAAAATGGCGCCTTTATCAGCTCGGCGCACGGATATGGGGGGGAGAGAGGAAGAGAAGCGGTAGGAAACAGCGATTCGATATCAACACGCATGCGCAAGAACGCAACGGGTAGTGCGATTAGTACGCGCACGCACGCGCACGTACGCGCGACGTCACCCTCCGCACGAAGAAAAAAAAAAGTCCGCCGCTTTCCCTATTTGGAGTGGCTTGCTAATGGAGTGACCAGCCGTTCGGTAAAAATTAAAAACAGAACCCTCGTTAAAGGTGTTATTAACCACTGTCAGTTTCTTGCAGGATAATTTCCCCAAGAAAGAATCCCTTCGAGAACAACTGGGCGCTTTCAAAGGACTGTCTGAAACCTAGCTTTAAAACCTTGTCCCGCCATGCTCTGCGGCACTAACGGCCTTTGGCGGGAAAGGCTCAGGGGCGGGGCCAAGAGGGGAGGGCCCAGGCGGTTGCTCCGGAAACCCGGGCGTCTTTGGAGAGTGCCTGTAGTAAGGGAGCTGAGCTGCTGTATGATTCTATTAAGAGTGTGGGCGGTAGGTTTGTCTTCCCGCTCCTTCCGCGAATAGGCAGTGCCCGCTTACATAATTAGGCAAGTGCCTAATTTAAAGGAACTCGGTTTAGATTCTCTAGTGAATGCACCTCACTAAGTTCCGTTCCACCTTCAGTTCAGAACTTAGCCTTGCATATCTCAATCCAGAATTCCTTGTGTTATTGGTGGTGAGTTGTATCCTGATTGGTAAGTGGTGGCACTTGCCATCCAGGAAGGGCGACAGCACCGTGCCGACTCCAGGACCTGGACCTCTGTTTCTCTTGTTAATCGCCTATCTCTGAGCCAAACACGGAAGAGAGGCTCAGTGAGTGCTTGCAGAATGAATTGTGCGGGTCGTTTCTCTTCCTTTCCATGAATGAGACAGAAAAAGGATGTGTGTATTTGTGCAAAGTCCTGAAGCTAACCCCTTTTTCAAAAGTTTCCCTAAAAGTCCCTTATATACAAAGGTTTTGAATTCAGTGCCGGGCCACTCGGGTAATAATGCAAAACCAGCAAAATGGATGTGACATCAGAGACGATAGTTGCTGCTCTGACTATGATGGTGCTTACATGCTAGTTAGGAAGATAAGAATATTGTACGTTTTTTTTTTTCCCAGAAGCGTCGGAAATCTGGATATTTTTTATATGACATCTTGGGATTTTTTTTTTTTTTTGAGACAGTCTCACTATATTGCCCCTGGTAGAGTACTGTGGCGTCACTGCTCATAGTAACCTCAAACTCTTGGGCTTAAGCGATTCTCTTGCCTTAGCCTCCCAAGTAGCTGGGAC
>NW_003852489.1:2221556-2227861 GCF_000181295.1 Otolemur garnettii
GCTCACAGCAACCTCCAACTCCTGGGCTCAAGCGAGTCTCCTGCCTCCGCCTCCCAAGTAGCTGGGACCACAGGCGCCCACCACAACGCCCGGCTGTTTTTTTTTGGTTGCAGCCATCATTGTTTTTTGGCGGGTCCGGGCTGGGGATTCCACCTTAGGTGTACGTGGCTGGTACCTTAGCCGGTTGAGCTATAGGCGCTGAGCCAGGATGTGGTTTCTTAATTCTAAAAGTTGATTGAATGTATTTTACAAAGGTCTTTTCAGTGACTCCACAATACAAATTCAATTTGAAATGAGCAGGAATGCTTGATCATGTGTGTGTGGATTCTCAACAGACTTAGAGGACCTTTGTAGACCTTGAACTCTAATGGTTTTCAAAATTATATGTATATGTGTACTTTTATTCTGGGAAGACAACTTGACATTTTAATCAAATTCTTAAGGAGTCTATAGATGCCAAAAGGTCAAGAACCTCTGAAATTTTAGTGGGAAGAATAGATTTCCTATCATTAAGACCATCATCCTGGCTCGGTGCCTGTGGCTCAAGTGGCTAAGGCGCCAGCCACATACACCTAGGGTGGCGGGTTCAAATCCAGCCCAGGCCCGCCATGACGGCTGCAACCAAAACATAGCCAGGCGCTGTGGCAGGCACCTGTGGTCCTAGCTACTTGGGAGGCTGAGGCAGGAGACTCGCTTGAGCCCAGGAGTTGGAGGTTGCTGTGAGCTGTGATGTCACAGCACTCTACCCAGGGGGATAGCTTGAGGTTCTGTCTCAAAAAAGACCATCATCCTAAAGTAATATTTTTGAAACGGAACGTACTTTTGTCTCTAAAAATAGCCAGTCCTTGTGTGGGTGCCTGTAGTCCCAGCTACTTGCAAGGCTGAGGCAAGAGAATCGCTTAAACCCAAGAGTTTGAGGTTGCTGTGAGTTGTGATGGCATAGCACTCTACTGATGGAGACATAGTGAGATTCTGTCTCAACAAAAGGAAAAAAAAAAGGCTCCGTGTCCATTGCACAGTGGTTACAGCGCCAGCCATGTACACATACCGAGGTTGGCAGGTTCAAACCTGCTCCGCGGAGCCAGGTAAACAATGACACCTGCAACAAAAAATAGCCAGGCATCGTGGCTGGCACCTGTAGTACCAGCTGCTTGGAAGGCTGAGGCAAGAGAATCACTTAAGCCCAAGAGTTTGAGGTTGCTGTGAGCTGTGAAGCTACGGCACTCTACTGAGGGTTACAGAGTGAGACTGTCTCAAAAAAAAAAAAAAAAGAAAAAGAAGAACCTGATATTTCTTAAAATGAGAAGAAGCTGACCAAAAAGAATACTATTTCAACAGATTTATCTAGTTTATGGCTTAGCGCCTAAAGCTCAGTGACACCAGCCATATACACTGGAGCTGGCTGGTTTGAACGCAGCCCAGGCCTGCCAAACAACAATGACAAATACAACCAAAAAATAGCTGAGTGTTGTGGCCGGCACCTGTAGTCCCAGCTACTTGGGAGGCTGAGGCAGAGACTCACTTAACCCAAGAGTTTGAGATTGCTGTGAGCTGTGACCTCATGGCACTCTACCCAGGGTGACATAGTGAGATTCTGTCTCAAAAAGAAAAAAATGGAAACCTAATAATCACATGTAAAAATAAATAAAGCAAAAAAAAAAAAAAAAACTAAGTTTCTAGCACAGTCCCATTTAGTAGCAGGGAAGATGAGAGTTTTTGAAGATTTGCAGCCTATTGATTGCTTCATTCAACAGTTATATAACAAATGTGTTTTCTTTCTGTTCTAACTTACATCTATCAATTTAGATTTATTCGGGCTTGTCTTCTGTTGATTAATAATGTCAATGATAACTGAAGTGCTTTTCAAGACATTTTCGTTCCAGAAAAATAAGGGAACTATGAATTTGCTTTGATTTATTCTAATCTGTGTAATTTAATGCAGTCATTTCCAATTTTATTCAGTTCAGCAATAAAAGGTAGACCTTAGTGTAGTGTGAATGAGATGTTACTCTATTAACCTCCTTCTTTTTGGTATTTGAATGTAACCAAATCATAGGAGTAAGTTCTGGGTTGGATGATGAGGTCAGTATGTGGTGGGAAAAGTCTAGATGGCTGTTTATTAGGGTCTCCCAAGATGGCATTAGCTAGGTGATTATTAGTTGTAATATGACCTTAATGTACTCCAGAGCTGGTCAACATATTTCAGTCCATGAAAATTTAAAAAAAAAAAAAAAGAAAAAGAAAAGCAAGTACACGAAACTATTTTGGAATCAGAACAAAATGCAGTGAATTGTTTTGAGAGGTATTTTATTCAAAAGACAGGAAAATCCACATCCCTTGGATTTCGTGACTCTGTTCCCTGAACAGCGCTGGATAAATATTGGCAATTCTCTTCCTACGGGTTTTCCCACAAATTTTCTCTAGATAGTGTACTAAACGATTGATTAGTTTTGGCTGATTGAATTACAACCAGTTGCAGTTTTGCCTCCGGAGATTACTTCCTCATCTTAATTAGAGTTTGGGAGGTTTCTAAACTGAGTTACACATTCACTGGCAGTTTTATAGTTTACTTCCACAACCAGCTAATTTAGTAAATGTGGACTTCACCAATTTCATTCTCAGAAGCTACCTTATTTTTAACACTATTACTGTTTATGACGAGATTTTTTCCCTCCCCCCAAAAACTTTTTGAATATTAAATATAATGCTTTTGATTCACTCTAGTATATATTAGTGTCATCACCATACTATGCCCTGGAAATTATTGGGCAGGGAGAAGGAAAGAAATTCAGAGTTAATTACTATATGAGTTGAAATCACAAAATCTAGTGTTTTAGTGATTTGCTTACCAGTTAAAACTGTATACCTGGGGCGGCACCTGTGGCTCAAAGGAGTAGGGCACCAGCCCCATATGCCGGAGGTGGTGGGTTCAAACCCAGCCCTGGCCAAAAACTGCAAAATAAATAAATAAATGATGATTTAAAAAAAAAAAAAAACTGTATACCTGTAGTGATAATTACACAACTCAATTACAATATAGTCAAAATCATGGACTTGTACACTTAAAGCAGATGAAATCTCCACAATCAGCAAAGTCACCCTCCAGAACCATTTCTCTGAAGGCATTATTGGGGGTAGAGAGTCTCTGAGAGTAATTTGCACTGAAATTTGGCTTTCCTAACGTGGAAATTCTGTTTCCAGCATTTGTTGTACCAAGCTCTATTATCTTCCGTGGGGATAACCTATTATTTTTAATACTAAGCCAAGAGACACTTACAAAAATTGGGAATACTACTCTATCCCACCGTGAAAAGGAATCACTTTCAGGCCTCTGTTCTTTTGTTCCACTTGTTCCAATGATAAATAATTCTCTAAAAAGGAAAGAATATTTTTTAAAATCTCATTTGTATTTGTCTCATTGTCCCTAGTAAATTATGTTAAGGACAAATTTCTGCTATAACTGTTACCAGTACGTTCTCTGTTAAAATGAGTATTATTGACTGTTTACTGACTGTTCTTTGAAAAAAGGTGGGAAGTTAGATGAGCAGAATGTTGTTTCTATGGAAACTTCGTCATGTTGCTGTCAGTGAATAGACACAATGGGTACGAGGATTGTTTTTCATTTCGCAGTAAAATAAAGATGGCCACTTTTCAAGCCCAAATAAGTCATCTAATAATATAGTCTTGGTAATCTTATTTTGGGACTGGCCTTCCTCATTCTTTGATTCTTTTATTTTGTTTTTGGCTAATTCTTCTCATCTTTATTGTATTATTATAGATAATAATAGGATATGATTTTGCCAGAAAACAGCTTTTAGAATGATTACAGGATGGCACCTGTGGCTCAAAGGAGGCAGGCGCTGGCCCCATATGCTGGAGGTGGTGGGTTCAAAGTCAGCCCCGACCAAAAACTGCAACAACAACAACAAAAAAAATCTATTACAAAAAGATCTATTCTCACCATGTTTTCTCTTTCCTATTACTATTATAACACCCTCTCCCCGATTTCTGCTTAGTCATTTGTCTTAAAAATCAAGTTCCAATTTATATTGTACATTTTCTTTCTTTTTTTTTTTTTTTTTTTGGAGACAGAGTCTCAGTATGTCACCCTAGGTAAAGTGCTGTGGTGTCACAGCTCACAGCAACTTCAAATTCTTAGGCTTAAGCGATTCTTTTGCCTCAACTTCCCAAGTAGCTAGGACTACAGGTGCCCACCACAATGCCTGACTATTTTTCTGTTGCAATTGTCATTATTGCTTAGCTGGCCCAGGATGGGTTTGAACTCGCCAGCCTCAGTGCTTGGGCCAATGCTGTAACCACCGTGTACAGGCACCAAGCCTATTTGTACATTTTCTGACTGTATAATAGTAAGTGCCTCCTTAAGGTATTATATTAAAAATATGGTAGATACACTTTATTTGTTAAAAATGCTACTTTTATTTTTTCAATGTATTTTTTTTTTTTTTGAGACAATATCTCACTTTCTTGACCTGGTAGAGTGCCTTGGCTTCACAGTTCACAGCAACCTCAAACTCTTCGGCTTAAGTGATTTCTTGTCTCAGCCTCCCAAGTACTATAGACACCCACCACAATGCCCAGTTATTTTTTAGAGAAGGGATCTCGTCTCTCTGGCTCAAGCTGGTCTGGAACTCCTGAACTCAAGCAATCTATCTGCCTTGGCCTCTCAGAGTGCTGGAATCACAGGCGTGAGCCATGGCGCCTAGCCTGCTTTTCAGTGTATTCTTATAGTGTGAATCCTATATAAATCTTTAGCTGTCTTTATTGGTAGTAATAGTGGTATTCTATGTTAATGCTGCTACATTCTAGGCTGGACAATAGAGTGAGACCCTGTATCAAAAAGAAAGGAAAGAAAAAGGCCAGGTGCGGTGGCTCACTCCTGTAATCCTAGCACCCTAGGAGGCTGAGGTGGGTGGATTGCCTGAACTCATGGGTTTGAGACCAGCGTGAGCAAGAGTGAGACCCTGTTTCTAAAAATAGCCAGGCATTGTGGCAGGGCCTATAGTCCCGGCTGCTTGGGAGGCTGAGGCAAAAGGATCACTTGAGCCCAAGAGTTTCAGGTTGCTGTGAGTTGTGACAGTACAGCACTCTACATAAGGTGACCAAGTGAGATTCTGTCTCAAAAAAAAAAAATTAACGTTTTTTTTGAGACAGAGCCTCAAGCTATCCCTCTGGGTAGAGTGCTGTGGCTTCACAGCTCACAGCAACCTCCAACTCCTGGGCTCAAGCGAGTCTTCTGCCCCAGCCTCCCAAGTAGCTGGGACCACAGGTGCCCGCTACAATGCCCGGCTATTTTTTGGTTGCAGCTGTCATTGTTGTTTGGCAGGTTTGGGCTGGTTTCGAACCCACCACCTTAGGTGTATGTGGCTGGCGCCTTAGCCACTTAAGCCACAGGCGCCGAGCCTTAACGTTTTGAGAGTATAACATTTTTTTCTTTTGGAGACAGGGTCTCTATTGTTGGGGCTAGAGTGCAATGGCATTATCATAGCTTATTCTAATCTTAAACTCCTGGGCTGAAATGATCTTCTCATTTTAGGCTTCCAAGGAGCTCACTTCAGGCATGGGGCATGGTATCCCTCTAGGTTTTGTATGGTTTTTAGAGAGGGGGTCTCACCAGATTACTTGGGCCTGTCTTTTGTTTTGTTGTTTGTTTGTTTGTTTATTTGAGATCTCATTCTGTCACCCTAAGTAGAATACCATGGTATCATCATCGTAGTTTATAGCAATCTCAGTCTCTTGGGCTCAAGAGATCCTCTTGCCTCAGCCTCCCGAGTAGCTGGAACTACTAGTGCCAGCCACGAGGCCCGGCTTGTTGTTTGTTTTTTCTGTTTTTAGTTGAGAGGGGATCTTGCTCTTGCTCAGGCTAGTCTCCAGCTTTAAGCTCAAGCAGTCCATCTGCCTTAGCCTCCCAGAGTGCTAGGATTACAAGCATGAACCACCACCACACCCAGCCTCAGGCCTGCCTTAAACTTAAGTAATTTCCCTGTCACCCTTTTTTTTTTTTTTGCAGTTTTTGGCTGGGGCCAGGTTTGAACCCTACCACCTCTGGTATATGGGGCCAGTGCCCTACTCCTTAAACTACAGCTTCAAACATTATTGTTTTGAAAGGTATCCTAGAATAGTTGAGCTAAAAACTCTGAGAATTACTTTTCTAAATCTACTTGAAGAGATGATTCCAGAACTTAGAAGGCCCAGGGGCTGGCATCAGCAAATTGCAGACTTCTGGCCAAATTCAGCCTATGGCCTTTTTTGGAATGTCCATGAGTTAAGAATGCTTTTTATGGCTC
>NW_003852489.1:2228270-2229774 GCF_000181295.1 Otolemur garnettii
TGTGGCGCAAGTGGCTAAGACACCAGCCACATACACCTAAGGTGGTGGGTTCAAATCTAACCCAGGCCCGCCAAACAACAATGACGGCTGCAACCAAAAAATAGCTGGGCCTTGTGGCGTGTGCCTGTGGTCCCAGCTACTTGGGAGGCTGAGGCAGGAGACTCGCTTGAGCCCAGGAGTTGGAGGTTGCTGTGAGCTGTGATACCATGGCACTCTACCCAGGGGGATAGCTTGAGGCTCTGTCTCAAAAAAAAAAAAGAATAATGTTTTGTGGCTTCTGAAAATTATATGAAAATCATATTTCATTGTTCAGATATAAGTTTTATTGTAATACAGTCATACCCACTGATTTACATATTGTCTATGTCTGGTTTCATTAAACAAAGGCAGAATTACAACATAGACTTCATGGCCCATGAGCCTAAAATATTTACTATCTGGCTTTTTACAGAAAAATGGTTCCATCCTCTGATCAAGAAGAAAATACCAGCTGGGTGCACTGGCTCATGCCTGTAATCCTAGCACTCTGGGAGGCCGAGGTGGGTGGATTGCTTGAGTTTATGAGTTCAAGACCAGCCTGAGCAAGAGTGAGATCCACCCCCCATCTCTACTAAAAATAGAAAAACGAAGGCAAGAGGATCACTTGAGCCCAAGATTTGGAGGTGCCATGAGCTGTGACACCACTGCACTCTACCTGGGGTGACATCTTGAGACTCGATCTCAAACAAAAAAAAAAAGAAAGAAAAGAAAAAGAAAATACTGCAATGATGGCATTTCTTAGGACATCCTTAGATTAACTATGAAAACAACTTCCTCTGCACCCAATTTCTCTGAGCAGCTGTGGGGAAAAAAAAAAGAAGAAAATAACCTGTCATATATTTTCTTCCTCTTGCAGATGTTTTTGTAACGGATAAAGTATTATTAGTTATAACCATAAATAATAAACTTTTTCAAGTGACATGCTGTTGACACATGCTTTATCAGCCACTAGTACAGTTCAGTGATAAGGTACTGAGAACTGGAGGAAATAAACTCCCTGTCCTGGCCGGCTAGAAGAGGAGATGATGCTCTCTTCCTGTGGGTTTGGTTTGGTTACAGTCTAATTGGTACATAAAGGCTCCATGATTGCAAAGAGTCCTATAACTATTCTTGCATTGAAGTCATGTACACAATGAGCGCATAATAGTGTTTGTTCTAAGCAAATATTAATGTCTGCTCACTGTGGGATTTGCAGATGAAATTTCCAAAATCTGCAGATTGTTTTTCTATAGTTCTGGAATCACTTTGGGGCTGGTGCTGGCCCCAGAGGGCTAGTAGGAGTGGATACGGTTTACTGTCCAGACCCATGTCCATGGGCTACTTGCTTGTTTACCGGGTATCTGCCTCCAGGTAGCCAGGAGCCACTCTGCCTCAGGAGCTGCAGTTCCTTCCAAGTTCATTTCTACTCTATAGAATGCAGACTCCAGAGGAGAAAAAAATTCTTTCCCTTGGCTTTGAGTCTCCA
>NW_003852489.1:2230117-2231512 GCF_000181295.1 Otolemur garnettii
AATTTCCTCTCTTTGGGGATATAACCTCTTCCTCTGCGCCCAATAGAAAAAATTCAATAGATCATAATGGGGAACACTGATAGATCTTCTGAAGTCTGCGTTGTTCACAATTAACACATGTAGGACATTACCCATATATAGTCAAGGTTGAACTAAATAGTGTTCAGTGTCATTTTTCCTTTTCTAGTTTCAGTTCCTCTAGTTCAGTGTTTTTCAACCTTTTTTATCTCATGGCGCACTTGAACCTATGGTCAAATTTCTGTGGCACACTTAAATTATGTTGATCCAAACAAAGAAAGAATTAAGAATATATTTATTGTGCTTAGAACTTCTTTCAAAAATAATTTCATTAATGATCTTTAAAAATTTTTACAGCACACCTAAGATCCTCTGATGGTGCGTGGGTTGATAATTACTGCTCTTTTTTTCTTTGTTTTTGATACAGAGTCTCTCTTTGTCCCCCTTGGTAGAGTGCTGTGGCATCATAGCTCACAGCAACCTCAAAACTCTTTTGGGCTCAAGTGATCCTCTTGCTTCAGCCTCCCAAGTAGCTGGGACCACAGGCACCAGCTACAGCGCTCCACTATTTAGAGAAGGCGTCTCACTCTTGGTCAGGCTGATCTGAGAACTTCTGAGCTCAAGCAATCCACCAACCTTGGCTTCCCAGAGTGCCAGGATTACACAAGTGTGAGCCACCGCACCCAGTCCCCTGAAAAACAAGTCTTAATATCCATCATGTGGTCTTTTGGATGTTTCTGATACTGTGCAAGCAACAGCTTAAACAAGAACATACACATCTCTGTATCCATACAAAGATAAAAAACATTTCTATGTATACATTTCTAATCCCCCACAGTAATTCTACAGTGGCAAAGCATGTTTTCACCAAAAACAATAATTTATATGCCCAAGTAATATACTCAGCTTCTCAATCTAAAATATCTGCATTCAGGGAAAAAAAAGCTTGCACTATGATTTTCCCCAAGAAGAGTGAGTATTGCTTTACATTCATACAACTAAGGAAACAATCTGCTCTAAAGGATTATTCAGGTCTTCGACTTCTATAGATACCACATTTCTCACCTTAGTTTGTGTGCATGTGGGTTTTTTTTTTTAAACCTTCAACTAAATTAATCCAGGTTAAAAGATAATGTAAGTATTTCTGCCTGGGTACCCTGTTAATAATGTTTTGCCATGTCACAATTCTAGAAAGTTTCTTGTAAATTCTTAATTACTTTGCAAGTATACATATAAATATCTGGGGCTCTACTTATATTTCCCATCTGATAATGTAGTCTTAAAGTTTTCTAGTTGCGGCTTGGTGCCTGTGGCTTAAGTGGCTAAGGCGCCAGCCACACACACCTAAGGTGGCGGGTTTGAATCCAGCCCGGGTCC
>NW_003852489.1:2232748-2235103 GCF_000181295.1 Otolemur garnettii
AAGAAGTGAAACTCAAGTCAATCTGTCTTGTGACTAATTAGATATAGTAGATAAATAGCTTAGTGGAAAAGAAGCTTGTATTCCTTACCTGATTGAAGGTTTTTGTTTCATTTTTTGAGGGAGGAGATACGGCCTATGCTAAAAAAAACAAAGGTTGAGAGATTCCCTCTGTGTATCACATGCAGAAAGGGAAGTGTCCCAGGTCACAGAGGACACAGCCTCTGGTGCTGCCTGAACATACGTGTATGTGTAACTGGAGGAAATGTGATAGAGCCCGATTGCTTTTCTAAGTTTCCAAAGAATCTCTCTGTAGTGGAAAAGCTGACAGAATGGTAAAACCTCCTGATTAATGTAATGCTTTCCTGTTACTTGGAGGTTATCTGTGTGTTTTTAACAACCAACTGCTTGGAAAAACATCTCAGCTTCTCCCTTTCTAATCTGTTCAGTATGCTGAACAGCACCTAGTCTTAGAGAAGTACAGCTTTGGAGTTGAGCAGAACTGAATTTGAATCCTGACACCTCCACTTACTAGTTGGCACTAATTATATTATTTCAGACGTCTGAATTAATGTTCCTTTATTGATTGACCTATCTGTTCATGTATCTGTTCTCATTCAGAACATTTATCAAGCACTCTCTCTGTGCTAGGTTCAAGAGTTCAGGGTTAAAGAAATCACAACACAACCAGGACAGCTTGCCCTTGGTCTACTACAGTGGCCTGAAAACTTTCCTGGCCACTCACATCATCAATAAAACACTCTTCAGCACAAATCCTCAAATATGTACGTTTTTATACATTATATATTTGGACTTCTATGCTATTGTGTACATAATAAAATATTTGATTAAAAATATAGTATGATAGGCTTGGTGCCTGTAGCTCAAAAGCTAGAGCGCCAAGCCACATACACTGGAGCTGGGGGGTTCAAATCCAGCCCGGGCCTGCCAAACAGCAATGACAACTACAACCAAAAAATATCTGGGCATTATGGCAGGCTCCTGTAGTCCCAGCTACTTGGAAGGCTGAAGCAAGAGAATCACTTAAGCCCAAGAGTTTGAGGTTGCTGTGAGCTGTGACACCACAGCATTCTTTTTTTTTTTTTGAGACAGAGCCTCAAGCTGTCCCCCTGGGTAGAGTGCTGTGGCATTACAGCTCACAGCAACCTCCAACTCCTGGGCTCAAGCGAGTCTCCTGCCTCCGCCTCCCAAGTAGCTGGGACCACAGGCGCCCGCCACAACGCCTGGCCATTTTTTGGTTGCAGCCATCATTGTTGTTTGGCAGGTCTGGGCTGAGGATTCGAACCCGCCACATTAGGTGTACATGGCTGGCGCCTTAGCCGGTTGAGCTATAGGCGCTGAGCCGACACCACAGCATTCTACCCAGGATGACATAGACTCTATCTCAAAAAAAAAAAAAATTTATATATATATAGTATTATATACACCCAATTTTAGAGACTACTAATGTAGCAGTAAGCTTTTTTCAACTATACTTTCCTCATTGTTAAAATTGTGATGATGGGGTCCGGGTCTGGTTGCTCATACTTGTAACCCTAGCTCTTTGGGAGGATCACTTGAGGCCAAGAGTCTGAGGTTACAGTGAGCTATGATGATGCCACAGCACTTTAGCCGAGGCAATGGAGAGAGACCTGTCTTAAAAAAAAAAAAAGATGATAAAATTCTTTCCATAGTATTTGCCTATTTATTGCTATAACATACCACAAACAGGGTCGTTTACAAGGTCTGGCAATTAAGTTTGCAAACTTGCCACTGTGCCTTTTTGCTGGCAGCACTGTCAAAACAACTCTGTAAGGTTTCATAACTTTGGTGTATCGGTGTCTTCCAGCTGTGTTCAGATTGATGTGTGGCAGTGACCTGCTAAGTGTTCATTATTGTTGTATGTTTTTGTGTATCATTGTGACAATGTCAGAGCTTGAATTAGAGCAATGAACAAACGTTAAATTTCTTGTTAAATTTGGCAAAAGTAAAAGTAAAATCAGGGATATATTAGTCCAAGTTTATAGGGATAATACGAGGAAAACAGCAGTGTACAAATGGATTAGACAGAAGTTTTTCTGAGGGGAGAGAAAGCTCAACTGATGAAAGCATTGCAAAGATTTGCCAAATTGTGTGTCAAAATCATCAGCTGACTATAAGAACCATTGCAGACCAAGTAAACATCAATAGAAAGCAGAAAAATCTTAGCCAACAACTCATGGTTCTTGCATCATGACAATGCACCAGCTCATGTGGCATTGTCTGTGAAGGACTTTTTAGTTAGTAAACAAATAACTTTATTGGAACACCCACTCTGGTCTCCAATGACTTTTTTCTTTTCTTTTCTTCATTTTTTTT
>NW_003852489.1:2235799-2236940 GCF_000181295.1 Otolemur garnettii
CTTGAGCCACAGGCGCCGAGCCGCTCAGGCTGGTCTTGAGCCTGCAGGCTCAGGCAATCCACCCACCCATCCTTGGCCAGAGTGCTAGGATTATAGGCATGAGCCACCTTGCCCAGCAACAATGACTTTTTTCTTTACCCCAAAATAAAAGAAATATTGAAAGGAAGACATTTTGATAGCATTCAGTACATCAAGGGTAATGCAATGATAGCTTTGATGGCCATTCCAGAAAAAGAGTTATGAAATTGCTTTCACAGGTGGATTAGGCACTGGGGTGGATGCATAGCTTCCTCAGGGCAGTACTTTGAAGGTGACTGTAGTGACATTGAGCAATGAGATGTGCAGTACTTTTTATAGGATGAGTTCATGAACTTAAGTGTCAGTGTCTGTCTCATATAAACAATGTAAACAATAGAAATGTATTTCCCACAATTCTGGGGGCTGAAAAGTCCAAGTTGAAGGTACAGCAGCTTTGGTGTCTGGTTAGGGCTGCTCTGCTTCCAAGATGACAGACACCTTGTTGCTGCATCTTCCAGAGGGGACAAATACTGTCTTTACATGACAGAAGTGATGGAAGGGATAAACTCACTCCCTCAGGCTCTTTTATAAAGCAGTGATTGTAATGGCAACGAGGGCAGAGCCCTCATGGCTTAATCACGTCCCAAAGCCTCCACCTCTTAATACCATTGCATTGGGAATTAAGTTTCAACTTGAATTTTAGAGGGGACACAGACATATAAACCATAACAGTATTATTGCCCATTCATGCACTTAACAGATTTCATTGAGTACTCTGAAGTATTAGAAGTATTAGATTCTGGCTCGATGGCGGTAGCACAGTGGTTATGGCGCCAGCCACATGCACCGAGGCTGGTGGGTTCAAACCCCGACTGGGCCAATTGAACAACAATGACAACTGCAACTAAAAAATAGCTGGGCATCGTGGTGGACACCTGTAGTCCCAGCTACCTGGGAGGCTGAGGCAAGAGAATCTCTCAAGGCCAAGAGTTTGAGGTTGCTGTGAGCTGTGGTGCAACAGCACTCTACTGAGAGTGACATAGTGAGACTGTCTCCAAAAAAAAAAAAAAAAGTATTAGATTCTGTCTAAGGAACTAGAAATCAAATGCTAAATGTCAATTGC
>NW_003852489.1:2237280-2238543 GCF_000181295.1 Otolemur garnettii
CAGAGTCTGGCGTCACACAGCTCACAGCAACCGCCAACTCCTGGGCTTAGGCGATTCTCTTGCCTCAGCCTCCCGAGTAGCTGGGACTACAGTGCCTGCCACAATGCCTGGCTATTTTTTTGTTGCAGTTTGGCAGGGACTGGGTTTGAACCCGCCACCCTCAGTATATGGGGCCAGTGCCCTATCCACTGAGCCACAGGCGCTGCCCATCAATTGCATTTTTTAATTCTAAGAGAACTTCTGTTGTTGGGGGATGCTATTTAGAATTATTTGTGTTTTTTAAGTAATATTCAATATATTAAACCTCTTTAAGGTTTTTTGTTTGCTTGTTTTTGAGACAGAATGTCACTCTCTCACCCAAGCTAGAGTGCCAAGGCCTTAGCCTAGCTCATAGCAGCCTCAAACTCCTGGGGTTCAAACAATCCTCTTGCCTTAGCCTCCCAAGTAGCTGGGATTATAGGTGTGCCCCACCACACCCAGCTAATTTTTCTATTTTTAGTGGAGACAGGGTCTCTCTTTGCTCAGGCTGGCCTTGAACTCAAAGAATTCTCTCGCCTCAGCCTCCTAGAGTGCTAGGATTACAAGTATAAGCCACCCACCTGGCCAAAACACTTAAGTTGTTATTGTTGTTATTTATTTATTTATTTATTTTTGAGACAGAGTCATTTTGTTAACCTCAGTAGAGTTCTGTGATGTCATAGCTCACAGCAACCTCAAATTATTAGACAGAAGGGATCCTCTTGCCTCAGCCTCACAAGCAGCTGGGACTGCAGGTGCCCGCCATAACACCCAGCTATCCTTTTGTTGCAGTTTGGCCAGGGCAGGGTTCAAACCTGCCACCCTCGGTATATGGGGCTGGCACCCTACCCACTGAGCCATAGGTGCTGCCCAGGTATTCAGTGTTTTAATACTGTCATTTTATGCCTTGCTTTTCACTGATTATCTTTATCTTCCAGACCCTTTAGCTCAATTTCCAGTACACCAACCATAAACAACTGAGCATGCACAGTAAGTACTATTGAGATGGAGAAGAATAACTAGGATACTTCCATTGACAATTGGAATCAGAGGCATCCTTTGTAGGCATTGGCATGTAACTATTAATATTTTGCTGTGTATAGTACATGTTTAGTAGTGGTTGACTGTAGCTGTCAGTTTCATAGTTCATTGTATAGGACAACAGTAGATCTAATTTGCATAACTTAATTTTCATCCAGAATGCTAGCTACACAAGAGTATTAAGAATGGTACCCATGGCTCGGC
>NW_003852489.1:2240511-2242927 GCF_000181295.1 Otolemur garnettii
TCTACTACTAAAAATGAAAAACTGAAACAAGAGAATTGCTCAAGCCTGAGCTGGAGGTTGCTGTGAACTATGTTGCCTCAGTACTCTATCCAGGGTGACAGCTAGATACTCTGGCTCATTAAAAATTATATGTATAGGGCAGTGCCTATGGCTCAAAGGAGCAGAGCGCCGGCCCCATATACCAGAGGTGGTGAGTTCAAACTCGGCCCTGGCCAAAAGCTGCAAAAAAAAATTATATATATATATTTCCCAGAACTGATGAACTCAATAAGGCTCAACACTGTGAACAAAAAGACCTTCACTAAATGACATTATTGTGAAATGTTAGAATACCATGTAGAAAGAAAATACTCTAAAAGCTTTCAAAGAAAAAACAAGGCCAGGCATGTTAGCTCACGCATGTAATCCTAGCACTCTGGAAGGCCCATGTGGGAAGATCACTTGAGCTCAGGAGTTTGAGATCAGCCTGAGCAACAGTGAGACCCCATCTCTACTAAATATAGAAAAATTAGCTGGGTGCTGTGGCAGGCACCTGTAGTGCCTACTGTTGCTGTGAACTATGCTGCCCTATACATATAATTTTTAATGAGCCAGAGTATCAAGCTGTCATCCTGGGTAGAGTACCGAGGCAACATAGTTCACAGCAACCTACTGGGGAGGCTTGAGGCAAGAGGGTTGCTTGGACTCAGGAGTTTGAGTCTGTTGTAAACTAGGCTGATACATGGGCACTCTAGCCTGGGCAACAAAGTGAGTCTGTCTCAAAAAAAAAAAAAAAATTGTTGCCATAGAAAAAGCAGGAATCAAATGGCATTAAACTTCCTAGTAACAATACTGGAAACTAAAACAACAACAATGATGAACCAATTTCTTCACATTTCTGAGTGAAAATTATTTTTATTATTTTTATTTTTTTCTTTATTATTATTTTCAACTAAATCATAGCTGTGTACATCAATGCAATCATGGGGTACAATATGCTGGTTTTATATACAATTTGAAGTATTCTCATCAAACTGGTTAACACAGCCTTCATGGCATTTTCTCAGTTATTGTGTATAATGTATATAAGACATTTATATTCTGGCTCGGCGCCTGTGGCTCAAGTGGCTAAGGCGCCAGCCACGTACAACTAAGGTGGCAGGTTCGAATCCAGCCCAGACCCGCCAAACAACAATAATGGCTGCAACCAAAAAAATAGCCGGGCGTTGTGGCGGGCGCCTGTGGTCCCAGCTACTTGGGAGGCTGAGGCAGGAGACTCGCTTGAGCCCAGGAGTTGGAGGTTGCTGTGAGCAGTGAAGCCATAGCACTCTACCCAGGGGGACAGCTTGAGGCTCTGTCTCAAAAAAAAAAAAAAAAAGACATTTATATTCTACATTAAGTAAATTTCACATATACCCTTGTAAGATGCACTGTAGGTGTGGTCCCACCAATTACCCTTTCTCCACCAACCCCCCCCCAAAAATTAATTAATTAATTAATTAATTATTTATTTTTTCAGTTTTTGTCCAGGGGCTGGGTTTGAATCCGCCATCTCCAGTATATGGGGCCAGCACTCTACTCCTTTGAGCCACAGGTGCCACCCCTGAAAATTATTTTTAATGTTCAGTTTTATATCTAGCCAAACTCTCAGTCATGAAGGAAACCAAAATTTTTAGTTATATACCTTCCACTCACTACTCAGTATTTCTCAGGAAGCTGCTGGAGGGTATGTTGCCCTAAAATAAACCAAGGAAAAGGAAGACAGTGGATGCAGGGTACAAGAGGTCTATATATAGAGAGAGAGACAAAGGAAATTTCCAGTATGATGTCAAAGAGCAGATCCAGGAGAACAATACTGCAGTTTCTTTCGAGTATAGGTAATCTGGACTGGACAATGGAAAACTGCAGATGTGGTATCTCTGGGGCTCAAGAGGAACTGATAGATCATCTGGCAAAATTGACCAATGGACCATGTAAAACTGACACTGAAGCCTTTCAGTGTTGGGGGATGTGTAAGATTTAAATATAAGTTCAAAGCAACCTAAGTACATGAAAAATGGGGTTGGTATATCTGTACGATGGACTATTCCTCAGCAATTAAAATAAATAACTGCACTTTCAAGCCATGAAAGAGCATGGATAAATCTCAAATGCATATTGCTAAGTCGAAGTCACTCTAAAAAAGCTGCATCCGGTATACCAATTATATGACATTCTGGAAAAGCACAACTACAGACATGGCAAGCAGAACCGTGATCACAGGTCTCAGGACGAGGAGGGTTGAATAGGTGAAGCACCCTGGATTTTTCAGGGTGATGAAACATTTCTGTATGATATTGTAATGGTGGATACAAGATATTAGGCATTTGTCAAAACCCATTGAACTTTACAACACAAAGAGTAAAGTTTAATGTATGCCTTTTTTTTTTTTTTTTTT
>NW_003852489.1:2243840-2246256 GCF_000181295.1 Otolemur garnettii
AGGAGACTCGCTTGAGCCCAGGAGTTGGAGATTGCTGTGAGCTGTGATGCCACAGCACTCTACCCAGGGCGACAGCTTGAGGCTCTGTCTCAAAATAAATAAATAAATAAAATAAAACCACAAATTAGCTATATTAAATTCCCTAACATATTGGATTTTCTAAAACATTTCAAACATTGACTTCATTATCTTACAGTACACCTTTATGAGATGGCAAAGTCTCTACAAGGAACCAACCAACTAGACTTATTTAGTCAAGACTCAGGACTACAGTATAGTTACAGATTTGAGTTACAGTAAGATATTCTACACTGAAACACTAGTTCTTAGTTCAGCTTCCAAGGTGATTCTTCCTAAAGCCTAGGTTTTCATGTCAGTTCCTTCTTACGGTCCTGAAAGTATCACCATTTGGTGCAGGCAGAAGAGGCCCTTGCTCTGGGCTAAGTGCTTTACTGGACTTTGTGTAACAAACACACATTTATTTTAAAAATATAGGTGCCTTTGTTAGTCTGCATTCTATGCTCAGCACAGAACCAGCAAGACTTTTCATCCTAAACATCTATTCTTAAAATTAATGCTCTTCAAGCCCCAAGGCAATGAATGCTTCTCCACAGCTCCTGCCCTATCTGCAAAACAAAATGGATTGTGCTCCTGCCTTTGCTGGAGACAGAATGCTTTGAATTTGAATGTCAGGGGGCTTAGGTAAGAGAAAAGACAAATTAACTTGTCAAATCTTTCTTCTCAGATAACACGAATGCAATAGAGTCTTGAATAATGAAGTATTGTTTCCCAGGAGTGCCACGCATCCATTTTCTTGCTTCTTTTTATATTCCATTCATGGTTCACCTTAATTAGTGTGGAATTTGCAAAAGTTGCACTTAGCAACTGAGGATGATTTTGCAATATTAAGCAATTCATATTACTCTTCAATGTGGATATATGTATATAACATGATGTGTGATGCATGATACAGATTCTTTTTTTTTTTTTTTTTGAGACAGAGCCTCAAGCTATTCCCCTGGGTAGAGTGCCATGGCATCACAGCTCACAGCAACCTCCAACTCCTGGGCTCAAGCGAGTCTCCTGTTTCAGCCTCCCAAGTAGCTGGGACCACAGGTGCCCACCACAGCACCCAGCTATTTTTTGGTTGCAGCTGTCATTGTTTGGCAGGCCTGGGCTGGATTTGAACCCTCCACCTTAGGTGTATGTGGCTGACACCTTAGCCACTTGAGCCACAGGCACCGAGCCATGATACAGATTCTTATGTTGATCACCAGATGAACATCAAAGACTAGGATTATACTGTGCCTTTTCTGTTTGTGTCCCCTGTCTTTGTTTTGTGTTACCATAAAGGAATACCTGGAGTGCTCGCTTCAGCAGCACATATACTAAAATTGGAACGATACAGAGAAGATTAGCATGGCCCCTGCGCAAGGATGACATGCAAATTCATGAAGCGTTCCATATTTTTTAAAAACAATAAAATTGTTCACCAACCAACCAAAAAAAAAAAAAAACCTCAAAAAAAAAAAAGGAATACCTGGAGTAATCAGAGAGGTTTATACAGATCCTGCCTATGCAGGCTGTATAAGAAGAATGTCACTGGAGCCTGCTTAGCTTCTGACGAGGGCTTCAGGCTGCTTCCACTCATGGCAGAAAGTGAAGGGGAGACTGCAGGTACAGAGATTACATGGCAAGAGAGGAAGTGTGTGTGTGTGTGTGTGTGTGTGTGTGTGTGTGTGTGTGTTACCAGGCTCCTTTTAACAGTCAGCTCTTCAGGAAACAAAGTAAGAACCCATTTCCCTTGAGGGAGGGCATTTGCCTATTCATAAGAGATCTACCCCCAGGATCCAAACACCTCCCATTAGGCCCACTCCAACATTGAATTCAAAGAATCCTACTGTCTCAGCCTCCCAAGTTGCTGGGACTACAGGTGCTCACCACAGTGCCCACCTAAGTTTTCTATTTTTATTATTTATTTATTTACTTATTTTGAGACAGAGCCTCAAGCTGTTGCCCTGGGTAGAGTGCTGTTGCATCACAGCTCACAGGAACCTCCAACTCCTGGGCTCAAGTGATTCCCTTGCCTCAGCCTCCCAAGTAGCTGGGACTATAGGTGCCCACCACAATGCTGGGCTATTTTTTGGTTGTAGTTGTCATTGTTGTTTGGCAGGCCTAGGCTGGATTCAAACCCGCCAGGTCTGGTGTATGTGGCTGGTGCCTAAGCCGCTTGAGCTACAGGCACCAAGCCAAATTTTCTATTTTTAGTCTTGCTCTTGTTTAGGTTGGTCTTGAACTCTTAAGTTTAAGGGATTCTCCTGCCTTGGCTTCCCAGAGTGCTAGGATTAAGGAGTGAGCCACTGTACCCAGCCAAGGATAGTTTTATTTATTTATTTGGCCTGGGCTGGGTTTGAAC
>NW_003852489.1:2246607-2247813 GCF_000181295.1 Otolemur garnettii
GAGCCGATAGTTTTATTTTTATAACAATATGAGTTAGATTTAATTAAAATTCCAATAAGTTAAATAAAATTTTTTATTTTACTTACATTTTTATTTAAATGTTGATACTTATTTGGTAATTATAACTTGAATTTTATCTTGATTTTAATAATTCTTAATTTTGAGTAGAAACATTGGAAAACATGAATATAATTTTAAATGTTCAATATTTGATACTTAATTTACATCTTGGATGAAATGTACTTATGTATATTTGGAATAAAATTACATTTTATTTTTTAATCTTTTAGATCAGGGAGTGGCAAACAATTTCTGTAACCAGATAGTAAATATTTTAGGTTTGGTAGGCATATGTTCTCTGTCACTGCTATTCAACTTTGCTGTAGTAACGTGACAGCTGCAATAAATAATAAGTAAAGGAATGAAAGTGACGATCTGCCGATAAGTCTTTATTTACAAAAACTCATAATTGACTAAATTTCTCTAGTGGGCCATAGTTTGCTGACTTTTGCTTTAGATCAATAGAATGCAAATTATGTGAAACTATATATATTATAACAACAAAATTAGTGATTTTGATGAAATAAAGGTAAGAAAAAATCAATGTTATGGAATAAAGATATAATTTGTTAATTACATGTCTCTATTTTATAATTTATTCAAGATTATGCACATCAACAGACTATCCAGAGAAGCAAGTAATTACTTTCATATGAGACCTCTGATTAGGCAATGGCTTTTTAGATATGACACCAAAAAGAAAAGGCACAAGGGAGAAAAAATGGACATGCTGGACTTCATTGAAAGTAAAAACATCACATGCTTCAAAATGCATCTCACAGGATGGGGGAAAATATTTGCCAACTATATCTTTGATAAGGATCTAGGATATTTAAAGAACACTTAAATCTCAATAATAAAAAGACAAATCACTCGATGAAAAATGGGCACAGGATTGAATAGACATTTCTCCAAAGAGGATGTACAAATGGCCAATAAGCACATGAAAAGATGATCACCATTATTAACCATCAGGGAAATGGAAATGAAAACCACAATGAGACACCATTTCACAACCACTAGGATGGCTATAATAAAAGATTAGACAACAACAGGTGTTGGCAAGGATGTGGAGAAATTGGAACTCTCATATGCTGCTGACAGGAATGTAAAAGGTGGGCAGTGCCTGTGGCTCAGTGAGTAGGG
>NW_003852489.1:2250891-2252224 GCF_000181295.1 Otolemur garnettii
CTACTCTTCAAGGAAGAGGAAGGTAGGTGAGGAAGGCAGGCGTCATTGATGGCTCCAGGTTAAGCTGTGAAGTGACTACCAACAAGGAAGGCCCCCAGAAGCAGAGTTCCAGAAATGGACTAAAGCTATTTCAAGCCAGGCTATGTGGCTGTCTGCATAGAAATATTGGATACAGAGAGGTTAAGACTCTAGCCCAAGGTCACCCAGCTGTCACAGACAGGTACCCAGGGTTCCGGAGCAGTTTTTTTTTTTTTTGAGACACAGCCTCAAGCTATCCCCCTGGGTAGAGTGCTATGGCACCACCACTTACAGCAACCTCCAACTCCTGGGCTCAAGCGAGTCTCCTGCCTCTGCCTTCAAAGTAGCTGGGACCACAGGCGCCCGCCACAACGCCCGGCCATTTTTTTGGATGCAGCCATCGTTGTTTGGCGGCCCGGGCTGGGGATTCGAACCTGCCACCTTAGGTGTATGTGGCTGGCGCCTTAGCCGCTTGAGCCACAGGCGCTGAGCCCGGAGCAGTTCTTAATGGAAGCATTTGCATTTCTTTCTTTCTTTTTCTTTTTTTGTAGAGACAGAATCTCACTTTATTGCCTTCGGTAGAGTGCCATGGCGTCACACAGCTCACAGCAACCTCCAACTCCTGGGCTTAGGCGATTCTCTTGCTTCAGCCTCCACCCCACCCCCACCCCCACCCCAGGAGGTGGGACTGCAGGCACGAGCCACGATGCATGGGTATTTTTTTGTGCCATTTGGCGGGCGGGTTTGAACCTGCCACCCTCAGGACATGGGCCGACGCCCTACTCACTGAACCACAGGCACTGCCCGAAATCTGCATTTCTAAGGATTAATATTATCCACTCTGATGATTATGTGTACATCTGAATAGGATTCTCCAATGGGTTTATGACTGAAAAAGAGGATAGGCCCTGAGATCCTTGATACCTAGAGCAGGACCAGAACAGTCACCCAATAACCCAACAGCAGATTAGCAGGCAAGCTTTTTAATTGAGACAGAGTCTCATTCACTCTATCCCCCAGGGTAAATGTTATGGCCTCGCCAGACCTCACGGCAACCTCAAACTCTTGGGCTCAAGAGATCCTCTTGTCTCAGCCTCCTGAATGGCTGGGACTACATGTGTGCACCACAATGCTCAGCTAATATTTTTATTTTTAAAATTTATTTATATATATATTTTGAGACAGAGTCTGCAGCTGGTCACCCTGGATAGAGTGCTGTAGCGTCACAGCTCACAGCAACTTCAAACTCTCAGGCTCAAGTAATCCTCTTGCCTCAGCCTCCCAAGTAGCTGGGACTACAGGTGCCTGCCACAAT
>NW_003852489.1:2253516-2257945 GCF_000181295.1 Otolemur garnettii
TCCCAGCTACTTGGGAGGCTGGGGCAGGAGACTCGCTTGAGCCCAGGAGTTGGAGGTTGCTGTGAGCTGAGATGCCACGGCACTCTACCCAGGGGGACAGTTTGAGGCTCCTGTCTCAAAAAAAAAAAAAAAATACAAATACTGAAACCCAGAAAATACTAAGGAAAAAGAAGACTAAGTTTCCTTTGCATATAGAGATGATTATAAAAGCAAAGCAAGCTCATTTCAGTTGAGGACCAAAGGAGAGAAATCATGCTTAACAGTGACACAGAAGGCCAGGCACGATGACTCATGCCTGTAATCCTTAGGACTCTGGGAGGCCAAGGCAGGAAGATTGCTTGAGCTCAGGAGCTGGAAGCCAGCCTGAGCAAGAGTGAGACCTCATCTCTACTAAAAATAGAAAAATTAGCCCCATGTGGTGGCAGGCACCTGTAGTCCCAACTACTCTGGAGGCTGAGGCAAGAGGATTGCTTGAGTCCAAGAGTTGGAGGCTGCTGTGAGCTATGGCAATGCCACCACACTCAGGGTGACAGAGATTCTGTCTCAAAAACGTAAAACAAGGTGACACAGAGGATAAAGTGCAATGTCATAGAGTTTAGGTTTACTTGGGTCTAGAATTAAGGGAAGGAAAGGCACAGGGTTGCTTAAAAGGGTTACTGGGAGAATCAGAACTTTTGAGCTGGGAAAAATCCTTCATAAATTATCTAGTCTAGTAATTTTATGATAGAAGTAAGGAGATCTAGAAATAGAAGCTGCTTACTAAAGGTTACAGGTTAAGGAGTGGCAGAGTCAGAGGCAGTGACCAGGTCCTGCAGTTCTGTCCACTCTCAGCTCCTCTTCCCCACAGGGCTGAGGCTTGTGGAATTCTGTGTGCTGGAGGAAGTGCGTGAAGAGGCAAGGGGGAAAGTGCATAGACTGTTCTAGGCCAGGAAAGAGAGCAGCAGCAGAGAAGCAGAGAAGGCTAGTGTGGGAGAAAAGCCCCAGAAAAGGTAAAAAATTTCAGGGTTGATTTCAGGCCCTCCCAAGGCTTGGGCTAGAGCTTTAGGTAATGGGGAGCGTGGGAAGATCCATATTTGAGGAAAAGGGGGAAGGTTAAAGCAGGGATTCAGGGAAATTAACCTGGTGATGTTGTACAGCCTGCATTTGACAAGGGAAGCTGGCGGGGACGCTATTGCAGTGGGAAGGAATGTGCCAAAAGTCCTGGGTTCCACTCTTGGCTTTTTAATAATTTACATCCTGATGATGAGAGAAAGAATATGTGTGTGTGTGTGAGAGAGAGAGGGGGTGGGGGTAGGTTTCAGCCTGACACTCAGCTTGAGTTCAGACATGCTGGGACTTGTCTGATGAACACTTTGGGCTGTCTTCCAGACGCGTGACCTCTAAACCACCTTGAGTAATTTCCACGTGGTCTATTTCCATCCTCTCTTGCCCACCTGCGTGCTTCAGCTGAAGTGAGTCCACTTCCCCCAGGCAGTCATATGTACAAAGAGGTCTATTGATGGCCCATTGTGAACCAAGAATCAAGTGGCACCAGCTGCCTGCCGCCCCCTCCCACCCAGCCCAGGGAAGAACTCCTCCCAGCTGGACAAAGGGCACAGATTCTGTGCTCATGGCTACTCAGCTACATAATCTCCACCTCTTCCGTCCAACGCAGGCTGGCAGAGTCTTAGATCTCAGGGTATCCTCAAAATAGGCAAGTGGCATTGCACTAGCTGCAGACTGTGGCAAAGGCCTGACCTTGGGTAACAATCCCCCGAGTCCTGTAGAATCAGGCCCTCTCTCCTTAGCTTATCTCCTCCCAGGAGCCTCACACCATCCCAGGAGTGGGGGCTATTTTATGAACAGCATAACTGTTTCTAGCTTCTTAGTAAAGCAGCTTAACAGATCAGTACATTCTTTGAACAACTATTACATTTAACAAGCACAACCCATGAGATGTACTTATAAAAAAATTAAGTTTTCTCTTCCATTAATCCTTTAAATTTGGTGGGGCTGGCGTGTCACCTGCACTTGGATAAGAATTCAGGCAGACCCTAAGATTTCCTAGGTCTTTCTTAATCATCTTAATTCTGAATACTGGCTCAGCTCAGGGATGAAAATACAGTCTCAACTCCAAATATCACATGAAATTGAGGCTTCACCTTTCTCCTTCAGCTCAGGCTGGACATTTAGAGGAAGGAAAACTTTTATCCAGTCTCTCTCTTCCTTTTTTTTTTTTGCTTTCTTTTTTTGAGATAGACTCTCACTCTGTCACCCTGGCTAGAGTGTAGTGGTGTCATCATAGCTCAATGCAGCCTCAAAATCCTGGGTTCAAGTGATCCTCATTTTTTTTTTTCAAGTGATCCTCTTACTTCGGCCTCCCAAGTACCTCGAACTACAGGTGTGCACCACCATGCCCTGCTAGTTTTTTTATTTTTAGTAGAGACAGGGTCTCGCTGTTGCTCAAGCTGGTCTCGTTCTCCTGGGTTCAAGCAATCGACTCACCTTGGCCTTCCAGAGTGCTAGGATTACAGGCATGAGCCACCACACCTAGCCTCTCCCTTTTTTTTTACCTGTAATTTCTAATCCTGGCATTAGGAAGAGGAAGGGAAGTTTCTACGAGGTCCTGGTGTGGGGATCTGCATTATGTTCCCCGGAGGAGGCGAGTGTTTAATGTTGGCACTTGGGTGGGTACCTTATGTCCCTCTCTTCATTACTGGAGACATCCCAGGAAAGGGTATTTCATGTGACACCATTTCCTCAGGCTCGTTGTTTCCCCCTTCCTCATCCCTAGGCATCTGGCCATACCTCCAGCTTCTCTTGGCTGAGATCTCTTTGTCCCTGCAGTCTGCTCTCTTGGATATGATCTCTGACAGTACCAAGCTGATCCTCTCTCTCACTATGGCCTTCCCTAACAACTCTGTGAGTGTAGCTGCTCCCCACATCCAACCATCTACTCTGCTAAACCTCTTACCATTTTGGGCACTCAGGCTTGACACCTCTGATTGAGGTAGGGGCACAGGGTGGGACTCACAGCACAGCTCCCTCCAAAGAAACTCTCAGCCAAATTCTTCTCCTTTCTGTGCTGTAAATATCCTTGGCCACTTACTCTGTAAATCTTGGTCTAGCACTTCACTTTGGAATTTGGTATCTATTTGTGATTCAGCTAAAATTTCTATTTTAACATCTGATCGCATTTGATTTATGACACATCCTCAACTAAAATGTTCCTATTTCCTGAATCCTGAGCATTAATATGACATTTACTTCTATTTTTCAAGCATACGATATTGTCGACTGTTTGGATTTATTTCCTAGGCTAGGCCCTCATGGATCCAAATCTGGATTCTAGTGTGTGTGTGTGAGACTTTAATTAAAGAGACAGAAAGAGAGGGAGAGAGCATTGTTTCACCTAAACTCTGTAAGGCAGGCGTCCTCAAACTACAGCCTGCAGGCCACATGCGGTCAGCCTAGGACATTTATCCGGCCTGCCAGGTGTTTTTGCTGCCACTGCCTGTCCTGCTTAGCAGCCGACTCGTCCCGGGGCCCGCAGTCTGGCCCTCCAACAGTCTGAGGGACAGTGAACTGGCCTCCTGTTTCAAAAGTTTGAGGACCCCTGAAGGTCTTGGGACATTGCTGTGTGGTGCTCTAACTCAGGAGGGGAGAGAACTGTTCCTTCCTGTCTCAGAGCATCTCTGGAGCAGGTGTGAGACAGGGGAGGAGTGGCAGGGCAGACTTCATCAAGCTTGAGACACTGCTAAGGACACCCTGCAGAAGGAAGCAAGAGCCAAAGAAATTCAGAAACATGGGGCCATATGTGACCTTGAACAAGTCACTTAACCTCTCTAAGCCTCAGTTTCCACATCTATAGAATAATAATCCCTATGTTCTTCACAGATGAGCTCCTGGAAAGTACTTCCCAAATTGAGAAGGGGGTCATGAGGCTGGATGTGGTGGCTCATGCCTGTATTCCCAGCACTCTGGGAAGCTAAGGCAAGTAGATTGCCCTGAGCTCACAGGTTCGAGATCAGCCTGAGCAAGAGTGAGACCCATTCTCTAAAAAATATCCAGGCATTGTGGCAGGTACCTATAGTTCCAGCTACTTGGGAGGCTGAGGCAAGAGAATTGCTTGAGCCTAAGAGTTTGAGGTTGCTGTGAGCTATGATGCCATTGCACTCTACCGAGGGCAACAAAATGAAACTCTGTCTAAAGATAAAGAAGGAAAGTAAAAGAAATAGGTACTCACAGTTAGATTGTATTTGGTCTCCCACTTGGACTGTGAGGACCTTGAAGGTAGAGACCCGCCATGTTGCTTTTCTTCCATCTCAGTGGGAGCAATGCTGGCGCTGCTGGCGCATGTCTGTTTGGGATGTCTGTGGATGTGGACTGGCTTTGCAGAGCTGTGTGTTGGTCTCACACAAGCCCCCTCCCCACCCCAAACAGGCCAAAT
>NW_003852489.1:2258739-2259661 GCF_000181295.1 Otolemur garnettii
TGCCTCCAGGTTTTCAGTTTGCCCTGTGAATTGCTTTCCGTTGCTCAGACAGGGCTGTGGGGGAAGCGTAGGCCAGGAAACCCCAGCAACCTCCAGCTAATGCACGGGAGCCCTTAGCTTGGTGATTACTACAATTGTTGCCTAGTGGAACAGGGAGCCATTAGCTGGGTTCTCACCCCTCTATTAGTATCACCCTATAATTTAATCACAATTAGACTCCCAGAAACATAGACATAGGAAACAAGTGAGCAAAGGAGGCAGATGGCAGAGAGCAACAGCAGTTGGGGGTTTTAATTCGAGGCCCTTTCTGTTTTCAGAAGGTGCAGGGCCAAGCAAGAATGAAGTCAGAGGCCAAGTGTGGTGGCTAATGCCTGTAATCCTAGCACTCTGAGAGGCCGAGATGGGTGAATTGCTTAAGTCAGGAATTGTAGACCAGCCTGAGCAAGAGCAAGATCCTGTCTCTACCAAAAATAGAAAAACTAGCTGGGCATCGTAGTAGATGCCTATAGTCCTAGCTACTTGGGAGGCTGAGGCAGGAGGATCGCTCAAGCCCAAGAGTTTGAGGTTGCTGTGAGCTACGATGCCACCACACTCACTATCCAGGGCAACAGAGAGAGACTGTTTAAAAAAAAAAATTCTTAGCACTCTGGGAGGTCAGAGTGGGAGGATTGTTTGAGGCTACAAGTTCAAGAGCAGTCTGAGCAAGAGCATCTTTACTAAAAATAGAAAAATAAGCAAGGCTGTTGTGGTGAGTGTCTATAGTCCCAGCTCTTTGGGAGGCTGAGGCAGGAGGATCACTTGAACCCAGGTGTCTGAGATTGCTGTGAGCTAGGCATTATAGCCTGGACAATAGAGTGAGACTCTGTCTCAAAAAAAAAAAAAAAAAATTAAGCCCAAGAGTTGGAAGTTGTTGTGAGCTGTG
>NW_003852489.1:2260112-2261194 GCF_000181295.1 Otolemur garnettii
AGGAAGGTCTCAGAGAGGGTTCTCAGAGGAAGTTCTTCTTTGGCTCGTCTAGCTTCTTCCCCTGGGGTTCAAAGCAGGCTCTGGAGTGTATGTTGGAATCAACATCCTTCCTATGGCCCTGCTCTGACCACTCTGAAGGGCTCACAGAAGACTTGGGCCCAGAGATGACCCACCCACTGGCTGTGTAGCCTACTAGGAAGTGTAGATGAGGGCAGTATATGTACCTGGGGCTACAAGCAGAAGAAACTGTGAGGTAGGGAAGTTTGGAGGAGGCTATTTTCCCATTCAAACTTCAGAAACCTGGGTCCCAGTGCAAAAGGCAGGAACCCCAGCATTTGAACTTCATAAGACAAGGAAACTATTATATCACTCTCCTACATGACATTGACCCATGAAGAAAAGAGCCCATTGTGAAAGTTCAGCCCAGCCCAGTCCTCCTTATTCTTCAATGACAAGAACGACCCTCAATAACAACAAGCACCTCTTGACTTCATCAGGGTGTTTTGATTTGTTTTTTTAGAGACAGGGTCTTGCTCTATTGCCCATGCAGAAGTGCAATGGTATGAACACAGCTCACAGCAACCTCAAACCCCTGAGTGCAAGCCTCTCAACTAATTGGGACTACAGACACCAGCCACCTTGCCTGGCTAATTTTTCTATTTTTAGTAGAGACAGCGTCTTGCTCTTTTACTCTCTCTCAGGCTGGTCTTGAACTCTGAACTCAAGTGATCCTCCTGCCTTGGCCTCCCAGAGTTCTGGATCACAGGCCTGAGCCATGGTGCCTGCCTATGGTGATTGTCAGATCGTTAACTGCAGAGCTGGCAGAGCTGGCTGAGAGCTCTGGGGGGTGTAGTAGACAGTGGTGGTGGTGGTGGTGGTGGGGGATTTGGAGCAGAGGAGAGGGAGCAAGCAAGAAACTGAGAGCCCAAATAGTTAAAAACAAAACTTTGGTGGCCTCACACTTCCCTTTACTCTTTCTACTTTTCTTTCTACCAATCAGGATCCAGTCCTCCTACAAATCCAATGAAGTATTTAATAACTGAACATGCTCAAGGGTATTAGTGGAAAATGCTTGTATTCCC
>NW_003852489.1:2261690-2266290 GCF_000181295.1 Otolemur garnettii
CGGGTCGTAGTTTGAGGACACCTGCTCTTGGCATCCAGTTCTCCACTGCTCATGGTAGCCATACAATATTAAGTTGGGGACTTTGCAGGACAGTTCCAGTTTTAAATATTTTATCCTATTGTCCTCATAAGTACTTGTGAGCCTACATGCCCTGCATTTGCTATGGAAAAAACCACAAATACAATCCTCACTCAAAGCCTTTTCTATCCAGTTGAGTCTACATAAATCTTGTCCTTCCTTGGCACCTAGGCAATGTGGCATTTGGAAGATTTGCTGGAATCCCAGCTGAGGAAAAGTTCACTTGCAAGTTGGTGTAGGAGCAATGGATGAGTGACCTCCCTGTTTAGGGGGGAAACCTTAATTTTGAACCCCCCAAACATATGCACAAACCCATCCTCATCCTGGACCAACACTCTCAGAGGTGGCTTTGTGACTAACGCTTCCAGCTTTTCAGAATTCTCCCTCCCACTAGCTCCCTGATTAAAAAATAAAAATCAACTGGGCATAGTGGCTGGCTATTGCAGAGGAGGGTTGAAGTGGGAGCATCCCTTGAGGCCAGGAGTTTGAGACCAGCCTGGACAATATAGTGAGATCCCCATCTCTAAAAATAAAAGTTCTGGACTTATCGTGTGCCTGATGTCCCAGCTACTCAGGAGGCTGAGGCAGGAGGGCCCCTTGAGCCCAGGAATTTGAGGCTAGAGTGAGCTATGATCACACCACCACTGTACTCTGGCTAGGGTGATAGAGGCCCTGTCTCAAAAAGAAAGAAAGAAAAGAAAGAAAGATAGAAAGGAGGCTGGAGGTGGTGGGTTCAAACCCAGCCCTGGCCAAAAACTGCAAAAAAAAAAGAAAGAAAGAAAGATAGGGAGGGAGGGAAGGGAAATAAATTCCTTTTAACAGGGAACAGAGCTTTTTAGTCCATGATGAAAGTTAATTGGCCTCTTGACTTCTTCCTGGGGCACTGCTTTTTTTTTCCAGCTAATGATCTTAACCCACAGTTGGGTCATGAAAACAACTTAGTGCACCCTGACCTTTGGCAAAATTTTAAAAATTATTACATATAATGTGTACAGAAGAATATCACATATAAACTACTATATGTAACATAAATAGAATATGGTAGAAGAGAACAGAACATAAAATTCATTGCACTTGGTTTAGATAAATATTTTTTCATGGAACTTAAGTTTCTGTTTTATCGACTGATATGCATATGTCAGTATGTATTTTGTCTTCTGTGTCACAGTTAAAAGAAGTTTGAGAGCACTCGCTGAGAAGGGATCACCCAGTTAGTTCCCTATGTTCACATTGACCCTGAAACTGCTGAGGCAGACCCTGCCCTGAGAGCTGGTTCCAGGGGACAGGAGAAAGGGGCAGCCAGCTGCTGCAACTGCGGGGGAGGAGCCTGACCATGGGGGTGAGACAAACCATGCAGAAAGCCCAGAGTGGGAGCCACTTCCTATCGCCTTCACAATAGCAGCCACAAGTTACTGATGACAGCTACTCTTCCAAGTGCTTTTGCTGAGTTATCCCTTTCAAGTCTCAACATACCCCGTAAGAAAGTTGAGTACTGCTATTACTGCCCCATTTTATAGATGAGGAAACTGAGGCCCACTTGTCTGAGGTCACATTGTATGTTGCAGATAAAACTTGGTCTTGAATGCAGGTGTGCCCAATTTTTCAGCCAGTGCTTTCATGCAATCACAATAAACACTTCCGCTTTGGCCTACAAATAGGATTTGATGTTGGTCCAGCATCAATGATCAAGGTCTGCCAGCCACAGGCCCTCCCTGTGGACAGAGGGCAGGCAGGGCCAGAAAGCCCACGTTCTGCTGCCTGGGGACTGGTGGCTGCGAGGGTGGCAGCCCTTTCTCAGCCCTGTTCCTGCTCGCTGCCTGCTTTGCCATCGCAGAATATGCTGCTAATTATAACCAAACACGATGAGCAATCACAGCTCACTGGCGGTGTAGCTCTCGTTGGAGGTCTTGGCAGGCTTTTCCTTAGAACTTCCCGCAGCATGAAGGCTGCTGAGGCTTCGGGAGCCTTTGGGTTCCACCTCCCTTCCCCTTCCCACTCCCTCCCTCCATGCCAGGTCCACCCAATTCAGTCAGCACTCAGCTCCCAGGGCGAGCAGGCTCTGAGCTCAGTGTCGCATGGGGGATTGGAGCCAGACTTTTGTTCCTGCTTTCAGTGAGTTCATGTTCTTCCCCAACAATCTAGTTGATTAGATTCAAAAAAGCCAGGCCAGCTGAGCGTGGCAGTGAGAAGAGAGGTACTGCACAGTGCTATGTCCTCACGGCTTCTCTCTGAGGCCCTTTCTAAGTGCTTGCTGTGTCTAAAGGACCTGTTGTTTCTGAGAGATCATTAATGGTCACAGTACTTCTATAAGGAGCTTCAAGGAGAGGAACTCTTCCCCCACATCTTTGGAAATGTAAACTTGGGCCAATGGAAAGCATGCATGAAGTCACTACAGACCTTGGAACCCGAAGAAGAGGTTTCTCAAATGCCTGTCTTGAGTGCTCAGGAACCTGGGAACTGTGGGAGGGGAAAGACAACTTCAGATGGCAGCATCTGCCTCTGTTCTGGGGAGATGTACACAGACAGCCTTTTCTAGCCGATTCCCAGACAGGCGGATCCTGGCCGAACTTTAGAGAAAATCAGGTTTATCTTTTGGCCCCTTCATTCCTCTCTCACCCTTCCTGGCATCTAAATTATTTCTGGTGTAGTAGGGGACCATTCTTTCTGCTCCCTAATAGGGGGTCTTTATCTGCTATCATCCAAACATATTATGGGGTTTTTTTTTTGAGACAGATTCTCACTTTGTCACCCTTGGTAGAGTGTTGTGGTGTCATAGCTCACAGTAACTTCAAACTCTTGGGCTCAAGCGATTCTCTTTCTCTCTCTCTTTTTTTTGAGACAGTCTCACTATGTCACCCTCAGTAGAGTGCCTTGGAGTCACAGCTCACAGCAACCTCCAACTCTTGGGCTTAAGCAATTCTCTTGCCTCAGCCTCCAAGTAGCTATGACTACAGGCGCTCACTACAATGTCGGCTATTTTTTTGTTGCAGTTGATAGCTGGCCTGGACCAGGTTTGAACCTACCACCCTTGGTGCATGTGGTTGGTTGCCGGAACCACTGTGCTATAGGTGCTGAACCTCAAGTGATTCTCTTGTCTCAGCCTCCCAAGTAGCTGAGACTATAGGCCCCTGCCACAACACCTGGCTATTTTTAGAGATGGGGTCTTGCTCTGGCTCAGGCTGGTCTCAAACCTGTGAGCTCAGGGCAATCCACCCACCTTGGCCTCCCAAAGTGCTGGTATTACAGGCATGAGCCATACAGGTTTTTATTTTTTAATTATTAAAAACTTTAAATTTTTTTTAGAGATGGAGGTCTCATTCTGTTACCCAGGCTGAAGTGCAGTGGTTTGATCATAGCTCACAGCAATCTCAAACCCCCAGGACTCAAGCAATCCTCCTACCTCAGCCTCCTGAGTTGCTTATTTTTATTTTTCTTATTTTTTGTAGAAATGGAGTCTTATTTTTTTTCTTTTTACAAACAGTCTTACTTTGTCACCCTTGGTAGAGTGTCTTGGCATCATAGCTCACAGCAACCTCCAGCTCTTGGGCTTAGGTGATTCTCTTGCCTCAGCCTCCTGAGTAGCTGGAGCTACAGGTGTCTGCCACAACTCCTGGTTATTTTTTTGTTGCAGTTTGGCTGGGGCCAGGTTTGAACCTGCCACCCTTAGTATATGGGGCCGGCACCCTACCCACTGACCACAGATGCCGCCCAAGATGGAGTCTTGATATGTAACCCAAGTTGGTCTCAAACTCCTGGCCTCAAGCAATCCTCCTGCCTCAGCCTCCCAAAGTGCTGGGATTATAGGTGTGAGCCAGTGTGCTTGGCTCATGTCAAGGTGTTATTTAAAACTTTGTCAAGATATTATTCCTCCAGATAAAGATGGATGTTAGGGATAGTTGGGTCCTGTTCACTCAGGAATCCCTGATACTCCCCAGCAGAATGCCTGCCCAGAGCAGTAGAGCAGGATATATATTTCCAGAATGAACGATGAAGAGCTGGGAGCAACACAAGAGAACATCAGGTCCTCATTTTCCTGGAGCTGGGGGAGGGGGACATCTAAGGCCTAGAGAGGTAGGGGACCAACTGTACCAATTTGCCAGGGACTGAGGGTGTTTCTAGGATGTGGGACTTTCAGGTTTTCTGTTGTTGTTATCATTAAGAACAGGGTCTCACTATGTTACCCAGGCTGGTTGGAAACTCCTGGACTCAAGTAATCCTTCTGTCTCAGCATCCTGAGCAACTGGGACAACAGGTGTGTGCCACTGCACCTGGCAAAACTGTTTCTATCCTTCTGGGGGTTGGTGGGATTTGGTTCCAAGTTATAAAGGAAATCTTTAAGATATCTATGCCCTGTGACCAAAGAATTCCATTTCTTAGAATTTTGGCCTTAAGTAAATAATTAGAGATATGATGAACATTTTTGGTACAAAGATGCTTATTTATTTGTGACAACTTTCTTTTTTTTTTTTTTTTTTTTTGAGACAGAGCCTCAAGCTGTCCCCCTGGGCAGAGTGCCGTGGCA
>NW_003852489.1:2266310-2272749 GCF_000181295.1 Otolemur garnettii
CTGTGTGCCCTGCTGCGATATGATAAAAATTAGATGCTATTTGGTGTTTGTCCCTAGTTCCTGACATAGGCCTCATGGAACTCAGAGAATCTTCAGAGAGCTTTTGTTATTGATAAGGAACCCCTTTTAACCACATCCGAGATTATACAAAGGAGATGACTCAGGGTGGGGTCCCAGAAAGCTTCAGGATGGGGGCTGGCCACCAGGAAAACCAGGATTAGACAAAGAACGTGAGCGTCCTCTCAATGCCCTGACTTCTGGGGAAGGAGAAGATTGGGTCATAAAATCTTTTAAATGAGGATATTTGCAAAGTTTCAGGATTGGTGAATACAACCACTTGCTGGGAGGGTAGTGTACCCAACTCCATGGGGACAGAGGCTTCTATACTGGGCACTCATATGGATCTTGTCCCAGGCAGTTCTTCATCTGACTGCTCATCTCTACCCTTTATAATAAACCAATAAGTAAAGTTCTAGCAAATTACTGAACCTGAGAAGGGGTCATGGGAACCCCTAAATTTGTAGCCCTCTGGGCAGAAGGAGCCTGGGTACTCCCTTTGCAGCTGGCATTGGAAATGGAGGCAATCTCATGGGACTGAGCCCTCTAACTGGGATCGGATGCATATCCCCAGTAGACAGTGTCAGAATTGAATTGCATTGTTGCACACTCAGTTGGTGTTGGAGAACTAGTTGGTGTCAGAAAACACTCCACATAGGCTCTCGTCAGCGTTAAGTATCAACCCAGGCAGTCCTTTTCACCCTATGAGACACATGCTATTATCTGCTGGGGCAGGTGTGCTCAGATCCTCTGTTTCTCCTCATCCTCTGTCCCCTTCTAACAGGCTTTCCCAGAGCCTTTGTTCTCTTCTAACTTGGTTGTGCATGTAGCTCCTTAATGGCCACTCCAGCTGTAACCCCTGCCCTCCAGTCCCACAGGTTTGTGACCCCCCCCGACTGTCAGGCTCTGCCCTACTACTCTCCCCTGCAACTATCTTCTCTCTCTCCATCACTTCTCCATTCATTAAAGACCCTGGCCCCTTGCTCTCTGCCTTTCTGTCCATCACTACACTCAGTGTCATTCCTGGTCCCTTCGGTGTCTATTAGGTGACCACTCCAACATGCTGCCTCTCAGTTCATTAATCTCACCAGCAGTGATCTTTCCCTCCCCTGCTGCCTCATCACTCCCATTAACTGAGCCATGCCCCCAATCCCAATTTAAAACAGTTTTCTCTGACTGCTATCTCATCTGTTCAGCTAGAGTCTATTCATACTGTCACTCCTACACTCCACTTCCATTCAGTGATCCTCCAGTCCATTCACTTGTTCATTCCTCATCAGCACCTCCTTGGCTTTAGAGCCCATGATCCATTACAATAGACACACTCATGTTTACCTTTGGCCCTTGTAGAGATATTAAAATATGTCTGGAGGTTCTTTGACACTTGTACTAGTTTTCTTGACTGCCATAACAAAATACTGCAGACTGGATGACTTAAACAATTTATTTTCTCAAAGTTCTGGAGGCTAATAGTACAAGATCAAAGTTCTGGCCAATTTGGTTTCTAGTGAGGACTCCTCCTTTACTGTAAATGGCTGCCTTCTTGCTGTGTCCTCACATGGCCTTTCCTTGTTGCATACACGTAGAGAGAGCTAGCAAGCCCTCTGGTTATCTTCTCTTGTAAGGCCACTAATCTTATAGATCAGGGCCTCACCCTTATGACCTCAATTAACCTAATTACTTCCTTAGAGACCCCATCACCAAATACAGCTACCCTGGGAATTAGGACTTCAAAAAAAGAATTTTGGAAGGACATAGACATTCAGTCCATAACAACACTCCTCCCTTCAAAATGTGAAGTCTAATTCTCCTTCCCTTGAATATGGACTGGACTTAGTGACTTGCTTGTAATGAATAACACGTGGCAAAAATAATACAATGTGACTTCTGAGTCTAGGACAAAAAAGGGTAGCTTCTGCTTAGATAACCCTCTTGGGTTGCTAGCTCTAGGAAAAGCCAGTTATCCTATTGTAAGGCTGTTGTCCCCAACTCTCAGGTTGAGGACCAGTACTGACTGGTCCCTAGCCTGTTAGGAACCAAGCTGTATAGTAGGAGGTGAGTGGCAGGTGAGTGAGCAAAGCTTCATCTATATTTATTGCCACTCCTCATTGCTCAAATCACTACTTGAGCTCTGCCTCCTGTCAGATTCCCACCCCTCCATGGAAAAATTGTCTTCCATGAAACCATTCCCTGGTGCCAAAAAGGTTTGGGGACTGCTGTTGTATAAGGACACTCTAGCAGCCTGTGGAGAGACACACATGGAGCAGAATGGAAGTCTGTCTGCCACCCGCCCCCACTGACTTGCCAGTCATGTGAATGTGGCATCTTAGAAGCAGACCTGCCAGCCCCAATCAGGCTTTCCGATGACAGCAGGCCTGACAAACATCATGAAGGACCCCAAGCCTAACCTGAGCCACAGAGAGACCTTGTGTCTAAAAAATAGCCAGGTGTTGTGGTAGGCACTTGTTGTCCCAGCTACTTGGGAAGCTGAGGCAAGAGGATCACTTAAACCCAAGAGTTTGAGGTTACTGTGAGCTAAGACACAATGACTACCAAGGGTGACCAAATGAGACTCTGTCTCAAAAAAAAAAAAAAAAAAAAAAAAGACCCCAAGCCAGAACTACCTAGCTAAGCTGCTTCTAAATTCCAAATTCTGACTTACAAAAACTATGTGGTATAGTTTATTCTGTTTCTTGGTGACAGAGTCTCACTCTATCACCCTGGCTAGAGTGCCATGGCATCGGCCTACCTCACAGCAACCTCAAACTCCTAGGCTCAAATGATCCTCCTGCCTCAGCTTCCTGAGTATCTAGGACTATAGGTGCCCACCACAATGCCCAGCTAATTTTTTTCTGTTTTTCGTAGAAATGGGGTCTTGCTCTTGCTGATCTCTGACTCCTGAGCTCAAGCAATCCACTTGCCTCGGTCTCCCAGAGTGATAGGATTATAGGCATGAGCCACTGCACCTGGCCTTGGGGATAATTGTGTTGGGACAATGTTTTTTTTCCAGCAATATATAACTATCACAACATCTTGACCATCTTCCCTTACAACCTTTAGGCCTAGCAAAATCCCAACACTAGCCAAATCTAACATCCAGCCGTTCGTTTCACACCTGCCCTTCAGCTGCTGAATGTGGCTAGGGAAACATGCAGGACTGTGCTGAAAGGTTTCCCTTCAGACTCATGACCACTAACCTCAGGAGAGCCATATTGCTGCCCAGCATGCCTGCACTCCTGCTCTTGCCACAGATGCCTGCATCGTGCCTCCTCTCTGCCTCCACGCAGCTCGCCCTGCTTCTCACTTTCAGCTGATGACATCACTTTTTTCCCCCACTGAGAAAAAAGCAGAAATCAGAAAAAAAATTCACATCCTCCCACCACCAAAAATACCAACCTCAGCAGTCAAGCCCACGTGCGCCAGCTTTGCTCTGCTCACGATGAGTGGAGCATCCCTGTGTCAGTCTGAGGCCAGCCCTCCCCTTGCACACTGGATCCCTTCCCATCTTGCTTATTCAGAGGCATCGCTCCAGCAATGGACCGCTCTCTCATCTGTAGCCTCACATCGTTCCTTTCAAAGGGGCTCTTCTCATCTGCACACTAAGGGGATCTAGAACTCTCATCTTGAAAAAAAAATAATCTTTGACTTTACATTCCCCTCCAGTTAATTTCCTCATTTGTCTGCTAACCATTTGTAACAAAAACTCAGAAGAATTTTCTCCACTCTTTGTTTCCTCATTTTCTATTCTCTGTCGCATGCATTCCAATCAGGCTTTTGTGCCTACCATACCATGGAACCACCTTTATCAAGGTCACCCATGACTAGTACATTGACAGAGTCAATGGTTGATTCTCCATTCTTGTCCGATCCATCAGCAGCATTTTAAGTCATTACTAGGTCACTCCTGTCTTCTTAAAACATGCTGTTCAGTTGCTTGGAGGACACCAGGCTCTTCCAATCCTCCTTCCTACTTCATTAGCTGTTCTTTTTCCCATTTATCTTTCGTGGATCGCTTTTCACTTGTTACAACCTCTAAAATTGGAATGCCTTAGGGCTTGGTTCTTGAATATCCAGCACTCTCCTCTCTTTCCCTCCTAACCCTCTCCTCCCCCTCTGCCCTTCCTTCTGGGTGACCTTATCTAGCTTCAAACACCACCCATATGGTGCAGGCCCCCCTGTTTAGATTTCTAATCCAGAGCCTCTGCCCTGAGCCCACGATGAATACATACAAAATTCGTCTTCATTTTCCTCTCTTTTTTGCCATCTCTCTCCTCACCTCTCAGCCGTTCTTTCTTCTCCCAATATCTGATTTATTCATACTCAAGGGTAACAAGCTAGGATTAAAACATTACCTAATTGTTCACACAGTGCCCTGCACAGGATGGAAATATTAATCAGATGTAACTAAGTTATTCCTCTCAGGGAATAGTATTAACATTTGGCCTAAAGGCGAAGTTATGCTATTGCAAAATTTCAGATATGGGCACATATGGTTTCATCTTAATCAATCCTAGGATGGAAAAGGGGGTGGGTGGATTTTCAAGGGCTGAGAGCCTTTTCTAGAATCACTTCAGTGCTGCTGACCATGGACTCAGCTTTTCTGTCTCTTCTGTTGTTTCTTCTCTTGGCTCTTGTGGCACAGACGAAGTAGACTGGCAAGTCAGCGAGGCTCCACCCTGAATGTTCGTGCATCCTGCCTGGCTGTGCTCGTGCAGTGGTTAGGTCACAGTAGTGACACACTGTGGATTCATTTTCCGGTTAGCTTTTCACAGAGAGACCCTGATCTTCAGCCACTGGTTGAACCCTTAACTTGGCCCCAAACGGGGGATATTCCAATCTAATGATTCACGTTACACTTTGACATCTGTTTGAGCCATTTCAAAAGGTTTCACAGGCCATAATCCCCAGAAATAAGAATGTAATCCTCTCCACTTTATAATGATAAGGTGAGACTCAATGACGTGACAAATTTGTGGAAGTCATGGACACCGAAATCAGTCTAGGCCCTGTCGCCCAGGAAATGAGGCAAGTTAGAGGAAGGGGCTAATTGCAGGATGGAGGGAAGGGACAACGGGAGGGGGCACCCAGGGACCGGGCAGCAACAGGTACTCATCAGCACCTCTAGCTCGAAGTCTGCTTCTTCCTGACGCTTATGTGACAAGGACGGGATTTACTGAAGGGTGTTTATTCTTAGGAAAATTCTCGCTTCATACTCTGACGTCTAGATCTTCTGGGCTGCAGAGTTGGGGGTTGAGTGGGGACAAAGAGGGGAGGAAAGGTGAAGGACCTGACATCAGAGGCTAAATCACCCTGCAAAATAAAAGAGCTCAGAAAGAGGAGAGACGTACATTTGGGGGCTGCACGGAATGTGGGAGCTTTTGGCATGTGAAAGGCCCTTGAGTAGTTATGGATGTGTGAGAATTTGGAAGGAGAAAAAAGAGCTTGGGGAAAATATTGCCAAATGTTTTTATCTTCTCAAAAGATATAAACAATTGGAATTTCTTTTAAAATTACTTTCCGTTACTGAACCATATTTCTTTACATGTCGTATGAGCCTCCAGGCAGAGGTGGGGCTGTATGGGACCCCCCACTTTTTTTTTTTTTTTTTTTTTAGACAGAGCCTCAAGCTGTCTCCTTGGGTAGAGTGCCGTGGCATTACAGCTCACAGGAACCTCCAACTCCTGGGCTCAAGCGAGTCTCCTGCCTCCGCCTCCCAAGTAGCTGGGACCACAGGTGCCCGCCACAACGCCCGGCTATTTTTTGGTTGCAGCCGTCATTGTTGTTTGGCGGGTCCAGGCTGGGGATTCGAACCCGCCACCTTAGGTGTACGTGGCTGGCGCCTTAGCCGGTTGAGCTATAGGCGCCGAGCCAAGACCCCCCACTCTTATTGGAGTTGCACTAAGAGACCTTCTGGATGGTTCCGGAAATCAAAGACTGGCCAGAAACCAACCCGTACTCTCTGTCCCCTGCACAGCAGCACACACAAGCCCAGAATCTTCTGAGGACTTTGCTTCCTTCCAATGGATTGTATGTAACTTTACCCAAGGATCTCTGGAAAATGGAAGGGGTGATCATTTTCCTCTTTTGGCACAGAGGCCAGAGAGGGTAAACAAGTTGTTCACAGTTACTCAACAGGTCGTCTGAAGGAGAAAGAGGACATAAGCCAGGTCTCTGGACTCTACTCAGCTGGTAGGCCGGGGATTCTGTTTCCTTCCCGTTCTGGGAAGTGGAAATGCTCCCCTCTCCCTCCGGAGAAGGCTCAGGCCTGCTTAGCTTAGGTTTTCACCAAGGGCCTGAGTGGAACAAGACCAGATCCCAAGCGTTTATCACTCCTTTCCTGAAAGTGGTTTAAATTGCGCAGTGGCAGGAGGCTAAGCCCAAG
>NW_003852489.1:2273305-2275243 GCF_000181295.1 Otolemur garnettii
CGCCTGATACCTTAAGGCAGCTTGGATTCCCCTTGTTCCAGGTTCAGAAACAGGGAGGCACAGTCTAGTCTGAGGAGTGTCTGTCCTGAAGCCGGTAATGTGTCATTCTCTCTTGGGGAGGGGACCAAGGTCAAGCAAGTTCATCTCACAGTATGGGAGGAGGATGAGTCAGGTCAGCTGGCAAAGGTGTGGTTCAAAGGATCCCGCGTGTGCTTGAACACAATCCTCTGGGAGATTAGAGGGGTTAGCTGCCAGATCCCCGTGAGGCTGGTATTCTTTGCCCGCAGTTCCTGCACTCCTGCAGTCCATGGGAGGGCATCAGCAGGTCCATGAAACCCTGCAACTGTATGCAGGATTCTGGGCTGTTCACGTTCACCAGTTCTCAAACTTAAAGAACCACTGACCTGTGCTTAAATGGTATAAAGCCCTCTAAGCCCACCTGCCTTGGATTTCCCTTGTCGTAAACCAGGAGCGACTCTCTTCGTTCTTATTACTCCCCAGAAGAAAGGAACATCTAAAAGATCATAGATGGTAAATGAACCCATTAGATGGAAAAATCTTTTTTGAATTAGTGGTGACTGTGTCTGATCTTCAGCCACTGATTGAACCCTTAACTTGGCCCCAAACGGTGGATATTCCAGTCTAACGATTCATGTTACACTTTGACATTTGTCTGAACCATTTTAAAAAGTTTCACACACCACAGTCCCTCAAAGTAAGAATATAACCCTCTCCACTTTACAATGATAAGGAGAGACTCAATGATGTGACAAATTTGTGGAAGTCATGGACATGGAATCAGTCTAGGCCCTGTCACCCAGGAAGTGAGGAGAGTTAGAGGAAGGGGCTAATTGCAGGATGGAGGGAAGGAACAACGGGAGGCGGCACCCAGGGACCAGCAGTAGCAGGGATTCATCAATACCTCTAGCTTGAAGTCTGCCCCTTCCTCTAACTCTCCTCCCTTCCTGGGTGACAGGGCCTGACTTCAGTGTCCCAAGCTATTGGGAAAGGACTTCAGGGGACATGTCCTGAAGTGGGAGAGTCCATCTGAAAGTGAATGCAGAAGTGCAGATAAAAAAGAATGACAGGGCGGCACCTGTGGCTCAAGGGAGTAGGGCACCGGACCTGTATGCGGGAGGTGGTGGGTTCAAACCTAGACCCAGCCAAAAAAAAAAACAAAAAAAAAAAGAATGACAAAAATCAAAGGCCAGGTGTGGTGATTCAACAGACCTGTAATTACAGCACTTTGGGAGGCTTTGTTCCTTTCCTCCATCCTCAAGGCAGGAGGATTGCTTGAGGCCAGGAGTTGGAGGCCAGCCTCAGCAACATAGTAAGCACAACTCTGTCTCTAACAAAAATTTAAAACAGGCAGTGCCTGTAGCTCAGTGGGTAGGGCGCTGGCCATATACTCTGAGGCTGGTAGTTTGAACCCAGCCAGGGCCAGCTGAAACAACAATGACAATTACAAAAAAAAAAAAAAATAGCTGGGCGTTGTGGCAGGCACCTGTAGTCCCAGCTACTTGGGAGGCTGAGGCAAGAGATTCACTTAAGCCCAAGAGTGTGAGGTTGCTGTGAGCTGTGATGCCATGGCACTCTACCCAGGGCGACATAGTGAGACTCTGTCTCAAAAAAAAATAAATAAATAAAACAATTAGCTGGATGTGGTGGCACATACCTGTAATCTTAGCTATTGGGGAGGCTCAAGTGGGAGGAATGGTTGAGACTAGGAGTTCAAGGTTATGTGAGCTATGATTGCACAACAGTACTAAAGCCTGGGTGATACTATCTTTAAAAAAAAGAAAAGTCAGGCTCGGCGCCTGTGGCTCAAGTGGCTAAGGCGCCAGCCACGTACACCCAAGGTGGCAGGTTCGAATCCAGCCCCAGGCCTGCCAAACAACAATGACGGTAGCAACCAAAAAAAAAAAAAAAATAGCCAGG
>NW_003852489.1:2276132-2279870 GCF_000181295.1 Otolemur garnettii
AAAAAAAAAAAGATGGGCAATGCTTCATGTTAAAAAGTAGTAAATCTCCAGTAGTAGAATTTCAGGCTTTGAGCTGGGCAAATGGATGCAGGAGATGTTTTGGGAAGGGGAGACTAACAATGTGTGTGGTTGTGTATTGGCCACCATAGCGCTCCACTATAAAATTTCCTACCTTTGTATATAGTACAAATATAATATCCACAAAACTCTCAGAATGAAGATCAAACCCTTATAATGAGCCTGTGGATTTTTAGAGCATGCAACCTTTTTTAGGGGAAAAAAATATAAAAACATTTTTAGTGTCAAGTCTCACCACGAGGCATGCTCTTTGAGCCAGAAGAAAGGCATCCGGAAATGCGAATTTGTCATGGAAACGCTGACAGGGCTTCAGCTGAGGGATGCTCACAGGTGCAACCCAGAATGGCGAGGCCTCTTGTGGCTTATTTACATCCCGGCTGCTGAATGAGTTCTCTTCTTGCCTGTTCCCTGCACAGTCAGCTGGTCTTCTGGGGATCTGGAGGCTTCTTACTAGGAAGAGCTGTGTCCGTGTCTCTGGGTGGGGGTTTTCAGATTTCTGGGGCAGGCAATGGGGAGGCACAGGCTTAGGATCAGTTTCACATCTGGGAGAAAGGCTCCTCGAGGGCGTGGAGAGAGGAGTGAGGTAAAGAAGGAAGAAAGGAAGGAAAGAAGGAAGGAAAACACATTGCTTCTAAATGCCAGGCCCAACCTGAGAACATGCAGGCATCATCTTATGTCTCCATCACCATAGGCTGTAACCTAGAGAGCTACCCAGGGTTATCTCTTTGTTACAGGGCAGGAAACAGACATGGGGTCCTTACAGCCACATCCTTGGTAGACCAGGTGGTTGGGCGGTGAGAGGCTTGGGAAGCTCCCCGTGAACCTATCACTTTTCCTAAAACCAGGAGCCCTGGAGCAGGGAGCAAAGGCCTTCTCCCAATAAGTAGCAAGAGAGCTGGGGTGGCAAGTCCCCTGGGAGAGGCTGCATGGTGACCATCTGGGGGATACTACCCCAGTAATAACTGGGCTTGGACCCTGTGCTGCGAGCAGAGAGGGAGGCACTGGGTCCTCTGTTCTTCCCACCTGGGGCCCCAGGAATCCTAGCAGGAACCAGGGGAGGGTGTCAGCCACTTCACAGAGCCTGGTCAGGAATCTGTGGCCAGGTTGAAAAAACAGGTCTTTCCCTGTCTAGACTGTGAGCTCCTGGAATATACGACTGCACCTTCTTTCCTCCGTCTTTCCTTGGGCTCTGTGTGGACCAAAGGCTGGGAAGGGAGCAGGAAAAGGTTGTTTCTGCCAGTGGGAAGCTTCCATTAAGGTGGGAAAGTGCAGTCCCTTGGACGGGTGGTGGTCCCAGTTCAATCCTATAGAGGAGACAGGAGCTCTGCACACAAGGAGTTCCAGGAAGAGGGAAGAAAGAAGGTTCAGTCCGAACATTCCAGGAGTCTAGACAGAGAAAGACCTGCTTTTTCAGTCCTGGCCACAGACCTCTGACCAAGCATCCTGGGAACTGAAGTCGCAAGCTCTGCCCTGGACTGTGGCAGGAGCTAGGGTGAGACTAAAGTCCCCCGCCCTCCCATGTGCCCGCAGGCCCCCAAAGCATCCTCCTGCAGGCCTCTCTATCAGAGCCGCCTGCTCCCACGGGGCTGGCAGCTTCGCTCAGGCCCAGTGCCTCTGCCAGGAGGCCGTCTGTTTGCAACCAGGGCTGCTCCCCAGCCCTTCTGTCCTCAGCAACATGGGGCCCACTTTCTCCTCCCCACTAGGAGCCTTGGGAGCTTGGGAGACATTCCAGGGCTGGCTCTGACACGAATTTGCTGCTCAGTGTGGCAGGCGATCAGAGTTGACTCCTTTCCCTCTTCCCTGGGAGGTGTTGATAGTAACAGCAGCGCTGAGCTGCCAAGTTGGCAGGAGAACAGAGCGACTGTGTGCTGCCGATGGGATGGAGGGGGGTGGGAAGCAGCACGCCGGCGGCAGAGGGCTGGGCCAGAACAACAGTTTGTTTATCCTGAAATTGAAAGGGTGCCTCTAGTCGCTCCTTATTGTAGGAGGGAGGGAGCCTGAGGTGGATGGTGGGGCTCCCTGGAGAGGCCTGGGCCGGGACGAGGTTGAGGCCCCAGGGAGGCTCCTAGTCCTGGTGTTGCTAGAGCCAGTGGGAGGATCTTCTGGCTGGGCTGACGCCACCAGCCAGCCTGGCCCCGAGAGGCATGCCAGGCTTCAGAGGCAAGATAGAGATCCACTTTCGTTCCTGCTATTGATGGAGTGGTTGTGGAATTTCCAAACTGGAAGAGACCTGGGTGAGGAGCTGTGAGCAGTGTGATAACACGGCTTCCTCAAGGGACCTGGAAGGACACTTACACTCTCTCAGTCAAATGGACTTGAGAACTTGGGCAAGTCTTTTGACATCCTTGAGCCTCAGAGATTAATAATACTTACTTCAGAGCTTTGGGTGAGGATTCAAGTAGTAACAGCAAAACGTGCCTATCGGCTACCACATGGCAGTCACTGTGGTAAGAGCTTTGAGTGTCTGAGTGCACTTAACCTTCAGACTTCCTCATGTGGGTCCTATTAGTGTTCACAAGTTATTAATGAAGCGACTGAAGCACAGAGAGGTTAAGTAACTTTCTCAACGTCAGAGAGCTAGTGAGTCGCCAAGTGGGGGACTTGAATCCAGTCATGTGTCACTTAAGCCAATGTTCCCAGACCCTGTACAAACTGCCTCCATAGTGCAACTGAGCTCTGAGCAGTGTCAGCAAATGCTGAAGGCATGTTAGCTCCCACTATGACTTACCCTGAGCAGCTGCAGACAGGGGACTGAGCCTCCGGGCACACACCCCAGGGACTCCATGGGGCCTAGGCTGTCTTCCCTCCCATCTTTCCTCTGTACTACTTTGCGCATCCTAGGAGCTAGAGGAATTTCTCCTTTGGAGGGACAGCCACTGGCCTTCCCTGCTTCTCTTGTCCCCTCCTCTCTGAACCAGAGCAGAAGATTTCTCAGCTTCCTCTGGTTACTCTGAGCCTGCAAAGAAAACATGTCTCTTATGTCTGCTGCCAGTTCCTCTCTGGTGACAGCCACAACCCATTTGCTCAATGCCAGCTCCAGCCTGTGCTGTGAGTAGAGCATGGAGCTTGGGCCTGGACCCCAGTGCCTGGCATGGGAACCTGGGCGAGTCACTTCTAAGATGAGCCTGGGGGGCTGCATAATAGTAACCAGGTTTTTTTTTCCCTTTTATTAAGTCATATGCACATAGATCATGAAGTAACCAGTTTTATAAACTCACTAGGGTGTTACCGGCCACGCTTGCCTCTTGTGAGGTACCAGGTAAAGGTACCACTTTTGGGGTGGCCAGAGCTACCTCCTGTCAGCTGGGAGGTCTGCTGACCCAGAGCCAGGGGATTAGTGCCTACTTTCTAGGCCCAAGTTCTTTCCTGGGACTATGAAATGTCAATCTTTAGTGCTAAGGGGAAAAGACTTGCAGTGTGGTGACCTCAAAACAGCATTCTTTTGCTTATATGTGCCGGAGGTGTTGTGGGTATATTGGCTACAGATTCACCCTCCTAAGTGTTTCTTTCAGGACTGACGCTAGGCAGTCAGGTGGGCTTGGAAAGCTGGGGCTGAAACTGCCATAGATAACTGAGAAGGAAATAGAATATTCTAAATATTATACTTAGGGAGCAGACAAAGCAGGGACCTTCTAGGCAGGAACTTTTTTTTTTTTTTTT
>NW_003852489.1:2280456-2281862 GCF_000181295.1 Otolemur garnettii
GTGGCTGGCGCCTTAGCCGGTTGAGAACCAAGAGAATTGTTACAACCCAACAAATCCTTTCCTCACACTGATTACCCAAATAGCACTTAAGATTCCTTAGGTGTGGGAGTACTCTGCCTGGGCTTTCTCTGTAGGAAGCCAGATGGGTAAGTAGAGGAGAAACTGAGGCACCAAACAAAGGAGAGGTGATTCCAGGCACACCCAGAGGCAGTTGTCCATCACTCATAGGGCTGACCACCATCTTGTATTCAACTTGGTTTGTTGGAGATTTGCTTTTTCCAGTGTTGTAACAGAAGTCAGAGAGAGGGAGGAAAAGCCTTACGGTCAACCGTGTGTTCTGTAAAGTAAGTTACGATGATCTTCGTCTGTTGTGCCCAGAAATGCATTTACTCTGCCAGATCTTGGGGTGTGTATTTACAACAGATGACTAAGCAGCTGAGGGGCTGGGATAGTGGGGAGACTCTCCCGAGGAGCGGGGAGCAACTGCCTTCTTCCTTCTGCTGATTCAGTTTGGTGCCAAGCAGTGGTCAGAGGAACGTGGTGAAATCAGGCGAGATGAGTAGCAAAAAGCCGGAACTGAGGGCAAAGGGCAGCCAGGGAGCGAGCTGAAGGCCTGCCTGTGAGAGGGCCCCAGGGAGCCGGGTGGTGGGAGGAGGGCACGCTCCCCAGGGCTTGACCTCCAGCACAGAGGCAGGGGGATGCCCCAGATGACCTGTAGGAGAGTTCCTTCCCTCTGGAGACCTCTGTAGGAAGCCAGATGGGTGAGCAGAAGTGGGTTGCGGCTTCATTTTCCTAAAGAAGCCTTTAGCAGGAGACAGGAGGCGCTGACTGTTTATATATTTATGAGGCTATCGATTATAATGCAGCTTTTCCACATGATCCTGAGGTAGCTCCACTTGGGAGAAGAAACCTCCTACCTGTTAACTTCCTTTGCCCTGGAGATGTCGGGAGCTCAGGTAGGCTGCCTCCCTCCCTGGCCTGCTCTTTCTCTCTCCTCTCCCTGCCCTCCAGGAGCCCTGGGGTGGGTGGGGGGTGAAGGTTCCTGCCATCTCTAGTTTCTCAGGTCTGGCTATTCTGGGTTCCTCCCAATATTGAGGGCACATCACAATACCCCAAATCCCTGCAGCATAGGCTGTGTAGGAGTGCACATCTGGAGCACAGATGTGAGATTTCTGAGCTGGAAAAGGCCTCTTAGCAAAATCCTTTTGTTTTGCTGAGGAAGAACACAGGGCAAGGGAACATGATTTCCCCACAGTCACACAAAGTGACAGGCACAACCTGAAGAAGAATGGAGGCCTCCCAATCCCCCAGGGTGACAACCCTTTCCACTGTACCACGTTGCCTTCCCATCTGGCCCCTGTTACTTGGAATGAGTCCCCGGATAGATCCTTAGTGCCACTCTTCCT
>NW_003852489.1:2282143-2283627 GCF_000181295.1 Otolemur garnettii
CCCCCAACACCAGCCTTCTGGTGGACAGAGATGGCATGGCCACTGGCCCTTGTGGCCTCCCTTAGCCCTCATTCCAGAGTTCAGGCAGCCAGAGGAGGTAGGAATAGGCCTCTCAGGTAGGCAGAGTCTAGGGCACACAAGCCAACATTGCAGCAAGCTCTAAGGGCTGTCTCCCCAACTTTGGAGACCCTGGAATTTGGCCCTGAAATGTTTCTCTAAAGATGAGGGCCACTGTTTAAGAGTAGGTGGGCATTTTGCCCTATCAAGACCATCTTAAGGCTCAGTGCCTATAGCTCAGCGGCTAGGGCACTGGCTACATACACCAGGCTGGTGGGTTTGAACCCAACCCCGGGCCTGCCAAACAAAAATGACAACAACAACAACAACAACAACAAATAGCCAGGCATTGTGGCAGGCGCCTCTAGTCCCAGCTACTAGGAAGGCTGAGGCAAGAGAATCGCTTAAGCCCAAGAGTTTGAGGTTGCTGTGAGCTGTGATGCCACGGCACATACTGAAACTCTGTCTCAAAACAAAACAAAAACAAAAACAAAATCTTAAGTTGGGCATAGTGGTGGGCGGCTGTATTCCCAGCTACTCAGGACGCTGACCCAGAAAGATCACAAAGATCAATTGAGTCTAGCAGTTTGAGGCCAGCCTGGGCAACACAGTGAGACCCTATCTCTGAGAAAAAAAAGAAAGAAAGAAAAAAAAGGAAAAGATTGCCTATGTCAACATACCTCTCCTTAAGTACATTTTGGCATTCAGTGTTCCAAGGTTTAACTCCAGTACAATTTACTGGTCTTATCTCCTCTTTCTGCCCTTCTCACAAGCCATGCTGTAGCCCAAAGGAATTCCATACAAGCAGTTCATTTTCTTCCTTTCCCCCTATTCAACAATGTCCTACCTTCCTACTCCACACAAATAGAAAACTCACGTGTCACCTTCCTTTATCACAGCAGCTGACGTCTGGGAGCATCTGCTATTGCTCGAGGTTGCACTTTATCTTCACAGTAACCTCAGCGTTCTCCCCGTTTCTCCTAGGGCCACACGGTAAGTGGCACAGTCAGGATTGAAGCCCAGGCCTGCCGTCTCCAGCGTCTATATCATTACCTCTCAGGAAACACCCGCCCTTTCCATCACTGCCTTTTCCTAACCTAGGATTGGATCTGCACTTTCCTGGCCACTCATCCCTTTTTTGATTTTTACTGTAACTACTTAAATCATATCCCTACTCTCCTTACTGGACTGTGAGCTTTTCAAAAGCTCATTTGGTGCGTCCTCAGCACCGGGCCCAGCACTAGCACAAGCAGGGGTCCATTCAATGTGTTTTGAATGAAGGAAGAACAGGCAACCGAATGGATTTGAATTGGAGCAAGGGCTGAAGTCTGCTCATAGTGAAGTAGGGAGTTGGAAGTTGCTTTTTGGAAGGCCCTAGCCTCACACTTCCTTTTCAAAGGCACCATGGGAAGGGAAGGGAATGGAAG
>NW_003852489.1:2283665-2284577 GCF_000181295.1 Otolemur garnettii
TCATAGTGAAGTAGGGAGTTGGAAGTTGCTTTTTGGAAGGCCCTAGCCTCACACTTCCTTTTCAAAGGCACCATGGGAAGGGAAGGGAATGGAAGGCTTTCATCCACTAGTGAGAACAGGAACGCAACCCCTCGCATGTCTGTAATTACGGAGGCTCCTCACGCTGGCGGCTGTTGGCAGCATGCTGGGGAATGTGTTTTCAGTTCTTCGGGTTGGGAACTGCAGGTAGTGCTGATGGCTTTGTGTGATCTGACATGGCTGTGAAAGGAAAAGAGAGAGGAGGATGATAAAACCCCCGTGCAGTTGTCCTGTCAGCTGCAGGGCCTGCCCCGAGAGCAAGGGCCTCCCGCCTGCAGCCCACCATCAAGCCCCACCTTCCATAGGGCAGGGGGAGGGTCCAGCCACCCTTGACTGTTCCAGACTCTTTGGTGATCAGGGACCCCTCATGGAGTAGCCCATGGCAGGGTGGTCTCTGGCTGGACTAAGACTTGTGTCCGATCCTCTGGAAGCCCTTCTGAGCTGAAAAGGGGTAGTAGGAGGTTGTGAGGTTCAGGGTACTGGACAGAGACCCTGAGATATGGGCCTCAAAGCATAGGGGGTGTGTGTATGAGTGTGTTTGCATATGTTCACCTGAGTGTGGTGGAAGCAGTGAGGGCTCCTTTCAGAGCCGTGAGGTTCGAGGTGGGCCCACTTTCTCCCAGGTTCTATTGGGGACTTGCTTTTGCCCTCCATGTTTAGCACAGACAGATGTGCAGTTGCTGGGAGGGGGGAGGAGGAGGAGGAGGAGGAGGGCTTCTGGCTCTGCCTTGATGTAAGGCCACCTTTGTTGAGAGAAGGTGCACTCCCTGCCTCCTCCCCATACCCGCATTCTCACCTCTTGCCTAGGGTGACCAGATTTTAACATTTGTAAAG
>NW_003852489.1:2287835-2289058 GCF_000181295.1 Otolemur garnettii
TGTATGTGGCTGGCGCCTTAGCCGCTTGAGCCACAGGAGCCAAGCCAGGGATAGAGTCTCTTTATGTTGCCTAGGCTAGTTTCCAACTCCTGGGCTCAAGGAATCCTCCTACCTCAGACTCCCAAAGTGCTGGGATTATAGGTGTGAGCCACTATGCCTAGCCAGTAATTTTAAGTAATATAATTCATTTAACTCAATATATAAAAATATTATAATTTTAACATATAATCAACATTGAAATACTAAAAAGACAGTTTACTTTTCTTCATATTGTCTTTGAAATCTGTTATGTATTTTACACGCATAGCACCTTTTAAACTGTACTATCCCCACCTTTGGAGTGCTCCATTGCCCTGTGCAGTTAGTGGCTACCATACAGGACAAAGCAGATGTAGAGAATGCATTTAAGGGAAGCCAGAATGGGGGTCAGGGGACCAGAGGCGGAGCTGCTGTAGTTGACCTGGAACATAATGGTGGCTTAAGGATAGAGACAAAGGGACGGATTTCAGGGCTATGACTCCCAGGGTTCTGTTTCATACAGCCAACTGGATGCTGGGGGCCATGATGAGATGGAGAAGGCAGGAAGAGGAGAGGTTTGAGGGCGAGTGGGCATGGAAGGGTTAACAATGAGGAGCTCTGTTTTGGACATGCTGCATTTAGAGGGCTTGTAGGGCATCTCTGAAAGAATGGTTGTTTGATAGTTGTTCTCTGGTCCGATGTTTTGACAGGACATGTGGCCACTCAGAGTAAAGACCATATTAGTAGGTCTCCCTTACAGCCATTATGTAGAACTCCAAGTTCTGGCAGTGGGATATCGGGAGTAGGTGCACCTGGGGCAACCTCTGGGAAATGTCTTAAAGAGAAGGCAGGTAAGAGAGAGGACTGCTTCCTCCTGCTGGAGCTGCAGTGGTCATCCTGAATCATGAAAGAAAAGTTGAGGGTTGAAAGTGGCAGAAAAACAGACAGACAGAAGGAGCCTGAGACCCTGACACAGTGCTGTCATTGTACCAGGTCTGGGCTTCTCTATACTCCTTTAATCTAAAACAGAAATAAACTTCTATTTTCTTTGAGCTATGTTACGTGGGTTTTTCTTTTACTCGCTGATGCCCTAATTCTAATGGCTGTAGCATGTAAATGGAGGTGTTCAATGTCACCTAGATCTGGTGGATCTAAAGCTAAGGAGAGAAGTCTGGACAGGCTATAAGTAGATGTGGGAGTCACCC
>NW_003852489.1:2289201-2290887 GCF_000181295.1 Otolemur garnettii
AAGGGAGAATGGTCTGGTGAGAAGCAGAAAGGATCTAGAACAGAACTCTGAGAAACATCAACATTTAAAGGATGCGTTACCAGCCTCTGTTAACATGAATGGCCATTTCATGCAGGACACTGCTGGTCAGGCCCTAACAAAGCTGAATGAGCCTGTGTGCTGACATCTGGAGATTGTTTATTCACTTCCAAGGCTATTGTCATAGATAAGTTGGGGAACTGGACTCTATGGTACCAGTCAAGGACCCAGGGTACTTTGTGTACCCAATGAAGTGTTGACTAACTATAAATTTAGTCTAGAATAAAAATGCTTTGAAGCTATCACCGTTTTAAGATAGAAAAACATTGTGCAACTTTGTAACCTAGGAGGAAGAATCTGTCTGATGCATATCCAATGAGTAATAACATTGTTGATGTTTACTTTTACTGGGACAATAAAAAGTGACAAAAGGAAAGAGGAGGGCAAGCCAGTTCTTTGAGGAGATGCTCTCCCTGTTCTCCAGAATTGCTAGAGTTTCTATAAATAAAAGTGAAACTGTTGATCTCTCATCCGTTTCTCTGCATTTGGCTTGAGAGACAGGCGGACAGATTCCTTGGTCCGGCACCGGATGGGCAGAGGGAGATAAGCCTACTAGGGAGACTGAGAAGGAGTGGCCAGGTAGGAGGAAAGCAGGGAAGTGTCATTCTTGGGAAGCTCCCAAGAAGCAAGGGATCCATAGTGGTGAAGGCGGCCATCCTTGCTTCCTTCTTCAGGTGTGGATGGCACCACAAAGCTGGAAAGACTAAGTTAGGTTCTGTTGCTGTCCCAAATCCAAACAGAGGCGAGTCATGCCACCTTCAGAGTCCTTCAGTGGAGTCTTAGTTTCTTCAGGATACAGTTCTGTTGGAAACTCCTTAGCACCCCCTTTGCATCTCTCAGCAGTCTGGCCCTACCTTTTCTGCCCAGCCTGTTCCTTTGCCCAGCACTCTATGTCCCTGCCAGACCTACTTTCCTACACCTCTCTGCCTTGGCTTGGTGCTTCTAATTGAAGAACCTTCTCTCCTTTCTCCTTTTTTTTTTTTTTTCCAGACTCCCACCCACTTTTCAAGGCTTATCTCAAATGCCAATTCTTCTGTTCCCAGATTCTTTCAGATAGATTCATCCCCCCCACCATGCTCCCAGAATATTTTGCTTACACTCAGTCACAACTCTCATGGCAATCTGATCTATATTAAACTTGGTGTGTCCATGTATGACTCCCCGTATGGCATGGTGAGCTTGGGGAAGTCCAAAGCTGCTTCTGGCTAATCATCTATGTCTTTCTTGGTGCCTTCCACAGAGGTTGTTGGAGATATTTAAGAAATGTTTATGGATTTAATGGAATTCTTGTCCCCCCCACCCCGCCAAATGATAGTATGATCTCTTGTTTTCTTTGTTGTATCACTGCCAGGGTAGAAGTGATGGGGGAGATATTAAAATAGAGATCCCTGGTTTAGGGAAAAATAGACAAGGTGTAAAGTTCAAATTCAGATGCTTAAAAAAATAGTCCCAGTCTGTGTTTCTGCTGACTGAAGCAGCTTGTATCACCTGAGCATTCGAAAACCACCTTATTAATAGAAAAGCAATGGAAAAGAACTAATAGGGCAGTGCCTGTGGCTCAAAGGAGTAGGGCGCCGGCCCCATATGCCGGAGGTGGCAGGTTCAAAC
>NW_003852489.1:2290907-2299021 GCF_000181295.1 Otolemur garnettii
AGAAAAGAAAAGAACTAATAAAACTACAAGTTGGTCCTTTGAAAAGATAAACAAAATTGACTAATTGTTAGCTAAATTGACCAAGAAAAAAACAAGGGAAGAGTCAACTTACGAAAATCAAGAATGAAAAGGGGAAGGGGCATTGCTTCCATCCTTAAAGAAATAAGAAGAATTAAAAGGGAATACCATGAGCAACTATGTGCCAAAAAATTAGATAACCTTGATAAAATGAAAAAATTCTTAGAATTTTTCATTTTCAGATTGTCTATTTCTTGATATGTGTTCCGCACACTACAGAAAATATATCAAGAAATAGACAATCTGAATAGACCTATAGAAAGTAAAGAGATTGTATTAGTATTTTAAAACTTCTCACAAAGAAAATTACAGGCCCCGATGACTTTACTGGCTAATTCTACTACATGTTAAAAGAATTAAAACCTGTTATTCATAGTCTTTCAAAAAATAAAATGGGAAGGAACATTTTCCAGCTCATTTCATGAGTCCAGTATGACCAAGATGCCAAAACCAGAGAAAGACAACATAATAAAACTATATATTAAATGGCTTGGCCCCCGTAGCTCAGTGAGTGGGATGCCAGCCACATACACTGAAGCTGGCAGATTCGAGCCCATCCTGGGCCTGCTAAACAACAATAATAACTGCAACCAAAAAATAGCTGGGCATTGTGGCAGGCACCTGTAGTCCCAGCTATTTGGGAGGCTGAGGCAAGAAAATCGCTTAAGCCCAAGAGTTTGAGGTTGCTGTGAGCTATGATCCTATGGCATTCTACTGAGGGCCACATAGTGAGACTCTGTCTCAAAAAGACCTATATATTAATACTGTTTATGAGTATAGATGCCAAAATCCTCAATAAATATTAGCAAAATGACTACAGCAATGTTTAAACAGAATTATGCATCGTGGCCATGTGGGATTTATCCCAGGAATGCAAGGTCAATTAACATTTAAAAAATCAATGAGAGTGATACACCATATTAATAGAATAAAGGACAAAAACCATATAATTATCTCAATAGATGCAGAATAAGCATTTGACAAAAAACCAACACATTTTCATGATCAAAACTCTCAACAAACAAATATTTGTACATTTCTTGTTAAACTTGATAAGAGTGGAAATGAAATGGCACATGTTAGTCCAAGTTTATGGGGATAATGCTATGAAGAAAATGGAAGTGTACAAATGGATTAAACATTTTTCTGAGGAGAGAGAAATCTCCCCTGATGAAGACAGGTCAGAATGGCCTATAACTGGCAGAACTGATGAAAACATTGCAAAAATTAATCACATTGTGTGTCAAAATCATCATCTGGCTGTGAGAAGTATAGCAGACCAAGTTTGATGGAGACAGGCAAGTCTTACCTGAAAATCTTGGCCAACAGCTCATGGCTCTTGCGTCACGACAATGCACCAGCTCACACAGCACTGTCTGTGAGGGAGTTTTTAGTCAGTAAACAAATAACTATATAGGAACACATTCCATACTCACCTGATCTGGCCCTAAATGACTTTTTTCTTTACCCAAAGATAAAAGAAATATTGAAATGAAGATATTTGGATAACATTCAGAACATCAAGGGTAATACAGTGATAACTTGGATGAACATTCTAGAAAGAGAGTTCCAGAATTGCTTTGTAAGGTGAACCAGGTACTGGTGTCAGTGCATAGTTTCCCAAAGGAAGTCCTTTTGAAGGTGACCATAGTTACAGTCAGCAATGAGGTATGTAGCACTTTTTCTAGGATGAGTTTGCAAACCTGTCAGAACTTAATCACTGAGAACATTACTACTGGGTTATGTTGAAATGTAAGGTGAGCCTCCATTTTTCCCAGTGAAAAGATTTTTAAGAAGTTTTTGCCAGCTTGAATAAATCATAGTATGACTAACAAAGTTTTCCTTCAAAGTCATCCTCAAAAAGGAAGGCCAAGCTGTGCAGACCTCGTTTTTAGGGCTCCCTCACCCCTTCCCACTTCACTCTAAGAGACGAGCGTGGGAGAGCACAGTGAGGACAAGGCTCTCCCTCAGATGTGATGTTGCCTCCTTCCCCTGAGACTCTAGGGAGAGTAGACATTTGTGGTTTCTGCTCGCCCAGCAAACATTTTTCTTAACTCCTTGTAACCACAGGTGGATTTTCCCTCTGTGAGCCGTTCCTCCCTCAATCTCAGAAAGTCTGTAAATCAGGCTGCCCGCCTCTTCTGGGACCAAAAGGTGGACATGTGACCCAATCTGTTCAGCCAAGTGCCCTTCATTGGGAAACTGAATCAAGATGGGAGACTCAAAGAAAACACAGCTAATTTGCCTTGCTGGGATGTCCTAAGGAAACCACCATGGGTGCTGCTACCAGGCATCACGGAACTTTTCTGGTCCTGTTTTTTTTTTTTTTTTCTTACACCTAAGACCCCTAATTTAGTCTTTTCAGAAGTTCAAGGGCTGACAAACCACATACCACTGTCTTGATTCTCTCCTGGTGGGACTGGGCCTTTTAGAGCTGTCCAGGCAATAGGGAGGAAGACTCTAAATTATGAGAAGCCATGACTTGAACACCACTGCTTACACGGGAGTATCTTCTCTTTGGTTCCTTCTTGGTCACTATTTGCTTTCCCTTTTTTTTTTTTTGAGACAGAGTCTCATTCTGTAGAGTGCTGTGGCATCACAGCTCACAGCAACCTCAAACCTCAAGCTTAAGTGATTCTCTTGCCTCACCCTCCCAAGTAGCTGGGACTACAGGCGCCCACCACAATGCTTTGTTTTAATATTTTAAGTGAAGCTCTAAATGATTTATTGAATCTCAACTAAGTCAAGACTTATTGTTTCTTAGGGGAACACAAAGATGAGTGATTAATACCCCAGCTCTCAAGAAATATGTTTGGTGTAAATTCTGACTGAGTGGATGAGAGTGAAAGATCAGAAAAAAAGAGGGCATTTACATCAACCCAGGAACGGATTAATAAACAGTAGTATATGTACACCATGGACTATATTATTCAGCCATTAAAAAAAGATGGGGACTTTATATCTTTGGTATTAACCTGGATGGAGTTGAAACACATTCTTCTTAGCAAAGTATCACAAGAATGTAAAAGCAAGTATCCAATGTGCTCAATACTAATATGAAGCCAGTGATCTAATATACACCTACATAAGAGAAAAACTCAATTCAATTCAAGTTCGAGGAAGGGGGAAGGAGGTAGGGAGAAGGGGGGGATTGGTGTGCTCCCACTTAATGGGCACAATCTAAGGGATGTGGCACATTTTTGGGGTGCTGGACATAACTGCAAAAGGGACTCTACCTAACAAATACAAACACTATAACTTAATTGTTTGAACCCTCACACTAATCTGAAGTTTTACAAAAAGAGAGAGAGAGAGAGAGAGAAAGGCATTTAAACTTGTCTAAAGGTAGAGACTCTCAGTCTGAGAAATTCCTCTTACTCCCAGGGAAAGCACCCTTTGTGATGAGGTATTGAAATCAGAGAATCATAGACTTTGGGGTTGATAAGAACGTTAATCAGCCAATCCTATATTTCCTATTAAATAGAAGAAGAAATTCTAAGAGGTGAAAAGACCTGACCAGTAGCTGAATGTGGCTTGGGACTTCTTCCCCGACTGGTCGACCTTGGCTAGCTCCTTCAGGTTTCAGGGAGTTAGGGGTGGTGGAGAGACAGTGTTTGCAGCTTGGTAAACAGCTGCCTAGGGAAGTGTGTCTTGCAAAGCCACCCAAAAAAGCAGCAAGGAGTTGGGGCAGATCGACATGTTGACATTGTCCTTCCTTAGCTTTCCCACTGGACCTGGCATTGGGGACCGGCACCAGGATGTGCACTGCAGTGGAAGTGTCAGTATGTGTCTCCCACCTTTCTTCAATAAAGGGCCGGGTACAACAACCTATGTTACTTCTCTAGTCTCTTTCCTCTGAGTGACCCAGTCAGCTGGGGTTGGATTGTCTTTACCTCTATGGATACCAGTAAAATACCCAGCAGAGAGTGGAAGGAGGAAATCAATTCAGAAACCAGGGCTGGACTTTCCCCAGAGTTGACAATGATTTATTTTAGCTGGCAACTTGTTCTTAGCAGGAAGGGCCCAGTGTAAACAGCATGCACTGCTGGTTCTGGGGAGAGAGGTAGAAGAGCCTGTTCCTTGGGTGAAGGAAGAGGCACTTCTTTCCAAGTTGTGCTTTTCACTCGTCAGTGGCATGACCAATTTAACCAACACATACAGAGAACTTCTCGCGCTTTAGGAACTGTGCCAGGCCATGCAACCACATACAAATAAGATGTGATTCCTGCCTAGAAGGACATACAGACCAACGTAAGGCTGACCACAGAAAGTGGTCGGTGGCAAGCCCTGCAGGTTACAGGGCACAGTAAAGAAGTTTGCATCCCCACTGTTCAGGGAAGTCTTCTTAGACAGCACCCAAACAAAGGAGACAGCCAGGAAAGAAAGCTACAAGCCTCCGGGGCAAAAGAACCACATGAACAAAGGTGTGGAATCTGGGTGTGGGGGAAGGACGGGCAGTTGCTGGTGTTACTAGAGCAGGAATAGTGAGATGTGAAGTGTGGGGAGATGAGGCAGAGAGGCAGGAGTGTGCATGCGGGAGTAAGTTACAGGAAAGGGCATGGTCTGTATTCTGAGTGCGGAGGAGGGGCATGCCTGCATTTTACATAGATCACTGCAGTGTAGATTTGGAGCAAGGGAACCAAGAATGGAGGCAGGAAAGCAATGGGAAGAGGTAACAAATGCCCAGTGCAGAGCATTTATAAGGAGAATGAAGGCATGGATTGGAAAAATGTCCAGGAGGGGAGCAATGATGGAGACATGGTGGGTAAGGGAGAGACACAAATCCAGGGGGCCTCCCAGGTTTCTGGCTTGTGCTTGGGTGGATAATAGGGGTGTGGACAGAGATAAGAAATACAGGGAAGACAGCTGGGCATTGTGTCACCCGCCTGTAGTTCCAGCTACTCAGGAGGCTGAGGATTGCTTGATTCTAAGAGTCAAGGCTACAGTGAGCTATGATTGCACCACTGCACTCCAGCCTGAGCAAAACAGAAAACCTGTCTCTGAAAGAAAAAAGAAAGAAAAGGAAGGGAAACAAGTCCGGGAGAGATATGTTGATGATGGCTAACATTTATTAATCACTCATATGGACCAGGCACTGTGCCATAAGTTTTCCATGCATTTTTCTCTTATCGCTATGAAGTAGGTATTATTTTATTATTTATAGATGAGAAAATACAATTTTGAGATGTTGAATAGCTTGGCCAGATCTGCACAGTGGGTCGACTGATAGAAAGAGGTCAGAATCCAGTCATTCTGACCCCAGGGCCAATGCTCTTAATTCCCAGGATCCATGAGTGTGTGTGTGAAGAGTCTGAAGGCATCCATAGTAGGGAGGTCTGGGCACCCGGAAGTCACCACGCTCCAGATCTTGGTAAAAATCATGACTGTAGGTGACCAGTGACTGAAGCACAATGCTCTGGAGAGCCCACAACTTGAAAAAATAGCCAGAGGGTAAGATGCCCGCAAGGGAGATAGAAACCACAGTCCCCTCTGATTTTTAAATCAGAAGACCAACTCTGATCTCTGGGCAACAGAAAACCCACTAGTCGCAAACAGTGTAGCAATATATAATAAAGACGTCTACCAAGTTAAGCTGACATATTAATTATAACAGTAACTATGTAACATGGTGATTATCCCGAACAAGAAGCGTTTCACATAAATGGCAGTAATTAGTATAGCACAAGTTTCCCAAAGTTTCCCTACTTTTCCCATCTCCTGTGGAATAGCAGTTCCTGGAGATGTCAATACATGTTTGGATAAAAAAGAACCACGGAGTCAGATAAGTTTAGGAAATGCGGATACAATTTAGATAGTGAACCAAACCCCAATGATTTATATATATATTTTCTCTTTTCTCTGTTAGGAGGCAGTATAGTGTAAATGGCTAAGATTGTAAGTACTGGAGACAGCCTGGGGTTGAATCCTGCTGCTGACAAGCTGAATAATCTTGGTCAAGTTACTAAACTTCCCTAAAACATAGTTTGATTATCTGTATAGGGAGATAGTAATATATTCACTTTAAAAGACAGTTCCTGGGATTAAATGGAACGCATCACATTTAAATGCTTTAGAATAGAGCTTGACACAGAGTGAGGACTCCATAAAGCCAACTTATTATTATATGTAAATCATACTATTATTAACAAATTCTCAATATCTTATAGAGTTCTTGTCATACACCTTTCACACACACATACATATCCACATTTCTTTCTTTTTTTTAAAGACGGGGGTTTTGCCTTGCTGCCCTGGGCAGGGGTGCAGTGGTAAGATCATAGCCCACTGTAAACCTTGAACTCCTGGACTCAAGAGATCCTCCCACTTCAGCCTCCTGAGTAGTTGGCATATGCCACAGCTACCTTTTTTTTTTCTCTTTTTGGTACAGCTTTGGGGGGAGGTGTCTTTCTATGTTGCCCAGGCTGGTCTCAAACTCTCGGCCTCAAGTTATCCTCCTACCAAAATTCTGGAATTACAGGCATGAGCGATAGCACCTGGCCTGATAACCACTTTTCTTAAAAGTCAAAAGTCTTGGCTCTGACTCCTGTTAGTTGAAGTATTTTGTGCCTCTGTCACCCCACCACCTTAGTCCAGCCTGGGAATTATGGAACTCTTTCCTTACCCTACTCCAGGGAAGAGGACAAGGAAAGATTCATGTCCTGGCAGCATGGCCTTTGAAGACCCACTGCTTGCTTGTAGTCGCTCTTATGCCCACTTGAAATCATCTTCTGGTTGGACACTAGTCTGTACAGGGGTACACAGTCAAGGAAGCAGAGTACAGGCTGTACTTTAGCCCCTACTCACTCTCTTAGTTGAATGCCCTTGTGCAGTGAACAACCTGCACAACAATGCATGGCAGTTCTGACCTTGAGGCCCTGGAAAGGGCTGCAGATGACAACGGTTGGAGAAAGAGGGTACTAGCTCTTTTTCCCCAACCAGTCCAAGAGATTAGCTCTACACAAGCCCTAAGTGGATAAACCATCCTTTTCATCCTTCCCCTTCCTCCCCCCCATGTGCCCCGCCCCCCATTCATTAACACAGTCTCTGACATCAGAATACCCTTGGTGTGCGAGGATACCCCAGGCCCTGCCGGTTTCTCTGAAATCCCCATTAAGTTGGAAGAGGACACAGCTGTGGAAAATAGAAGGCCGGGGGTGATTTTCCCAGGTTTCCCCTGACACATAACGAACACTAACTTATGGTCTAAACCAGCGCAGGCCAGGGCTAGAACAAATCTGACTTTTTGACCACAGTTTGGGGCAGTGAAGGGAAAAAACAAGTGGAATTGCTCCTGGCAGCTTCCTAATCCCCAATGTGTGGCCAAAATGTTTGGCTCATTCCCTTTAGGTAAACATTCCCCCTGAAACAGGTTAGGAATAAAAAAGCAGACATTCCTGGGGGTCTTTTCTAGGAGTGGATGGGGTGGAAGGCGGGCATACTCCCAATGTGTACATTCACCACCCCAACCTCGACAGCCTCTGGAGGGGATGCTGCCCGGGGCACACTTTTCTGCCTAGAAACTGAGTCAAGCCTGACCCCTGGGGACTGGTAAGGGCTCCCCCTCTGTATAACGGTTCTCTCCTTCATAAAGTGAGTGTATGGAGGAAGGGATGAAGTGATCTTTGAGGCTCCTCGCAGCTCTGGCAGGCTCTGTTCACTCCCTTTCAGTACTGCCTCCCTGGACAGGTAGCGGTAGTGTGATAGGAAAGGCTTACTCTCAACTCCTTCCCTCCCAACAGAAAGACCCCAAGGCCATAAACGTGCATCGGCAGCAGAGGCCTGTGTACCAAAGACAAATCCACCTCACCATTTTGCTTAGGCTCTGTCTCCATTGCTCGTGAAGAGAAATAACTGTCTAGGGCCCCAGCTGGGAGGTTAGGTCCTTCAGACTCAGGAACAAAGGCTGAGCACGAGGGGGAAGGGACCATTCCTGGATGTGGGGGAGGGGGCTGCGCTGGGGCCATTTGTGCCCTTAGCTCTCCTGAGGGGTGGCTGTCCTTTTCCTTCCCACAGATTTGGGGGAGGGGGTGCCTATC
>NW_003852489.1:2299129-2308067 GCF_000181295.1 Otolemur garnettii
TTGGGATTGTGATCTTCAAACTCCTCTCTCTCCTAGCCTCTTTATTGTTTTCCAGGCCTGGCCTGCCCAGCCGTGGCCAGAGGGGTCTGCAGTCCTCTTTTCTCTTAAGGCTACAGCTCCCTCCCCCAACCTTCTCCATCTCCTCCTCCCCACACCCTCCCTCCGCCCCGAGGCATTATGGGAGGAAACAAGATGTGGGGCGAGAGCCGCGCGGGGAGAAGCCCGCAGTGCGGGGCCGGGCGGGCGCAGCCAATGGGGAGCGCGGACGGCGGCGCGCGCGGCAGGGGGGCGGGGGCGGGGCGCTATTTCAGTAGGGGCCGCGCGTCGGCCGCACTCGGCGGCAGAGCGGAGCGGAGCTGCGAGGCGCTGGAGCGGAGCTGCGAGGCGCTAGCGCGGAGCGGGCGGGCCGGCAGCGCGAGGCGGAGCGCGGGCGGCCGGGGAAGCTCGAAGGGCGGACCGCGGCGGCGACAGATCGGCTCCGGGCTGCGGGAGCCGGAGACCGCGGCGGCGGCGGCGGCGGCGGCGGCTGCTGCTGCAGGAGGAGCCCAGGGGACACTGCCCCTGCCCGCGCTCTGCCTCAGGCCATCGCTGCTCCCCAGGGGCCCGTGCGGACTAGCCTCCGTGAAGGTGAGCAGTGGGTGGGGGCGTCCCTCGAACAGCCGTCGCGTACGGCCCTGTGCGCCCCGGGCTTCGCCACGGTTCTCCTGCGGCCTCTTTACGCGGCCCCAAAGCCTAAAGCTGGGCTGGCCTCGTTGCCCTCAGCATTGATGGCCGGGTCGGCGCCACTCTCCCCTGCCACCCCTCCCTCCCGGCGTAGCCCGGCTTGCGCCACTGTCTGCCCTGGCGACCCTCGTGGCGCGGCTGGAGGTCCCAGGCTGCAGAGATGACGCTCCCCACACCCCCCCTCCCCCGGGAGTGTGTGCGCTGCGTGGAGGCCACTGGTGTCAGGGACCGGAGGAGAGGGGGGGAGAGGGCTCGGGCGTGACGCGGCTTCTCCAGCCGCCGCCACCCTCTGGGGCGTCCTTCCTGCAGCGAGGACGCCCAGTCACTCCGGCGCTGCTCCAGGCCGGGCGGGGGAGGGCGGCTGACCGGCCGAGGCCTGCGGACCCAGCCCGGTGGGAGGTGGGGAGAAAGATGCTTTCTCGTTCCGCAGGTGCTGCCCTTCGAGACTGCATGTCTCTGGAGGATGGCATGGAGGAGGGAGACGGGCCCCTTGGAGAGCCGAAAGGAGGAAATGGAAGCATTTGTGTGTGTTGGCGGGTGGGGAGGGTGGTTCATGCCATTCGGAGATTGCAGCCTGTGTTTTTGGTCTCAAAACCAAGGACAGAAGATGGGAACTGTCCTGGAGTGTCCTTTTCGCTTTTCAGAGGAGCCCCTGGCTCGTGACTGAGGCTGCTGGCTTGGGGCCCTCTGGCCATCCTTCTAGTTGTAGGCCAAGGTCCCTCACTTTTTCCTCGGGAAGGAGGGGCTGGGCTGGGCGCAGCTGGGCACCTTCCTATCCTTTTCTCACTGGCACCTTGGACAGGGGTGGTTGGGGCTGGGCCTCACCTCTCTCAGACGCCTGGGGGACCGAAGTGAAGAATCGTGGCATTGTAGTCACAAGACCAACATTATGTAACCGCATGCTCTCTCCTGGAGGGTAAGGTGGCTTTTAATTACTGTGGCAAAGTTGTTTCTTTGGACTTTGGGGCTGAGGCAGTAGAGCAGGTGAGCTTGCTGGCAAAATGGTGCCAATTTCGTGGTCGGTAACCATGCCCCACCCCCACCCTGGAGTTTGTAAACAGTGCCCCCTTCTGAGTGGTAACCTGGAATACACCGCCAGGTGACACTAGTTTTCTTTACTTAAAGAGCCCTATATCAGAACATTCTCCCTGCATTCTGTGATACCTTTGCTCAAACCCTTTGAGCTTTGCCCCATTTATCTCTTCTCAACTATTGGTTATTAAAATGAAAGTGTTGATTTGCCCAAGGTCACAAAGCAAGTCCGGACTTAAGCAGGGCTCTCCTGACCTATGCCCAGCACCATGGAGTGCTCAGAATCCACTTGAGCCTCTCTCTGGCTTTTACTTTTCTGGATGTGGGGGGCAGAGAGTGCTAGTATACTACCCTTTTGCTCTGCCAGTCTCTGCTGAATTGGAACAGCCCTGCTTAGTTTGACAGTGCCAGATGAAGGTGCTTGGGATGCCGTCAAGGGTGCTTTTAGCTGGCAGCTGGCATATTTGCATTCTGTTAATCAGCTGCAGGTTGAAATAGTGGTTGTGGGTTCTGCCTTCCTGTTGAGCCCATCTATCCCACAGGCTAGTGTGGACTTAGAGATCATGGTGGCCTGGAATGATACCGAGGGATCTGTCCTTGAATAGGCAGGCCCGTGGGTAGCCTTGTATCAAACCGTGCTGGAATGACAGCATCTTTTGTCCATTGAGCTGGGCCACTGAGTAGTGCTTTTGGGACTGACATTGGGAGATTGTTACTGCTGTGTGATGGGGCTGTGGTCAAGGACATAGGGCAGGATTTTGCAGTTCATTCCCTCTGTTCTTGCAGAGAACTTCATATGCTGTAGACTGCCAGGCAGGTCCTGAAATTCCTCTCATCCCAGAAAAGATCCATGCAGGGTCTGCCCTGAAACTCTGGTTGCCATGGCTCACGTAGCAGTGATAAGAAACAAGGCTGTTAAAATAATAACCATTCTTCACCTTTCTTAGACATTTTTAAAAAACCCTCCATCTCTAAGTTTTTCTCAGTCCCATATTTTTATGCTTACAAAAATTATTTTGAGCCTTAATGAATGGGATGTACTGAGGAGAAGGATGGGACAGAGATGTGATAGACTGTATGACTGGCCAACTCTGAGGCTGCCTCCCCACCTTTCTCCCTCTAAGGGGCATCTCAGGCCTGAGTACTTAAAGGAAGGTATAATTATTGTTGTGTTTGCTCCATTGGGTATTGGTGTGCTCAGAATATACTCTACCCCCTTTTGTTAGAATAGGAGTTGGCAATCTTTTTTTGTGAAGCATCAGATAGTAAATATTTTAGGCTTTGCAGGCCGTATATTCTCTCACAACTGTGCAGCACTGCTATTGTAGCATGTTCCTGTAAGACTTGATTTTACAAAAACAGATGGTAGGCTGAATTTGGCCAATGGACAGCCGCTTGTATAGACTGTCCTTTTTTGCACATTCTCTCCTATAACTTTAGTTAATCCTTATAACAGTCCCCAGTAGAGAGCTATCCTTATGCTAAAATGGAAATAATCAAATGCAGGAAGGCCAAGTGACTTGTCTAAGACTACAAGAGTTCAAAGTTAGGACCAAAAAGCAGACCTACTGATTCCTAGTCTATCTTTTTACTGTGATACCAATGATGTAATAATGGCCATTAAATCAAGGGCTTATTCTGTTTAGGTGTTAGTGCCACCTGCTTTATCCTCAGGACAACCCTGTAGTCCCCATTTTATAGATGGCATGAAAACATAAAGGTTAAGTAATTTGCCCAAGGACACAGCTAGTAGGTGATATATATCACCTTGAATATCAGCGCTGTTCACAATATCAGAAACAGGTAACTTTGAGAGTTGGATAAACCTCATTTTACATATGATAAAAACTGATGGTTACTATGTCCTTTTTTCTGTTTGCCCTGCATTTCCCAGGAGTATCTCTGTTAAAAGCTTAGGAGCTTTTCTCCTAATGTCTCATGTCTGTGTTTTCTGTTGCCTTTGCCTTCTATGCTTCCTTCTCCCACTGAGACCCCACACCCAGCAGTTAATGTGTGTTGCCCAGAGCATAGATTTGTCAACCTCACTTCTCTGCTGCTTCTTCAGTGTCACGATGTCTGACCGGAAGGCAGTGATCAAGAACGCAGACATGTCTGAGGACATGCAACAGGATGCCGTTGACTGTGCCACGCAGGCCATGGAGAAGTACAACATAGAGAAGGACATTGCTGCCTATATCAAGAAGGTGTGCCGGGAGAGCTGTGGCTGATGGCCAGGGGTGGGGATTGGCAGCTGAGCTGTCCTCCTGGAAGAGCTAGAGCTAGGGGACATAGGAAAGCAGGCATATCCCATGCAAACAAAGCCATAGGAACCTGGAAAGCAGACAAATTAGGGAGTGATTCTAAATTGCCAAAGCATTCACCTTAGGAGTTCTCAATAGCTCTGTTATGTGTATGTGTGTATGCAAGGCCTGGTGGAAGGATAAGACTATGCAGGGAGCTTCAGAATTAAATATATCTGGCCCAATTCAGAAATGTTAAAAGATAAGATCAAGGATATTTGAATAATGTAAATATATAAATTTTCGGGGGACCTGCATCATTTAAAGTGGAGTATACTTAAAATAATCTTTATCATATAGGGGGTTTCCTTTTCCTTCCCTTAAAAAGGACTTGGGTACTGCAGTGTCCCGTTCTTAAGAAAAAGGTAGGCTTGAATATATACTTGTTTTAAGTAGATGAGCAATATTAGGGCCATAGGTTTGGTCCCTGAAAAATTTCCTGAGTGAATGGGTGACTGGCTGTGGTCAACATGGTGAGGAAGCAGCTGAGCCAGATGTGAGAAGAGGGTACTAGGGCCCCCATTCCCTGTCAGGACCTTTGTGTCCTTTGGAGACATGATCTTTGATGTTCTTAGCTCTGGTATCCTAACAAGGATGCATGAGAACAGCAGGCAGTAATCTGGCTCACAGAAATGGTGGGATCTCCTTAAGTTTTAAAGAACTCTATTTTTCTACCCAGATAGTGGGATGAAAAGGAGACACTCTCCAGTCCTGAGAAACATTTTTGTGTGGACCCAAGGGTGCAGAGCCAGCTGCAGTTGTCAGCTCCGTGCCATTCTTTCCAGGGAGGGAATCCAGAATCATGTTCTCTCAGAAACAGAAGAATCCCTGAATTATCTGGTCTACCTTTTTGTTTTATCGATGGGGAAATGAGGACCCTGAGAATTTACTGTGGCTCTCCATCATTACACAGATTCTTGAACCAAAATTGAGGCTGGGTTTGGTTTTCACTGTTTCCTAGTATGTTGTGTGGTATGGGTGCTGTGGGGAGGCCAAGCAACTTGTATGTTTAGCTCTGAGGGGACAGAGATACCCAATTTTGACAGCATTGTTGGGCCTATAGTGGCCATGTCCTCTCATGGCCATGGTAGGATGCATCTAGAATTGAGCCTGTGGGCTGAGCCACAGGTGGGAGGGAGATGCCTGATTAGCTTACAAGGATTTCCTTTATGGTTTTGATACTGAATTGGTACTCCTGAGGGAAGTGAGGAACGTTCCTTGATCTCATGACTGAGGTCCTTGTAGTGTGTATAGGCCACACAGTGCCTAGCACATGGGAGCTAATGTCATCTTATATAGTATTGCTTCCTGGTACTCATGTTTTTGGTTCCCGTTTTGCTCTAATGTCTTGGTTTTTGCTGCTTTGGTAATGTGTAAGGCAGTAGGTGGTGGGTCTCTATTGGTGTCGTACTATATGACAGCTGGGAATGGTCCTTTACCACTGTGGCCTCTCTGATTTCCTTTCTGAAGAAGCACAAGGTGGGTTAGTGATAGTGTGGTGGGTGGGGTAGCTAGCCGGAGGAGAGATGATCAGGGTGAGAGACTCAGGTGAGAGAAATAATGGAGCCTTTGTGCTGTTCCATTATTAATGAGGGGAGGAGAGTTCTTGCCAGCGTTAGAACTTGAGCTCCTGAGGTTCAGGGAGCTGAGGCCATGGGCTGGGGGTAGAATAGGGGTGATAAAACCAAACATGTGTCAGTGTTGGGATTATAGGGAGAGACTCCGTTTCTGATTTTTTTTTCTTTAAGCTATCTTAATCACTCTTCTCCCCCTTTTATTCTTTTTTTAGGAATTTGACAAGAAATATAACCCTACCTGGCATTGTATCGTGGGCCGAAATTTTGGCAGCTACGTCACACACGAGACAAAGCACTTCATCTATTTTTACTTGGGTCAAGTTGCAATCCTCCTCTTCAAGTCAGGCTAGGTGGCCGTGGTGAAGGTGTCAGTGGCGGCAGCAGCGATGGCAAGCAGGCGGCGTTGCTGGGACTGTTTTGCACTGGGGCTAGCATCAGGATGTCCTCTCCAATGGCTGTGCTACTGCATGGACTGTATACTCGATTTCATGTGTATGTCGCAGTAAACAAAACCAAACTTCTTTCTGTTTAGTTGCCTGGGGAAGAAGGCTGCTTTATGTTTACTTTTCAAGACTTAAAAAAAAAATTGGTTGTATTGCACTAGGAAATCTCTCCCACCTCTCCCTTTTCTCTTTCTCTCTCTATACAAAATAAAAAGCCCTCAATAAAGCCCAAAAGACTAGGAGGGCTGAGGAAAAGAAATAGGTCTCTGGAGGTGGAACTAAAACTGTGCAGCTGCCTTTTCTGGGGTAGATGCTGCTTTGAGAGGGCCAGGGAGTCTGCAGGGGGACCGTGTTAGGATTGGCAAAGAGAGAGGGATAGGAAGGCAGGTGGAGGGATTGATCTAGTACCAGGGAGAATATTCCACTGAACTGTGATTCTACAGCTAGGGGCAGAGGGTGGGGCAGGGGTGCATTCTTTAAGGGGCCCTGAGATGTATTTGTCTGTGGTGTGTGGGAGTGGGGAGCAGACTTGTCTAGCTGTCTTTGTCAGAATTTCTAAGTAAGGGCTTTGTCTTTGTGGAATTACCTTCTTTTATTCTTCCTGCCAGAGATCATGCTGTGAGGATATTGGGGGTAGGATTAGCTTGTTTTTTTTTCTTTCCATTCTTTCTTCTCCTCCTGTCTGCTCTCTGCTCAGCCCTCAGTTTTTTCATTCCTCTGGAGTTCTCTTAGAGCAGCCCCTGTTGTTAGTTGGCTGGCAAGGGAATTTCTGGTGACTGTAGTTCCTTAGTTAGGTCTTAGCAATCAAACCAAATCAATGTTTCCCTCAATTCTCCTGTGTGTTTGTGTGTGTGTGTGTGTATGTGTGTTTGTGTTTGGGGAAGAGGGGAGGGAGGGGGCAGGACAGTGTGGAATCTTAGGGTGTACGGTAGGTCAGGGGCACAATTCTAAGGGGGCCTTTATGTTAAGAGCCTCTGGGGGTGTCTATTTTGGGGGTGAAGACAGATGTCACTCCAGTCCACCCCCAGTCATCTAGTCCAGACACTCTGCTTGCCCCTATAGTTGTCTGCTCCCTGGGGAGGCTTTAGGACGACCACCCAGGACAAGATGGCCGTGCTGCCATTTGCTCTGGAGCTAGGTCCCAGTGGAGAAGGACAGTGACTGTGGACAGTGGCAGCCTCTGGTGGGAGGTGAGGTTGGAAGTGATAAAGGGCTGCAGGAGGCTTCGGGGGAGCTTTGGAGGAGGTCAGTCTATAAAGTGGTAAAGCCAGATACCAGATGGAGCAGGGCTGAGAGCCGGAGGAGATTCCAAGGAGGGTCCAGGGGAAATCTTGTCTGTTAAATGGAATAAGGTGGGGTTTGGGGTGGTCACTGCTGATCGAGCTGCTGATTCTCATGAATCACCTTCTAAACTCTCATGTGTAGGGTTAACAAGTGGGGGGTGGGGGATCCAGCTCATACTTTTTATTTTCAAGTCCATTCTTTGGGTGGGTGGGGAGGCAGGAGGATGCCTCTTCCCCAAGCTCTTAGTGTGTTCTGAGCTTGCTTTTTGATGCCGACAGGGGAGGGTGGGAACTGGGGTGATGATTGAGTTCCCTATATCAAACCCTTCAGTGGGCACAAGACTGAGTGCTTGATGTTAGTTTTTATTTTTTTATGAATGTCCAAATCTCTTTTTCCCCTACCCTCCCAGACTTGTGTGGCCAGTTGGAAGTGTCTGGTTTGTGTTCATCTCTCCCTCATTTCTGGAGCAGGGATTGAGACCCTGCCACATCTCCTATGCTCTGCATCCACGCCTCTTTTGGACATTAAAGGTCGATTGATGCACCTCTGCACTGTTTGAGTTTCTTTGGGGGTGAAGGGTTGGCCTGGTGATCGTGATGTCACATAGATGGTGGGGGTGGGAAGTAGAGTAGAATGGGGGCTGAAGAGAGAATATCGGGAAAGAGATACCGATTGGCCAGGAGCAGGACTTATTTGTAGCGCTTAGGCTTATTTCCCTAAGTAAGAACTAACCAGCAGCACTCACCTACAGGGGCTCCTGCGTCCTCCCTCCCTGGGGATGGCTTAAGTGAGCCACATTTCAGATCTTTGGTGTAGTAGATGCCGCCTTCCCAGCTGTTGTCCTGTACCGCCTGAACTTTTAGCTTCTAAGAACCTATAGTCAAAGCTCATAGTTTCCTGCTCCCTATTCTCAGCCTCCCGAAGCCTGGGGAGTGTATCTATTAGCAAAGTCCTCTGGCCACTCAAGTGGAGAAGCTGGGGATCTTCAGAAAGATAGAGACTGTTGGTGGAACCTGAGTGATTCTCTGACTCTTTTGGGTCATCCTAGTTGACTTGCTTGGAGGTTCCTGCCCCCACACACAACTGGAGAAGTCAGCAATGACAGGACTTTCTCAGAGTGTCTGCCCTTCTCTGACCCTAACCCACTGTGCATTTATAATCCTTGTGGAGGTATCAGGGAACGAGGGGCACTTTGCCTTCTTTCTGTCGTCTGAAACATTTGCTGAGTTTCTTGTGTGTTTGGGCCTACGATGCTATTCACACTGAATGAGGCAAGTTCTAGGCTTCTATGACAAGTGCATTCTAATGGTAGAGTAGGCACATGCACATTGGTAAGCTTTTTCCAATAGTGATGAATGTTACCGAGAAATAAACTGCACAACAAACTATTGAGTGTTGGAGGTAGATAAGGCTCCTTCAGTTAGGAAGTTGGTTGGCTAGATTTGGGGGCAAGGCTCTACCTCTGGAGCAACAAGGTCTTATGCAATTAAGATGAGGGGTTCTGGCTCGGTGCCTGTGGCTCAAGCGGCTAAGGCGCCAGCCACATACACCCAAGGTGGCGGGTTCGAATCCCCAGCCC
>NW_003852489.1:2308345-2308787 GCF_000181295.1 Otolemur garnettii
AGGGGTTCTAAAGCCCTAACTTCTGTTACTGCCTGTGCTGCCATGAGTAATTTGATAGAGCGAGATGGAGCCCTGGTGGAGGGAGAGGCCGTGGTTCACATTTCATCTGAGATGAGTGTTTCTACGGCCAAACGTCATCCACTTCCTCCCTGATGCAAGAGGCAGTCCAGCTGGCATCTGTGGACACTCCATTTTTTCACAGGTAGGTGCACAGTGGTCATCTAGAAGGCAAATCCTACAGGGCTTCCTGAGGTTCAGGGGGGTCCAGGAGGGAGAATGATGTGAGGATGGGTCACAGAAGGGGCTGTGATGGGTGAATGGGAATCGTGGAATTCTCTTAGAATGCAGGTCACAATCAGAATTGTGGCTGGTCAGAGGGAGGTGGAAGCTTGATTTCTCCACCTCTCTTATCCTGATCTCCAGGCTTCTGGGGCTTCCCTTC
>NW_003852489.1:2308807-2310383 GCF_000181295.1 Otolemur garnettii
GAGCAGGGTGGTGAATGAGTCTAAGGGAGACAAATGGAGGCAGTGTGGTAGGGGATTGTCTCTGCTACCCTGAACTCCCATATCCTCTAGCTCAGACTTAGGGCCGTCTCCTGACTTAACTCCCTCACTGCCTTCTTGTGATTACTCAAAACATCCCTTTGACATCTTGTGTGAAGCAGAACCTCTGCCCCGCCTTAATCTTGCCCTGTTTAATTCCACCATGGCACCTGCCAAGGCTTGTTATATTTTGCTGTTTATTTGTTGGTTTCCCACAGCTAGAATATGAACATTGTAAGAGCCTCTTCTCTTAACTGCTTTATCTTCAAGCACGCAGATCAGCTCCTGTTGTGTAGGAAATGCTTAATAAATACCAACTGGTCAAATGAGAAAAGGGCATGAACAAGCATGGGCAGCCTGGCTTTTCCTGAAGAGACCAGGCTCCCTCTTGCTGCCCAAGCCCTGCCACCTGGAAAGGAGTGAGAGGATCACTCCCCAAGTGCGTTCAAGCCTCAGCCCCTCTTGCTTGCCAGCTGTGGGAGAATGAAGTAATGTGTTCATAAAATGCAGTTTATTTTTAAAGCATTTCAGTTTATTTGTGTCACTGAAACCTCAGAGCACCCCTCTGAGCTAGACATTAGCCACACTTTTGGATAAGCAAACAGAATCAGAGAGGGTGCGTGACTTTGCAAAACCCACATAGCTGGTAGCATTACTGGAGCTCAGCCCTGTGACTCATAAGGACTTAACTGGGCTTGGCAGCAGGGGTCTCCCTGACACTTCTTGAGATTAGGCCCAGCCCTCTGAGGTCAGCAGTGGATCTCCTGGGGCTCTGGTTTGGCAAGGGCAGGAAGGACAATTTCCTGTCTCCTTCCTATGCCCTCCTGCCAAGGATTGAGGAGCTGGTGCTTCCTCCTCAAGGCCTCCTAAGAGGGTTAATGAGTCTTATGGTGTCAGAAAAGAGCAGATTTCCAAGGTTCTGATTTCTTAGGCCCCCCCCTGAATTGAAAGCATTGCCTCCTTACCACCCCAACAACAATGAGTGACCTATCACCTGTTTGAAGAGGTCAGGTGTATCTTTGTGATGTATTATGGTCTTGGTGTCCACACCAATGTACGTGAGTACTCCTACCCACAGGCTGCTATTATGCCAATATACAGAGGTTCCTAAGAAAAGATAAAAGAGAACCAGCAGAACTCCAGGTTCCTGCAGCCTCTTCCCTCACTTTGCACAAATAAAGACGTGCTGTGTTTGTGGTGAGACTGCTGGCATTGTCGTACCGGGCTTTCTAGAGAGAGCCCAAACATGCAAAAACAAGTGTGGTGGCCTGGGCCTGGAGGTGGTGTATAGTTCAAACTGGCGCAATCATCTAGAACAAAGACTCTAGAATCCGAAGACCTGGGGTTGAGTCCTAGCTCCCACTGTATAAGCTTGGACAAGCTTCTTGACTTCACTAGCCTCAATTTCTTCATCTGTAAAATGGAGCTGTATGTGTCTTCCCTAAAGGAAAGGATTGAATGACATCATGTATGTGAAAGGGCTTTGAAATTGGAAGAGTGGGCTTGGCGCCTGTGGCTC
>NW_003852489.1:2310644-2314668 GCF_000181295.1 Otolemur garnettii
AAAAAAAAAAAAAAAAAGAAAGAAATTGGAAGAGTGGTGATGGTGATGAAGATACTGATTATTAGGCTATCTAATAAAGCTTGGGGAAAGAATAAAGGATTCTGGGAATTGAGGCTCCCCAACCCCCACCCTACACATACACACATTCCATCACATCAGCCTTTTCCTACCCTGCCCAACCCCCACCCTACACATACACATACACACACACACACACACACACAATCACATCAGCCTTTCCCTACCCTGCCCAATTGCACCCATGTCATAGGGAAGGAAACTGGGCAAGAACAGACCTAAGGTCACATGAGTGTTTGAGACAAATGAGTTTTAGAACTTGTTCTCCTGAATCTCAGGCCAGGTTTGATCCTGGTGTGAGGAGGCAGAGAGGACTAATTCATGACTAGGTTCTGCGACCCTGCTGAGCTCTGCGTGTCCTGTGCTTGGAGGTGGTGTACAGTTCAAACTGGTGCAATCATCACCACTATCTTATTCCAGAACATTTCATCACCCTCATCTGTAGTCATTCCCCATTTCTCCTCCCCAGCCCCTAGAAATCACTGGTCTACTTTCCGTCTCCATGATTTGCCTATTCTGGACATTTCATAGTAACGGTATCATACGATACATGGCCTATTCCTGGCTTCTTTCACTTAGCATGACGTTTTCAAAGTTCATGTGTGTTATAGTATTTACCAGTACTTCATTCCTTTTTCTGGCTGTGTAAAGTTCTGTTGTATGGGTATGTCACATTTTTGTTTATTCACCAATTGAGGGACATTAGGGTTCCACTATTCAGCTATTGGTGATAGTGCTGCCATGAACATTAATGTACAAGTTTTTTTTTTGGTTGCAGCCGTCCTCGTTGTTTTGGCAGGCCTGGGCTGGATTCAAACCCGCCAGTCACTTAGGTGTATGTGACTGGTGCCTTAGCCACTTGAGCCACAGTTGCCGAGCCAATATACAAGTTTTTGTGTGGACATGTTTTCAGTTCTCTTGGGGCATATTTTATTTTTTGATGTCAGTGTGTTTTTCTACTTTTTGGAGACAGGGTCTGTTGCCTGGGCTAAAATACGGTGGTGCTGTCATAGCTCACTGCAACCTCAAACTCCTGGGGTCAAGTGACCCTTCTGCCTCAGTCTCCAAGCAACTGGGACTACAAGTGAGTGCTACTGCACCCAACTAATTTTTCTATTTTTTGTTGAGATAGGTCTTGTCTTTCTCAGGCTTCTACTTTTTCTAAAACAAAAACAACAACAACAACAAAAAAACCCTAAGGTTGGGCATTTTTTTCTCTAATGGGTCAGATAATAAATATCTCAGGCTTTGTGGGCCATATGACAATGTGTATCTAATTATTGCAACTACTGAACTCTGCCTTTATATCTTGAAAGCAACCGTAGACAGTATGTCAACAAATGAGCAGGGCTATGTTGCAATAACACTTGAAACAGGCAGTGGGCCAGATTTGGCCTGTGGACCGCAATGTGCCAAGCCCTAATTTAGATGATACATTCACATGAATCATTCAAAAGGTACAAAAAGTGAATTCTCCCTCCCACCTCTGTCCCTAGCCACTGAGTTTCTCTATTTAGATGTAATTGATGCTATGAGATTCTGTGTCTCCTTTTAGAGACAGTTGGTAATGAGCACGTTTTAAAGTGGCTGTGTAATATTCTAGATAGTTGCACACAGTTTAGTAAACATGAAACACACCTGAAGGCGTGCCATCAAAGTCAGAACACTACCCTGACCTGCCCATTTGACTCCTCCATCAGAGTAATGTTTGTTTTGAGACAGTCTCCCTACGTCGCCCTCAGTAGAGTGCTATGGTGTCACAGCTCATAGCAACCTCAAACTCTCGGGCTCAAGCAATCCTCTTGCCTTAGCCTCCCAAGTAGCTGGGACTATAGGCACCTACCAGAATGCCTGGCTATTTTTTTTGTTATTGTTGTCATTGTTTATCAGGCCCTGGCTGGGTTCGAACCCATCAGCCTTGGTGCATGTAGCCACTACCTTAACCATTGAGCTATGGGCACTGAGCCCAGAGTAATCTTTTGAACGCCTAGGATTTGCCCAGTGGTTTTACGGCATGTCTCATGTATGCCTGGTGGTCTCTTTTGGGTTAAAAAACAAGCTCTGATCCTCAAGAGATGCAAAATTTTCTCAAATTTGTGTATCAGTCAGAGTTCCACCAGAGAAACACAACCAGGAGTATATCTATCTACCTTCTTGGCCTCTGTATCTATCTAGGTTTATTGCAAGAAATAGGCTATGCAGTGTGTGGGTTGCTGACTAGGCAAATTGGAGATCCACAGGACAGGTCATGAAGAAGGGAAGTCTGGAAATGCTCAGCCAGAGCGGACACTGCAGTCCACACGTGGAATTTCTTCAGGGAAACCTCAGGCCTTTCAGTTGGGTGGATCAGGCCCATCCATATTATCCAGGATAATCTCCTTTTCATAAAGTTCACTGATTATAGATGTAAATCACATCTACAAAATACCTTCACAGCAACCCCTACATTAGTTTTTTATTTATTTTTTTATTTTTTGAGACAGAGTCTCACTATGTTGCCCTGGGTAGAGTGCTGTGGCATCACAGCTCACAGCAACCTCAAACTCTTGGACTTAAGTGATCCTCTTGCCTCAGCCTCCCAAGCAGCTGGGACTACAGCCGCCCGCCACAATACCTGGCTACTTTGTTGTTGTTGTTGTTGTAGTTGTCATTGTTGTTTGGCAGGCCCACGCCAGGTTTGAACCTTCCAGCCCCAGTGTATGTGGCTGGCACCCTAGCCACTGAGCTATAGGCGCCAAGCCCCTACATTAGTTTTTGAATAAATAAGTTTTGAACAACTAAGCCTAGACAAGTTGACACAAATTATTGACCAACACAGTCCATGTTCTTGTCAATTCGGCACCCATACACATCTCCATTTAATCTCCAAATAAAGACAACAGAGTCATACAGCTATCATGATATGGTTACCCAGTGCAAGTGAAAATGTGCTAACTCTTTCCCTAGAGAATTCAAAGTCCTTGGGTGATGTTCACTCTTTTTTTTTTTTTTTTTTGAGACGGAGCCTCAAGCTATGCCCCTGGGTAGAGTGCCATGGCATCATGCTCACAGCAACCTCCAACTCCTGGGTTCAAGCGAGTCTCCTGCCTCAGCCTCCCAAGTAGCTGGGACTACAGGCGCCCGCCACAACGCCTGGCCATTTTTTTTTTTGGTTGCAGCCATCATTGTTGTTTGGCGGGCCTGGGCTGGGGATTCGAACCCACCACCTTAGGTGTACATGGCTGGCACCTTAGCCACTTGAGCCACAGGTGCCGAGCCGTGATGTTCACTCTTTTCCTTAATAATCTAGTAACTTCAATAAGGTGATGTAAAGTTAGCTATCATTAACACAGTTTATGAGTGATGACAAAGGGATAAGAGAAGGAAGAAAACAAAAATGTTATACAAACATTCATAACAAAATAAAGAATACTCAAGCCAGATGCAGTGGCTCATGCCTGTCATCCTGGCACTCTGGGAGGTTGAGATGGAAGGATTGCTTGAAGACAGGAGTTTAAGACCAGTCTGAGCAAGAGTGAGACCGGAGAGGGAGGGGAGGGCAGGGGGGAGGATGGGTGAAGGGAGGGTGATTGCTGGGATCATGCCTATGATTTATCCTATAAGGGTACATGTGAACCTTTCTAAATGTCATAAATGTCTTAACACAACAGTTATGAGAATGATATGATGGCTATGTTGGCCAATTGGATGAAAGTACTCAAAATTGTATATGGAAACAATACACTGTATCCCATGATAGTATTAATGTGCACAAATATGATTTAATAAAAATTTTAAAAAAGAAAATTATCTGGGCATCATGGCATGTGCCTGTGGTCCAAGGTACTCAGGAGGCTGAGGCAGGAGGATCACTTGAACCCAGGAGCTGGAGATTGCAGTGAGTTATGATGATATCACTGCTCTTCAGCCCAGGTGACAGAGTGAGACTGTCTAAAAAAAAAAAAAA
>NW_003852489.1:2315798-2321871 GCF_000181295.1 Otolemur garnettii
GTTCTTGCTTTGGCTCAGGCTGGTCTCGAACTTGTGAGCTCAAGCTATCTACCCACCTTGGCCTCCCAGAGTGCTAGGATTACAGGTGTGAGCCACTGCACCCAGCCCCAATGGCAGTCTTAACTTTCAGTTCAGTGAAGTAATTACTGTGACTCCTGTTGAAAGCATTTTCCTTTTGGAACAGTAATTTCTAGATCAGCAGAGCATAAGGTTACAGAGATGGGAACAAAAATTTTACCAGTGGATCACTAGGGCTAATAGCAAGTGGTACCATTCCATTGCCACCCCTAATTCCTGGAACCATGGACCCTAGCTATGGGAGAAACAGTAGCATGTGTGAAGGACATTACTTTAACCCTGCAAGGTATTGTCACCAAACTGGCACCATAACTGGATCTTCAAAAAGCCATTCCACCTTTCAGGCAAGCTGGCTGGCTCAGGATGATGGGAACCTAGACCAGTGAATGTCAAGAGCATGGGCCTGTTGCTATGCTGTACTTGCTATGAAATGCGTTTATTCACAGAAATAATGTGTGGAGAAACATGGTGGCGGATGAGGCATTCCAGAAGTCCACAGACGATGGTTTTGGCAGAGCACCACGTGCAGAGAAAGTAAATCCAAGTCCAGAGGAAGTGTTCCAGTAAGAACGAAGTGCCACATTTTCCACGATGAAAGTAGGTGAATGTAGGCCAGGCATGGTGGCTCATGCCTGTAATCTTAGCACTCTGGGAGGCCAAGGCAGGAGGATTGCTTGAGCTCAGGAGTTCAAGACCACCTTGAGTAAGAGCAAGACCCCATCTCTACTAAAAACAGAAGAATTTCCTGGACATTGTGGCTGGTACATATAGTCCTAGCTACTTGGGAGGCTGAGGCAGGAGGATCACTTGAGCCCAACCCAGAGTTTGAGGTTGTTGTGAGCTGTGATGATGCCATAATATTCTAGCTAGGGTGACAGAGTAAGACTCTGTCTCAAAACCAACCAACCAACAAACAAAAAATAAAACACATAGGCCAATGTAATCCTCCTGCCACAAATTAGCTGGCTGATCACTCCAGGCAATGGTGCTGCTGTCAGACTGGGTACTCAGAGGTGGCTGTGGCCAGGTTGGCCTCAGTGAGTGGAAGTCCGTGTTGCCAAGCACATGTATAAATAACCTCCATCCCTGCCACCATGGCCACTTTTCCGGACTTTTATGTAAATGAAATCATACAGTATGTCCTTTTATTTTTTCTTTGGTTTGGTTTCTTTCACTCAGCATAATTATTTGGAGATCCACCCATGCTATTTTTCTATGGATCATAAATTGTTCTTTTTTTACCACCAAGTAGTGTTCCATTGTATGGATGTGCTAAAGTGTTTTTATCTATTCCCCAACTGAGGGACATTCCATTTTGGCAATTATGAATAAAGCTTCTATAAAAACTCATGTATAGGTTGTGTGTTAATGTAGGTTTTTACTTCACTTGGGTAAATGAGTAGGTGTGAGATCGCTGGATCTCAGGTCAGCATGTGTTTAACTTTGTAAGAAACTGCCAGACTGAGCTTGGCGCCTGTAGCTCAAGTGGCTAAGGCGCTAGCCACATACACCTAAGGTAGCGGGTTCAAATCCAGCCAGGGCCGCGAAACAACAATGATGACTGCAACCAAAAAATAGCCAGGCGTTGTGGCGGGCGCTTGTGGTCCCAGCTACTTGGGAGGCTGAGGCAGGAGACTCGCTTGAGCCCAGGAGTTGGAGGTTGCTGTGAGCTTTGATGTCATAGCACTCTACCCAGGGGGACAGCTTGAGGCTCTGTCTCAAAAAAAAAAAAAGAACCGCCAAGCTGTTTTTCAGGATGGCCACACCGTATCACATTGCCACCAGCAATGTATGTGACTTTCAGTTGCTTTCCATTCTCATAACTGGCTATTGTTGGACTTTTCAAAAACTTTTACCTATTCAAATGTTATGTGGCGGTATCTCCTTGTGGTTTAAGTTCACATTTCCAAAATGACAAATGGTGTTGAACATCTTTGCATGTGATTATTTGCCATCCATCTAGCTTTGATTAAGATTTTTGCTCATCTTTTTATTGGCTCGTATTGGCTGCTATAACAAAAATGCCATCAGCTGGGTGGCTTACACCACAAACATGGATTGATCACAGTTCTGGAGGCTGGGTATTCCTGAATCAAGGAATTGGCAGATTTGTTTTCTGGTGGCATTAGGAGGTCGGGTCTCCTATCAAAGGCCCACTTCTTCTTCTTCTTTTTTTTTTTTTAAATCACTTTATTCGTATTAAAGTGTACAGTTCAATGGCATTAACTGCATTCACTATGTTGTCAGCCATCACCACCATTCTTCTCCCGAACTTTTTCTTCACGCACATGGAAAGTCACTCCCTTTAGCAGTCACTCCCTGCAGCCCTACGCAGCTGCCGGCCTACCTTCTGTCTCTAGATTTGACTGTGCTGGGCATTTCATAATACAGATTGAGTATCCCTTATGGGAAACGCTTGGGACCAGGTGGTCAGTATTTTGGCATTTAGGCATTCCACTCACTGGTTGAGCATCCCTCATCTGCACATCCCAAATCCAAAACACTCCAATAAGCATTTCCCACTCACAAAGCTTCAGATTTGGGAGCATTTGAGATTTGGGACTTGGGGGTTGGTATGCTCAATCTATCATTGTAATTCTATGTTTAGCTTCTTGAGAAACTGCCACACTATTTTCCATTGTGGCTGTACCATCGTACATTCCCACCAGCAATGTATGAGGGTTCCATTTTTTCTCTGTCTTTGCAAAGGCCCACTTCTTAATGTCATCTGCATTGAGAGGGTTTCAACATGCATTTTGAGGGGACACAACGTTTAGTCTGTAGCTGGGGAAAGCATTCAGTCTCTTATGAAGAGTGATGTTAGGCTCAGCGCCTGTGGCTCAAGAGGCTAAGGCACCAGCCACATACGCCTAAGGTAGCGGGTTCGAATCCCCAGCTTGGGCCCGCCAAACAACAATGATGGCTGCAACCAAAAAATGGCCAGGCGTTGTGGCGGGCGCCTGTAGTCCCAGCTACTTGGGAGGCTGAGGCAAGAGACTCGCTTGAGCCCAGGAGTTGGAGGTTGCTGTGAGCTGTAATGCCATGGCACTCTACCCAGGGGGACAGCTTGAGGCTCCGTCTCAAAAAAAAAAAAAAAAAAAAAAGAGGGATGTTAGCCATAGGTTTTTTTTTTTTTTAATAGATGCCATTTGTCAAGTTAAAGAAATAGCCTTTTACTCCCAGTTTCTGAGAGTTTTTATGTTGAAATGTGTCAAATGCTTTTTCCGCATCTACTGAGATGATCATACAGTGGTTCTTTTCTTACTCCATTAAGTTTACATTGTTGATTTTTGAATGTTAAACCGAATGGACGTGACTGGACTAAACCCTCCTTGGTAATGATGATTATCCTTTTTATATATGGTTGAATTCGATTTGCTAAAACTTTGATTAGAGTATGGCACCTATTTTGAGATGGATATGGGTGGGTAGCTTCCTTTCCTTGTAATGTCTTTCATCTGGTTTTGTTATCAGAAGAATGCTGGCCACATAGCATGAGCTGGGTACTATTTCCTGTCTGGCAGGGAAGGGGAGGGGAAGGGGGGTGGAGAATGGGGAGGGGAGGGGAGGAGCAATGAGGGAGGGAAGGGAAGGCAGAGATTCATATTCATCCATGTGGTTTTTCTGTGTACCATAGTTTGTTCCTTTTTACTTCTGAGTAGTGTTCAATTGTATGGAACTAAAGTGTATTTATCGGGTGCGGTGGCTCACACCTGTAATCCTGGCACTCTGGGAGGCCGAGGTGGATGGATTGCTTGAGCTCACGAGTTCAAGGCCAGCCTGAGCAAAAGTGAGACCCCTGTCTCTACTAAAAATAGAAAAAATAGAAAAAACTGAGGCAAGAGGATCATTTGAGCCCGAATTGGAGGTTGCTGTAAGCTATGGTGCCATAGCACTCTACTCAGGGTGACAGCTTGAGACTGTCACAAAACAAACAAACAAACAAAAAAAAAAAACAGCAAATAAAGTGTATTTATCTATTCCCTGATTATCATTGTAATTAAGGAATTTCCTTTTACTCCTAGTTTCTGAGAGTTTTTATGTTGAAATTTGTCAAATGCTATCCCCCCATGAGGGCCATATGGGTTTCTATTTTGGCAAAAAGATGAGCAAAAAAATCTTTTTTTTTTTTGAGACAGAGTCTTACTATGTCACCCTTGGTAGAGTGCTGTGGTGTCACAGCTCCCAGCAACCTCAAACTCTTGGGCTTAAGTGACTCTCTTGCCTCAGCCTCCCAAGTAGCTGGGCTACGGGCACCTGCTACAACACCCAGCTATTTCTTTCTTGTAGCAGTTGTCATTGTTGTTTTAGCGGGCCTGGCTGGGTTCGAATGGGCCAGCTTTGGTGTATGGGGCCGGCACCCTAACCACTGAGCTATGGGCACAAAAATCTTTTTTTCTTTGAGACAGAGCCTCAAGCTGTCACCCTTGGTAGAGTGCTATGACATCACAGCTCACAGCAACCTCCAACTCCTGGGCTCAAACGATTCTCTTGCCTCCACCTCCCAAGTAGCTGGGACTATAGGCACCTGCCACAACGCCTGGCTTTTTTTTTAAATCCTGGTTGCAGCTGTCATTGTTGTTTGGCAGGCCCAAACAACAATGGATTGGCTGGATTTGAATCAGCCAGCTCAGGTGTTTGTGGCTGGCGCCTTAGCTGCTTGAGCCACAGGCGCCGAGCCAGGTGCAAAAATCTTAACCAAAGATATATGGGTGGCAAATGGTTACATGAAAAGATGTTATCAGAATAATGCCAGCCACATAGAATGAGCTGGGTACTATTTCCTCCTTTTAAGTTTAAGGGTTTATGTAGAACAGTATTATTTCTTTCTTAAATGTTTACTAGAATTCACCAGTAAATCTGTGTCTCCAATTTTCTTGGGCAAAGACTTTTAAGTGAAAATTCAAGATTTAGGGGTATTTAGGTTATCTGTTTCTTCCTGAGTAAAGTTTGATATGTGTATCAACTTGGACAAAAATATTTCTCCATTTCATCTATGTTGTAGAGTTTATTGTCATAACGTTCATAGTATTTCCTTATTATCTGTAGAATCCATGGTGATGTCTCTTCTCAGCCCTGCTATTGGTAATTTGCATCTTTTCTGTTTTTCCTGATTAGTTCTGTTAGAAGTTATTAAGTTAATAATTAACATTATTAAACTTCTCAGGAAACTACCTTTTAGTTTCATTATTTTCTCCGTTTTTCTATTTTATCTGCATTTCAATCTTTCTTATTTTCTTTCTTCTGCTTACTTTGGCTTTAATCTGGTGGATTAAATCTCAAATTATTAATTTGAGATTTCTTGTCTAATGTAGGAATTTAGTTATAAAAAGTTTTCTCTAAGCTTTAGCAGCATTTAATAAATTTTGTATTTTCATTCAGCCCAAATTACTTTCTAGTTTCTTTAAAAAAAATTACAAAAAAAATTTTTTTTTTTTTTTTTGCAGTTTTTGGCTGGGCCACGTTTGAACCTGCCACCTCCGGTATATGGGGCCAGTGCCCTACTCCTTGAGCCACAGGCACAACCCCATTACAAAAATTATTTTTCAGGCTCAGTGGCCATAGCACAGTGGTTATGATGCCAGCCATATATACCTGGGCTAGTAGTTTGGAACTCAGCTCGGGCCTGCTAAACAACAATGACAACTGCAACAAAAAATAGCTCGGTGTTGTGGTGGGTGCCTGAAGTCCTAGCTACTTGGGAGGCTGAGGCAAGAGAATCACTTACGCCCAAGAGTTGGAGGTTGCTGTGAGCTGTGACATCATGGCATTCTACCGAGGGCAACAGAGTGAGACTGTCTCAAAAAAAATTTTTTTTTTTCTATAGAGATGGAGCCTTGCTACTGGGCTTGAACTCCTGGACTCAAGGGATTCTCCTGCCTCTGCCTCCTAAGGCACTGGGATTATAGGTATGAGCCACTGTGCCTAGCGTCTAATTTCTTTTTGATTTCTAAATTTGACCCATTGATTATTATTTTATTTTATTATTATTATT
>NW_003852489.1:2322497-2329816 GCF_000181295.1 Otolemur garnettii
CGATTCTCTTGCCTCAGCCTCCCAAGTACTTGGGACTACAGGCACCCGCCACAACGCCCAGCTATTTTTTGTTGCAGTTTGGCCATGGCCAGGTTTGAACCTGTCACTCTTGGTATACGGGGCTGGCACCCTACCCACAGGTGCTGCCCATTTTGTTTCTTTTTTCTTTTCTTTCTTTGAGACTCGGTCTTGCTCTGTCACCTGGGCTAGAGTACAGAGGTGTCATAGCCCACAGCAACCTTAAACTCCTGGGCTCCAGCAATCCTGCCTCCGCCTCCCAAGTAGCTGGGACTATAGGTGTATGCACCACATCCAGCTAATTTTTTTGTTGTTGTTGTTGTAGAGTCAGGATCTGGCTTGTGCTCAGATAATCTAAAACTTATCTTCCAAACTTGGTCTCCCAAAGTCCTAGGATTACAGGCATGAGCCACCATGTTTGGCCAATCACGATATATTTTCAATGTGCATTTTCAAATAATGCATATTCTGCTGCTGTTGGTGGCATGTTGTATAAAAAATCAATTGAGCCAAGGTGATTTATAGTTTTCTATGGCCTTACTCATCTTTTGTTTACTTGTTCTCTGAATTATTGAAAAAGTGTTGAAATTTCCAACTATAAATTATCTATTTTTTCTTGTATTTCTAGGATTTTTTTGCTTTATGTATTTGGAAGTTCTATGTATTTAAGAATATTATATCCACTGAATGAAAGGATTTTTTTATCATTATGAAATGACCCTCTTATGCGTCCTCAAACTATGGCCCATGGGCCACATGTGGCCTGCCAAGGACATTTATCCAGCCTGCCGGGTGTTTTTGCCATCACTGCCTGTCCTGCTTAGCAGCTGACTCATCCCAGGGCCCTCAGTCCGGCCCTCCAATGGTCTGAGGGACAGTGAACTGACCCCCTGTTTAAAAAGTTTGAGGACCCCTGCATCTTACTCATGGTGATAGTCTCTGCTCTAAAACTATTGGTTCTTCAGCTTTCCTTTGATTCGTATTAGCCTGATGTATCTTTCTCCTCCTTTTTGCTTTTAACCTATTTGTATTTTTACACTTAAGTGACTTTTTTTTTTTTGAGACAGAGTTTCACTATGTTGCCCTCGGTAGAGTGCTCTGGCATCACAGCTCACAGCAACCTCTTGGGCTTAAGCAAGTCTCTTGCCTCAGCCTCCCAAGTAGCGGTACTATAGGCGTCTGCCATAGTGTCTGGCTAGTTTTAGAGACAAGGTCCTACTCTACTCAGAGCTACAAAGTCAGACTGTCTCAAAAAAAATGCACTTGCAATTTATGATATTTTCAACTCATGGTATGAGTGGGTTTATCCAGATGTAGTCCCCAATGTAAGTTGAGGAAGATAACAAATACTTATTGCTTTCACTTCACTGTAACGTTGAAAAATCTTATGTCAAACCATTGGGGCTATCTATCCTTTGTTGCCTTATTCGTTATCACTTTTGTTTATTTTAGTCCTTAGTTTATATAGTATACAACCTTAACTTTATAGTCTAACTTCAAGTCATGATACGCCCCATTACAGATATAGTCATGCACTGCATACCCATGTTTTTGGTCAACAACAGACTGCATCATTCCATACGACAGTAACCCCATGAGATTATAATGGAAGTGAAAAATTCCAATCACCTGGTGAAACTGTAGCTGTTATAATGTCCTTGCACAAGGCACTACTCATTGGGTGCTTGGATACAAAAGCCTAGCACTGCCAGTCATATAAAAGTATAGCACATCCAATTATGTACTAATTATGTATCTAATAGATAATAGTTAATAATAATAATGACTATGTGGGCCAAGGGTAGTGGCTCACGCCTGGATTCCTAGCACTTTGGGAGGCTAAGGCAGGTGGATTTCCTGAGTTCACAGGTTCAAGACCAAACTGAGCCAGAGCAAGACCCTGACTTTAAAAATAGCCAGGTGATGTGGTGGGTACCTGTAGTCCCAGCTACTTGGGGGGTTGAGGCAAGAGAATCTCTCGAACCCAAGAGTTTGAGGTTGCTGTGAGCTGTGACACCATGGCACCCTACTGGGGGTGACAAAGTGAGACTGTCACACACACACAAAAATGACTGTGTTACTGGCTTATGTATTTACTATACCATGCTTTTTATTGTTATTTTAGACTATATCCCTTTCTACTTATTGAAAGGAAGGTCATTGGAAAGCAGCTGCAGGCAAGTGCTTTAGGAGGTATTCCAAGAAAAGGCATTTTTATCATGGAGATGACAATTCCATGTGTGTATTTCCCTAAAGACCTCCCAGTGGGACAGGTTGTGGAGATAGAATATAGTGATATTGACAATCCTGACCCTGTGGAGGCCTAAGCTAATGTGTGCATTGGTGTCTTAGTTTTTAACAAGACTTTAAAAAGTAAAATGTAAAATTAAAAAAAAATTAAAGTAGAAAAAAATGAAAGAAAATAAGGATATAAAGAAAAATATTTGTGTACAGCTATACAATGTGTTTGTGTTTTAAGCTAAGTATATAGTAAAAGTCAAAAATTTGAAGAATATATATAGGGAATATCCGGCACATAGGAGGATATCATAATAAAGGATGGTTTAGTATAGGTGGGAAAAAATGCCTTGTAGTTCCAGAGATTGTCTCTTGGGGGTGACCAGGGCCAAGAAGGAGAGGGGCACAGGGCCAACGCCTCAGCACTTGACCCAGCTTAGGAGAGTGCGCTTAGGTCACTCTCTGCCTGCCCTGGAGGTATAGGACACTAACACACACTCTCCCTCATCCCTTAATCTACATCTACTTCCCTTAGGGTACTATGGCTTTGTTGCGGGATGAGATGTAATGCAGATGGACATTCCAGAGAAGTCAAAGGAGGAAGGGTCCAGACCTCAGCCTCAGCATCCCCACCCCCACTGCTGTTCAGCACACCTATGGTGGTGGTGGTGGGGTCCGAAATAGCTGCCAGAATAGACAGAACACTGGTTTGGGGATGTCTGAGTAAAATTCAGTAGATTAGCAGAGACGGGATAAAATTCAGTAGACCAGCAGAGTTAGAAGGGATTAAAAATTGCCCTTGAGCCAAAACAATCTAGCCTGAAGGCTGTAACCTTAACATTCCTGGCCCATCCCCGAAGGTTACCTTTGTTACCTACTTAGTTCTGCCCTTGAGAATTGTTCTATGACTTAGGGCCTCCACCCTGGTGACCATTTCCTAATCAAAAGCCCAGCCCCGAGATTGAGTCATGAGACCTTTAACTCTACTTCTTTATCTGTAAACACAAGCGCTAAAACTTGAATGAAAACGTCCTGAGATCTGGAATCAGGGCACCTATCTTTCTACCCAGCTGATACGGCGTCAGTCTCGCTGGGTCTCGGCAGACTTTTTCACAAAAACCCTGCATGTTAATTTCTGGGTACGGTTTTTCCCTCTGCCGCCGGACCAGGTGGTTGGGAAGAGTCCCCTCTTGGGGAATTCTCAGTCTGCTGTGTTGTGTCTCCTTCCTGCAAGGTAACAGTCTGTGGCTCAGTGTTGTACAAATACTAGTTATATAGCATATCTAACTAGAAGGTAGTAACTACACAGCTATATAAATAATAGTTATTATGTAACTATATTTAACTACGAGTTATTATGTAACTATAATAACTATTATTTATATAGCTGAATAAATAGTTACTATATAAATAAAGTTACATACATAATGCTTACATAAATATACTCTTTAGTATTTATATGCCTGGAGGCATAAAGGGCAAAGGCTGGGCTTCTTTACACGCAGTGCCCTGCACACAGCAGGTGCTCAATGCATACCCATGAAAAGAACAAATGAATAATAATATGGGAAACAGCTATTACACTTAAAAAAAAAAAGAAACAAGACCCACATACATTGATCTAGCTCCCTGCTGGGAATCTAACCAAAAGGTGGAGTTAGAGAGATAGCCCCATGAGCAAGGATGGTTATCGCAGTGTTATTTGTAATGGTCAAGATTAGAAGGAAAACTTGTAAACAATGTGTCATTGCTGGAGGAGAAGGTGTTATGTGTAGCTCCTCAAAAAGAATGAGTTGAGGTCTCTATCCACCTGAAAGGTTAAGATGATGTTAACTGAGATAAGCAAGGGTCAAGACACCTGAGTTTGGTACAATGACCAAAGCACCATCTAAATATAGTATGTGTGAGTATAAAGAAGAGGGCAGAGAGCTGTATCCAAGCTGCTAATATGGAGGGGTAGGGAGAGTAATTACTTTTCCTTTGTCCAATTGTCTCATTGGATGCAGTGAATGTAAGTAGCTTTTGTGATTTTTCAAGCGTTTAGTAAAATTCGAAAGGAAACCACTGGTAAGATCTTGTGCCTAACTGTTGTCACACCCAGTTGCATGGTTGTGGATCCTGGATGTTCTATCAATGAATCAGGTAAGGAGAAGGTGGACGAAGTCTCCTCTCAATTTTGAGGTCCACTATCTTTTTGCCTTACTAGGTGAAACTAGGTAAGAGCTGCCTATCTTCTTCAAGGAAGCCCCTCTTAGCCTCATGTAAACAGCTGCCCACCCCTGCCCGCAGGGAAGATCTGGGTATGGGGGGAGGGATTACCATTCTCTTGCCCTGCACCAGGCCTGGGAATGACCCCTTCTCTGTTCTTTAAGAAGATGGCTCTTGGGCGACACCTGTGGTTCAAAGGAGTAAGGCGCTGGCCCCATATGCCGGAGGTGGTGGGTTCAAACCCAGCCCCAGCCAAAAACCACACACACACACACACACACACACACACACACAAAAAGAAAGAAAGAAAAAAAGAAGGAAGACGGCTCCTTCCCATTCATAGGAAAAAATATCTGTGACACTGCATCTTCCTCAAGGGGAGGAAGTATGAGCAGTGTGTCTCCAATCTGACTATGTGTGAAATCCTTTGAATGGAAAAAAATTCCCAGGCACCGCTGACGTTGACAAATTGATTTTTTTTTTTTTTTGAGACAGAGTCTTACTTTGTCACCCTGGATAGAGTGCTGTGGTGTCATAGCTCATAGCAACCTCAAACACTTGGGCTCAAGAGATCCTCTTGCCTTAGCCACCCGAGTAGCTGGGACTACAGGTGCCTGCCACAATTTTAGAGACTGGGTCTCTATTTTTAGAGACTGGGTCCCTCTCTAGCTCAGGCCGGTCTCAAACTCCTGAGCTTAAACAGTCTATCTGCCTCAGTCTCCCAGAGTGCTACCATTACAGGTGTGAGCCACTGTGCTGGGCTTGACAAGTTAATTTTGCTATAATATTACTTAAGTATGTATAAACACAAAACCAGATATAACATAGGTGGGCGTTGTGGCAGGCACCTATAGTCCCAGCTACTTGGAACGCTGAGGCAAGACAATCACTTAAGCCCAAGAGTTTGAGCTTGCTGTGAGCTGTGATGCCCTAGCACTCTATCCAGGGCGATATAGTGAGACTCTGTCTCAAAACAAAACAAAACAAAAACTGTTATAGATATAAGTATATGCATATAGCTCTTATGTGACTATGAAACTAAAAGAAAATTTCCAAATTAAATACAAACAGAATTGAAAACTCTGTAAAATTCAAATGAAAGACACTAATGTAATTTGTTCTTTCTTTCTGTATCTAAGTCTCCTTCCTACCAGGAATGAGTCCCAGCAGCCATAGTGGAAGGCTTCACCCTGGGCCATGCCAGGTGGGTCATTCACTTCTCTCCCATTTTTTTTCTTTCTTTTTTTGTTTTTTTGAGACAGAGTCTCACTTTGTTGCCCTTGGTAGACTGCTGTGGTGTCATAGATCACAGCAACCTCTAACTCTTGTGCTCAAGTGATTCTCTTGTCTCAGTCTCCCAAACAGCTAGGACTACAAGTGCCTACCACAACGCCTGGCTATTTTTAGAGACAGGGTCTCACTCTGGCTCAGGCTGGTCTTGAACTTGTGAGCTCAGGCAATCCACCCACCTCCGGCTCCCAGAGTGCTGGGATTACAGGAGTGAGCCACTGTGCCCAGTCTCTCCCTCGCTTTTCCATGACTTGACTCCCTACGAAGCTTCCCTTTTAACAATGCATCTTGGGTTAGGTGTCTGTGGCACAGTGGTTATGGCGCCAGCCACATGCACCGAGGCTGGTGGGGTCAAACCCGGCCTGGGCCTGCTAAACAACAATGACAACTGTAACAACAACAGCCAAAAATATAGCCCGGTGTTGCGGGCACCTGCAGTCCCAATTACTTGGGAGACTGAGGCAAGAGACTCGCTTAAGCCCAAGAGTTGGAGGTTGCTGCAAGCTGTGATGCCTCGGCACTCTACTGAGGGTGACATAGTGAGACTCTGACTCAAAAACAAAACAAAAAACCCCAGTGCATCTTGGGGTCATTTGGTTTTCATGTGGTGTGAGCGCATCACTTAGGTGTCAGGTCTATTTCTGCCCCCACAACCGCCTTAGTTCTGAATAAATAAAGTAGCCAAGGCTATAGGTAAATACAAACAGGGCCACAGAAATAGGGAGGCAGCTCTTAGTTTTAAGGTGGCTATCCAAATTCCATGTTAAAAAGTTATCAAATGGAAACACAAAGGAGAAAATGATCTCATTTTCTATTTATTTTTATTTTTGTGAAACAAGGTTTCACTTTGTCACCCTCTGTAGAGTACTAATGGCGTCACAGCTCACAGCGACCTCAAACTTTTGGGTTCAAGTGATTCTCTTGCCTCAGCCTCCCAAGTAGCTGGGACTATAGGTGTCGGCCACAACGCCCAGCTGTTTTTAGAGATAAGGTCTCACTCTGGTTCAGTCTGGTATCAAACTCCTGAGCTCAGGCAATCCATCCGCCGTGGCTTCAAAGAATTCTTTTAGTGATTCTTATACCCATAAGAACGCCTGAGTTAAAAATAAACTGGGGTGGGGGAAGAGTAGTGGACTCTGCCTCGGCCTCCTGGGATCACAGGCCCGAGCCACCACGCCCAGCCGCTCTACTCTGTACTTTTACCATCTCTGAGATCAGCAGCCCTGGATTTCTTTTTTGTTTTCTATACTTATTTTTTTAATTGCCAAGTTGAACATATTTATGTTGTGCAGCATGATGTTTTGACAGATGTATCCATGTGGAAAGGAGCCCCTGGTTTGTTTTTCATGTTCTGGTTCGTTTTGAGACCAAGTCTGGCTCTTCCGCGAGCTAGAGCCCCACGGGTGTCGTGGTACCTCACCGCAGCCTCCAAGTCCTGGGCCCAGCAGGTGCTCCACCTTAGGTTTGGAATGAAGGTCGCTGAACGCGGACGGGGAAGCAGCAGCATCTTCTGGCCGAAGCGGGTAACGCTGCTCTGGGACCGAAGAGCTCAACAGGAGGCTCCC
>NW_003852489.1:2329891-2330392 GCF_000181295.1 Otolemur garnettii
ATGGTTGAGGCATCCTGGCTTCTGGAGTGAGAGGGTTAGTTTGGGAGAAATCTGATCGGAACCCCCACTTCCCAGCCACCACACATGGCAGGTAAGTGCCCCAAGCTCAGAGCCGGGAAGGCTGGTTCGAGGTCACGCTGCAAGGGCGTGGCAGGGCTAGGCTGGTCCCATCACTCCTTCCTTTTCACTCAGGGCTCTTCTGTGATCCCACAGACCACTTCCTCCTGAATGCCGAAGACCCACCCAGTTTTGCCTTTTTAAAGCCATGTTTTCTTTGAAGTGGATGTGCAGCTTGGGAAAAGTCATTTGGTCGTGGATGGTTACAGGCAGGGAGCAAGGATAGGGAGTTGGGGCGGGGGGGACCATTATTAAATGTGCTGTGTGCCGGGCACTCCGTATGCATTGTCTTAGATGCTATCATCTGTATGGTAAAGATAATAATAGCAGCTCATTGAAAAGGTTCGTGTACGGCTTGGCCCCTGTGGCTCAAAGTGGCTAAGG
>NW_003852489.1:2332160-2335103 GCF_000181295.1 Otolemur garnettii
AGGTGTATGTGGCTGGCGTCCTAGCCGCTTGAGCCACAGGCGCCAAGCCCAGGATGTGGATCTTATCATCAACAATTTAAGGAAGAGAAAATTGAGGTCCAGCGAGGTTGAAAGACTCATATAAGGCCTCACAGCTAGTAGGAGGCTGAGCCAGGCTTGCTTTTGACTGACAGGATTGCTTCTTTCTGACCCTGAGCCCTTGCTCTGATCACTGCATCATGAGCTTGGCACGGGCTGTGTGTGTATCTGATTCTAAGTAGGCACCCCTGTATGTAGCACCATCAACTGTTTATCCCCCACCAAGGTCCCTGCTACAAGGTGCTCCCCAAAGCTCCCCCTGCTCTGGATCCTAGCCATTTCCACCCCCTAACCCCCGAAAGACACATCTGTGTGTCAGTGTCTGTGTGTAGGGGAGCTCTCAGGTGCACTCTGTCTCAGCCAGCTTGCTCCTCGGTTGCTTGGTAACTCCCATCTTCTCTGCCGCTCTGTTACTCCTGCCTGGCTTCCCATTCCTACCCCTTCTTCAAGTCAAACCCAGGTGGGCCCTTGAGCAGGTCCATACTTGATTGCATTACTCTCTCATCAGCAGCACTTCAGTGGCTCCTGACTTTTGTTCCTGGATAAAAGCTGAGTTCATTCTCTGGGCCCCAAAGCCCTCCACGACCACCTTTTCCACCTCATTCTCACCATCTGTGCACACTCCCTCCATAAGGGACCATGGTTTTGCCCTCTCTGCACTGCCCATGTCCTCCAGCTGTACATATCCAATCTTCCTCCCTCATGGTACCTGCCCGCCTTCACTCTAGGCCGGATGTGATATCTGACCGTTCCACTCAAGCCATAGCTTCCAGTGTTCAGTGCCCCAGAGAATGAAAATCTGAGAGACACGCTGCCTAACTTTCCACTTCTGGACTCCACTACTGTCGCTTCTACGTAACACACCTGTGCCTCATGGTAAATTTCCCTTCTCTGCCTGAGAAAGTTTGAATGAGACCCTTTTACTGGAAATCAAGAGAGTCTTGGTTAGAACAGAAAGAATGGGTAGTGTTTTAGCTTTGCTGGTTCATAGTTATAGGAATTTTGAAGACTTAGCACATGAGTGATCTTTAATGATAGAAACCCCAGGGATCAGAGGCAGTCAGGAGGGAAAGGTGCTATTTGAGGACAAGAAGGACGTCCTTTGGCTGCTCCTCGGTAGACTCCGGTCCTCAGGGGAAACTTCTTTGACAGCATGTGTGGCTAGTTCAGGGAAGGGAGGGTTTAGCAGGAAGGGGAGGGATATTTCTATAGAGAGTCAAAACAGAGAGTTCAGGGAGCCCCCATCCAGTTCCTCTTTTGGGAGATTCTGGTTTCTTCCTGGAGTTAAAACAGGAGGGGCATTGCCTTTGACCATTGTCCATAGCTATGGTTTCCAGTTGGGGCCAGGATGCTTCCTCATTGTGACAAAGGCAACTGATAAGCTGAACCCCTAGAAGTGAATTGGGAGGGTCCTCTGCCTCTGTGGGGTGCTCTCAGCCTTTCCCAGGACCCCTTGCAATTCCAGGCCCTGACTGATACCGAGACAAAGCAGGTGGGCTCCAGTGGCAGAATAAACCCTGTGGGTTCTGTAGCTATACCAAGTTCTCCACCCAATAACTTTAGGGAGGGGAGAGAATGCTAAATGTGAATGCACCAGTGGGGGCAGGACAGGAAGTGGGCAGTGTTATAGCAGGGGCCAGTGAGGGGCAGTGCCTCTGGTTGGGGTAGTCACCAGTGCTGTGCTGGTCATCAAATAGTTCTTTTCTCCTGCAGGCACATCTTGATGTAGATGGACCGTGCTCTCACGTTGGCTAATGGAGTGAGTGAAAGGGATATATATCACAGGGCCAAGTTGCCACACCCCTTGCCCACTTGGCAAGGTCAAGATGAATGACAGGTCACTCGTTGGATTCCTGAGTGAGGAGGATGGGCAGGTCCACTGCCTGTCCATGCTGAGTGTCAGATTTGGGTTTGTCTGTTATTGCAACATAATCAGCCTGTCCTAAACATTCAGCTGGAGGGGGCAGGATTTCAGAAGTTTAAGGAAAATGGAGAGACGGCCTTGGTAGATTTTCTGGCACATGCCTCAGCCCTGGAGAGGACCTGGAGGGGCAGGGTGGAGACTACTCCAAAGACAGAGATTACTTTTAGGGGCCTCTGCCTCTCTCTAGCTGACTCTAATTCTCAGAATCTGGGGACGGTGACACACTGAATGTTCCCCCAGAATATAATCTGGCTCCATCTTCACAGATCTGAATTGGAATCCCAGCTCAGCCACCCACTAGCTTTGGCCATGGGCAATTCACGTCAGCTTCCTCATCTGTAAAATGGAGTTGAGAGTACCTGTCTGAGGATTCAAGGTAACACATACAGAGCTACCTCTTGTCATGTGGTAGGCACCCATTAGCCAGCTGCTGATTTTTATCACTGTTCTTCTGATCTACGTGTGATTCCTAGTGGCAGGGGTGGGGGTGGTTGCAGGACAGGATGGGTCCCAGCCGTCTCACACCACCCTCCCCATTCACCTCGCCACCCCACTTCCCTTTGCTCAGCTCTCCTGCGCTTTTATGTTGCCCAGACGTGGAACACGGACCATCCCAAACAGGCACAGTTTAGTGAGGAAGGCTGCTTGATCTGCACGAGTGTACCTGTACACACACACACACACACACACACACACAAATGTGCACAGGCAGCTGAAGTCAGAAGAAGGAGTGGCCTGAAATCAGCAAAAAATTGTTTCTGAAAATACTTGCACTTACTGTTGGGAGTCTGAAGACAAAGGTAGGCACGGGTCAATTCAGAGGTCAAAGGCTAAAGCAGGTGGTGATAATGAAAATGATGGTGATGGTGATAGTGGCTACATCTGCTGAGCACCAGCGGCTAAATGTAATGGCTCGGAGCATCCTGATGTCAGGAAATCCT
>NW_003852489.1:2335176-2335673 GCF_000181295.1 Otolemur garnettii
ATTAGCCTCTCAGTTACTCTTTGCTAAATATGGAAATAGTAGTCCTTACCTTTGGGGGTTGTGAGGATGAGATGAGGTAACATGTGAATTCTCAGCAGCACCCAGTCCATAGGAATACTCCATATGTGGCAAATATCATTAGTATTTCCCCTCTTAGGCTAGGTCCCATGCTGAGCACTTTACACTGATTTTCTCATCTGGTCCTCCCCAGAAGGTTGTCAAGACAGTATTATTATTCTCATGTTGCAGGCGAGAAAACAAGACAGCCCAACTATTGGCCCCAAGTTTTATAAGTAAAAACCCGAATTAGGACCCTGGTTGATGTTACTCCAAAGCTTTGGCATTTGGTCGAAATGCTTGTGGTAGGTGTTTTATTATGGCAAAAGACTGAAAGGATACTTGTCTGCTGTAGGGGATTGATGAAACCAGTTACAGGACATTCTCAGTTACAACGAGTCACAGCACACACAGATGTAAACAAAGTATTTAGGAAGATT
>NW_003852489.1:2336270-2338726 GCF_000181295.1 Otolemur garnettii
TTTTTTTTTTTTTTTTTTTTTAAGCACTCACTGTTTTTAGTCATCAGCGGTACACCATGAAACAGGGGCTCCGGTCACAAAACTTCCTCTCTCTTAAAGTTTCATGCACGTTACATGACAGACACTTAAATAATTTTTTGGGTGAATTAATGAGTGCATAAATATAACCCTTTCCTGTAATAAATTTGTTCACTTATTTAACGAAAATTTATGCAGTGCCTACACTACTTGATCTTCTGGAGAGAGTTTTCCAAATCTGGCTCGAAAGAAGACCACGGATTTAACCTGCAAGGTACCAACTGCCCACCTGACGGGCCCTTCTGGAGGGACCTGGAGGGTGGGGTTGGCGGCCTGTTTGGCCATCACAGCCCTGTCGTTACTGTCCATGGTCCTGAACGCCATCGCTGGTCTTTAAAACCTGCTGTTTGATCTAACCCAGAGACATAGGTGACTAGTGTCCAATATCTTTGAAGTAGATAAGCAGGAAGAAGGTAGAGGAAGCTACAAGGAGACAAGGGGAAGGAGCGAGGGGGAGGGAGAGAGGAGAGAACACACAGAGGCTGTTACAAAGGCACAGCCCCAAGGGCGTACCCCACAGTTCTTCAGTTTTCAAATATATATTCACTTCCACCATGAAACAAACCACCAGAGACCTAGACCATGGCCAAAAAGAAATACTGAAAAGCTGAAGAATATGGAAACACTTTTGTGTTAAGCTAAGTAAAGGTGATGAGTGTGGACAAGATTGGGAGAGTAATATCAAGGTGCTTCAAACAGTTATACTAAAGAGCCCACAATGAAATTAAGCCATATGGAAAAGTTTACATATTCATCATATGCTGGGTATTAAATATATTTGTAATATATAAATTATATATTTATTATATATATATTTTTTTGAGACAGAGTTTCACTTTGTTGCCCTCAGTAGAGTGCTGTGGTGTCATAGCTCCCAGCAACCTCAAACTCTTGGGCTCAAGTGATTCTCTTGCCTCAGTCTCCCTAGTAGCTAGGACTACAGGTGCCTGCCACAATGCCTGGCTCTTTTTTTTACTTGAGACAGAGTCTTATGTCACTCTCAGTAGAGTGCTGTGGTATCGCAGCTCACAGCAACCTCCAACTCTTGGGCTTAAGCAATTCTCTTGCCTCAGCCTCCCAAGTAACTGGGACTATAGGTGCCTGTCACAATGCCCAACTATTTTTTGTTGCAGTTGTCATTGTTGTTTTAACTGGCCTGGGCCGGGATCGAACATGCCAGCCTCAGTGTATGTGGCTGACATCATAACCACTGTGCTACAGGTGACAAGCCACGCCCAGCTCTTTTTTAGAGATGGGGTCTCTCTCTTGCTCAGGCTGGTCCCGTGAGCTCAGGCAATCCACCTGCCTTGGCCTCCCAGAGTGGTAGGGTTACAGGTGGGAGCCACTGCGCCCAGCCTATAAATGACATATTTTTGTATACCATATAAATACAGTATATTTTTATACTTGTATGATAAATATTCAATATATATCATAACATATTAATTATAAAATTAAGTCAAAGGGAAACATTTAAAAAATAAACGAACCATCCAGTTCTATCACTCAGAAATATCATATTACATCAAATCTAGGTTTTGATTGCAATATAGTATTTTTTTTTTAAATTTTTGAGACAAGAGTCTCATTATCTCACCCTTGGTAGAGTGTTGTGGTGTCACAGCTCACAGCAACCTCCAACTCATGGGTTTAAGCAATTCTCTTGCCTCAGCCTCCCAAATAGCTGGGACTCTAGGAGCCTACCACAATACCCGGTGATTTTTTTGTTGTTGCAGTTGTCATTGTTATTTAGCAGGCCTAGGCTGGGTTCGAACCCACCAGCCTCGGAGTATGTGGCTGGTGCCATAACCACTGTGCTAGGGCACTGAGCCTACAGTTATTTCTTTTATCACTAAAAAAACCCTACCAGTTAAGCCTTATAAAATGCTTTCCATAACTTAGAATTTTTATTAAAAGAACCCTCTCATACTCATTTAAATACATGTTTTGGCGGGCCATGCCTGTAATCCTAGCATTCTGAGAGGCCAAGGCAGGAGGATCCCTTAGCTCAGGAATTTGAGACCAGCCTAAGCAAGAGTAGAGACTCTGTTTCTACTAAAAATAGAAAAATTAGCCAGGTATTGTGGCAAGCATCTGTAGTCCCAGCTACTGGGAGGCCAAGACAGGAGGATCACTTGAACCCAGGAGACTGAGGTTGCTATGAGTTCAGTTGGTGTCATGGCACTCCAGTCTGGGACAACAGAGTGAGACTCCATCTCAAAATAAATAAATATACATACACATATATTTTTTAGCCTATATAACTCATGTGCAAACTGAGTAAGGAAAATATAAGAAATGAATTAGCCAATATATTTTTAAAACACCTTCACATTTAAAGCTCAACTCTTCTGAATCACTTTTTGATTCATTTATCT
>NW_003852489.1:2339070-2350976 GCF_000181295.1 Otolemur garnettii
ATTAAGCTTCATTTTAACCAAATTCTTCAAACAGAAGAAAAAGAAATTTAAGTAGATCTGAAGGAACTTCTTTGCTTTGAAGAATAATGCTCCCACCCCAAGAGATGATAATTACTAAAAGATCCCTATAAGGTTAAAATGATTATGAAAACCATAAAACCACAAAAAGGTTAGAATCTTTGGTTTTTTAACCCTCAGGATTCCATTTCAGACAGGATTGATTAATTCCCCACTATGACAGTGGAGTGGTTAGCACCCTCACCTTTCCTCCCTCCTTGGTTTACTAACCTCCCGATTTTGTGACTTACCTTCTGTTGGAGTTTATATTTGTAATCGGTTCTGTAATTATAATTCCCAGATCACACAGTGTCTGAAGCCAACTCTTCAATCTTTCTACACTGCCTTCTTCATTCTTAAGTTCTTTTGGCTTCGTAATGATTTCTTTTCAAATTCACACATGTACAGAGTTTGAAAAGTCAAGTTTTGCTACGTGGCTTTAAATGAAAAATAGTGTATTTCTGCTCCAGGTTCTCGTGCATCCAAATCTCACAGCTCTGAGGGAGTAAGCCCCAACTCCTGCGAGGATCTCCTTTGCCATCACACTCACACCCTCAAAGCAGTGACTTCCTGCTATGAGTTGAAGCTTTTGATCACTTGTGGGCCCCCTCCCTGAAGTACATATACATACACTCAACCTCCTTTCATCTCCAAATGTAATTATCACCACTTTTCATTAAATCAAGATCCAGAGCAGAGACATGCCTGTGTATATGATACCTGGGTTGAATTATTTTTTTAATGCCCCCTACTCTAAATGACAAGTTTAATTTCAGTAATCATCACGAAATCAAACAAATATGTATTATAATAGTAAGAAACAGAAAATAGAGACATTAAGCTTTTTATTCTTTTGAGCTTACTATAAATAATGATACCAGCAAAAAAATATTATAGTACAAAAAAGGAAAAAGTAATCATCCCAGTTTGTGCTGTTTCTAGTACAGATACTTTGGATTCATTAGCTTTTAAATGTCTTTAGATTTTTCATTAACATTATATAACATTGAAGGTATTATATATTTCAAAATAGATTGATATGTTGCTTTTTTCCATTTTTTTCTTATTAAACGCCACTAGATTAATATTGTTTCATGTTAGAATGGGACCTCACTTCATGTTTTTCCTTTCTCTCTCTCTCTTTCTTTAGAGATGGGAATCTCATTATCTTGTCTAAGCAAGCCTTGAACTCCTGAGCTCAAGCAGTCTTCTTGTCTGAGCCTCCTGAGGAGCTGGGACTGTATACATGCACCCCTGCACTCCACCAACTTTCAGAATAATTACAAACTCAACCAGTTGCTGGTTTCACAACAAAATTACAAACACCTGCAAGTTCTTCCAAGTTCTTGGTTTCTTGTTTATAATATTCAACACTATTATAAACACCTGCAACTTCTTCTTCCAGTTCTGGTTTCAAACAATATTATAAACACCTGCAAGTTCTTCAAGCAACCCTCAGTAGAGTGCCATGGCATCATAGCTCACAGCAACCTCAAACTCCTGGGCTCAAGTGATCCTCTTTCCTCAGCCTCCCAGGTAGTTTGGACTACAAGCTCCTGCCACAATGCTAGGCTATTTTTTAAGGATGGGGGCTTGCTCTTGCTCAGGTTGGTCTCCAACTTGGGTAAGCTCAAGCAATCCACCTGCCTCGGCCTTCTAGAGGGCTAGAATTACAGGCGTGAGCCACCACGCCTGGCCCTACAAAATTCGTATCCTTTAGTTGCAGACTGATATATTAATATTTTAGGTAAATAATTCTCTAATGATTATTGAGCAATTTTTAAAAATAAAACTGAAATGTTTCCAAAAGGTATAACTTAGGAAATTACTAACTATACCACTAATGTCATGTTTCATTTTAAGGATTAATTCTTTACTTTTAGAAATGAATACTTAAAAAAATACATTTTATTAATTTAAATTTTAATTAAATAATTATTAAAATTAAGTAAGTCATATATAAACAAAATTTGTATTTACTATCCAAAACTATTATACCTTTCATTTGTACTGTTCCACTATTTTATACTTTAGGCAGAAATAAATATTCCAAATAATCACACAGAATGAAAGAACTAAAGTAAATCAAGTTTTGTTTCTTTACAATCACAGTGTTTGCATTGTTTATTTTTAATCTATATGAAATGCATCTGAAATGAACTTGACCGATGATTTGGAACCATTACAAACTTCCTCTTTGAACAACTGCATGCAGCCAAATCTATGCTAGAAACAACTGTACAACTGGGAGTTCCTCGAATTAACTTCAATGTAAAATATACAATGCTTATTAAAAGCTATAACCCAATTATAGCCCAAGAAGGAGAAAGGAGAGAGGGAGGGAAGGGGGGAGGATGGATGGAGGGAGAGTAATTGGTGGGACCACACCTATGGTGCATCTTACAAGGGTACCTGTGAAATTTACTAGGTGTAGAATATAAATGTCTTACCACAATAACTAAGAAAATGCTGTGAAGGCTATGTCGACCAGTTTGATGAAAGCATTTCAGATTGTATGTAAAACCAGCACATTGTACCCCATGATTGCACTAATGTATACAGCTATGATTTAATAAAAAAAAAAAGGTAAATAATAAAAATGTGTTTGTGTGTGTTTTTAAGACAAGATCTCACTCTTCTGTGGGGAGTAGATCATCAGAGCTCATTGTAACTTCCAACTCCTGGGCTCAACTGATTCTGTTGCCTCAGGCTTCTGAGTAGGCTGGGACTACAGGTATAGGCCACCGTGCCAGGCTAATTTTTCTATTTTGTGTAGAGATGGGGTCTCACTCTTGCTCAGGCTGATAATGGGGTCCAACTCTTGCTTAGGCTGATATGGTGTCTCACTCTTGCCAGATTGATATGGAACTCCTGGCCTCAGGCAATCCACTGTCTTGGCCTCCCAAAATGCTAGACATGAGCCACTGCACCTGGCAAGAATGTATTAATCTGAAGCTTGCAAATATATTATTAAAGCTCCAAAGTAACTACTTCAGAAGTTATTTATAAATTAGACAAACAAAATATTTTTTTAGGGCACCAGCCATATGCACCGGGGCTGGCAGGTTCAAACCTGGCCCAAACTTGCTAAACAACAATGACAACAACAACAACAAAATAGCCGGGTGTTGTGGAGGGCACCTATATTCCCAGCTACTGGGGAGACGGAGGCAAGAGAATCACTTAAGCCCAAGAGTTTGAGGTTGCTGTCAGCTGTGACGCCACTGCACTCTACTGAGGGTAACAAGGTGAGACTTTGTCTCAAATAATTTTTTTTTATTTAGTGGGGGAGTAGTATTTTATCACTGACATTAAGTAGAATTGCTAGTGCATGGGGATAATAAAAACCAGACTGACTTTTAGTAAGCTTTATTGCTTACTAAAGTCAGGTAAGCATCTTACTGCCTGTCTCTAGTATGTCACTAGTGAAGCATATATGTTACCAAGATAGTGCAATTAATATTGATTGCTGAGCCATATGTTGTACTATAATTATGTTCCAACTTTAAAATTTCCTGGTGTTAGTAGTTGCCTCTTTTTTGTTTGCCTCATTTTTTATATATCAAATAATTCTGAAAATTTCCACCAGAACTGCAAGTCTTCTTTGAATTTGTGTTCAGACACACCAAATGATCTATCCATTCTGCTTTTCTCTTGATATCAATCCTCTGGGAGCTCTCTGTCTTCCTGCTACAAACTGGATGCTTCTCAGATCTGCTGCCCAGCTGTCTTCCTGGCATTTCTCTTCATCATCACTCAAGAAGTTTCCATTTCTCTTGTATTAATTCTCCTGTGTGGAGCCAATGTTTTCCTTTTTCTTGTTTATTCCCTGCATCATGACATCATGAAAGATACTCTTTTGGATGAAGGGTGTGTGGGAGGTAAAATTAAAAAAACTTGCATATCCAAAAATATCTTTATCTTCACAGATTTATGTTTTATTTATTTATTTTATTTGAGACAGAGTCTTATTTTGTTTTGTTCGGTAGAGTGCTGTGGAACCATATCTCACGGCAACCTCAAACTCTTGGGCCCGAGCAATCCTCTTGCCTCAGCCTACCAAGCAGCTGGGATTATAGGCACCTGCCACAACACCTGGCTATTTATAGGGACAGGATCTTGCTCTTGCTCAGGCTGGTCTGGAACTCCTAAAGTTCAAGCAATCCACCCACCTCCACCTCCCAGGATAAATGACATCTTAACAATATTGACTCTTTTAGTCCATGAATATGGTATGTATTCCCATTTGTTTAAGGTTTCCTTTATTTCTTTGATCAACACTTTGTAGTTTTCAGCATTCGGGTCCTGTACATATTTTGTTAGATATATACCTAAGTTCTTCATTTATAGACCTATTTTATATGTTTTCTTTATCTTTTGGTTTTCAATTGTTTTTATTGCTATTATCCTGACCTCTTACTATACCCACTTATTCATTTTAGGAGTATTTTTGTACATTCCGTGGGAATTTCCACATACACAGTCATGTTGTCTGAGAATAAGGATACTTTTGTACTTCTAATTTATTTATTTATTTTGGCCTTAATTTTAACTGTCTGGGAATTCCAGTATGATGTTGACTAACAGTGGTGACAGTAGTCATCCTTGCTTTTTTCAGTTCCCACAGCTTCTTATACATGAATGCATAGCCAGGGATCTTTAGATATGTGAAGAAACCATTTAAGAACGAAGACAGTGGGAATCCTTTAATTATTCCCTCACACTTAATTGATATTTCATCTGACATTAGAATTATAGATAGAAAATAATTTTTCCCAGAATGTTGAAAGTATTTCTTAATTTTCCTTTAGCATCTGATTAGCTCTTGAGAAATCTGAAGCTGTTCTGCTTCTCATTCTTTTGTGGGTGATTTATTCCTTATCTCTGGAGGCTTTTAAGACCTCCTCTTTATATGATGTGTGTGTGTCCAGTGGGGGGAGGGTTTTTTTTTTTTTTTTGAGACAGAGAGTCTCACTTTGTCACCCATGGTAGAGTGCTATGGCATCATAGCTCACAGCAACCTCAAACTCTTGGGCTTAAGTAATTCTCTTGCCTCAGCCTTCCAAGTAGCTGGGACTATAGGTATCCTCTACAATGCCCGGCTATTTTATTTTTTGTTCGGAATTCATTGAGGGTACAAGAAACCAGTTTACACTGATTGCATTTGTTAGGTAAAGCCCCTCTTACAATCCTGTCTTGCCTCCCAAAAGGTGTGGCACACACCAAGACCCCACCCCCTCCCTCCTTCCCTCTCTCTGCTCTTCCTTTCCCCACTGCTCCCTCCTTCTTTCTCTCTCTGCTCTCCCCTTTCCCTACCCCCGCTGCGTCATTAATTAATTGTCCTCATATCAAAATTGAGTACATAGGATTCATGCGTCTCCATTCTTGTGATGCCTTACTACGAATAATGTGTTCCACTTCCATCCAGGTTAAGGTAAAGGCTGTAAAATCTCCATTTTAAAAAATATGCCCAGCTATTTTTAGAGATGAGGTCTCGCTCTGGCTCAGGCTGGTCTCAAACTCCTGAGCTCAAGCAATCCACCTGCCTCAGTCTCCCAGAGTGCTAGGAGTACAGGCAAGAACCACTGTGCCCAGCCTTCACATATATGAATTTCCAAGAGCATTTTTTGTCTCTAGTCTTTCATTTTAGTTTTTTTTTAAAAAAACAGTGTCTCACTATCTTGCTCAGGCTGAAGCATAGTGGCTATTCACAGGCATGATCCTGCTACTAAAAAGCATGGGACTTTGGACCTGCTCTGTTTTTGACCTGGTCCAGTTCATCATCCCTGGTAATGTCCCACTACTTGGAAGTCTACCATATTGATGCCAGGCTTAATGCAGACACCTGATGGGCATAGTGCATTACAGACCAGAACTCCTGGGCTCAAGTAATTGTCCCACCTTAGCCTTCTGAGTAGCTGGGACTATGTGTGGGCCCCACAACACTCAGCCCTCCAGTTTTTTTTTTTTTGCAGTACTATTATTTTATAGGTATTTTATCTTCTTGCCTCTTTCTGAAGATACTAATTATATGAAATAGAAGTTTTTTCAAAAATATTTTTTATGTTACCTGCATCATTTTTGTTTTCTTCGCATTTATTTTTCTATTTATTCTGTTTTTGCTTTTCATCTTGGAAGCCTTCCTTAAATGCTGGTGATCCTTGGTTGCCTATATCCATTTGGGAGAAAGGCACCAAAATTAGATTAAAACCTCCATGTATAAGCAGGACTTTTTTGCTTAGATGGACTTCACTTTAGGGGAGCAGGTGGGAAATCAGTAATTTATTGGAACACCCCACCCACAACCAAGTGCCAGTGTATTGAGGCCTATTTTTCTGCAGTTCTCATTTATCTGTAGGGTAAAAAATGTTTCCTGACTTTATGTTAGATGGTAGAGTTTGCACTGGGTTAAGGAAGGGTATGAAACTCATTCCTCTTTTAGTCAGGGACATTTCTCCCTACATCCTCCTATAATTTCCATAACTTGTATCTGAATTTGTGACCCTGATATTACAAGAACTGTTTGTACAAGACAGACTTTGCAACATTCTCAAGATGCTCTTGCTTTTGGCCCATTATGTTCATTCCTATTGTCAGGTACTTTGAAAAAACACCAAATTGCATAGACATTGCAAATTGTCTACCTAGCAACCATTTCCAATCTTTTCTCCTGGCTGAATTCCCAATCAAAGTACCTGAAAAAGCCAGGTATTAGTGTTCCCAGACCATTTAGTGGCTAAGAGTGGTTGTATAATAAATCCAATAATGACCAGTAAGACATAGGGGTATGCACTGGTGACTTTCAGGGAGAGATATTTCCTCCATGATTAAAGGCAAGAGAAGCTATAGGGGACAGAAGCTGGTCCACACCCCTGTCCTCATTCCCTCATTCTTTGAATGAGATTGCCTGAGGATATTTTATGATGATTGAAGCTATGGAAACCATCTTGGCTCACAGATTTCCTGGACAGTGTCTCGATATCATCGAGTCACTGGGTCACACCTGGCTCACTGGTTTTGATCATCTGAATTTTCTTAATTACCTTTTTATCTTCCTTCCTCTTTTTTAAAATTTCCCATCTCCTTTTCTTCTCTTTTGTCCTCTCACTCCTTCATATCTTTAAAGGGTCTGAAGCTGGCGTGGGAACATAGGTCAAGTTATGTTAACTTAACTGTTAACTGTTCTCATTAAGTCTTTTCTGAAACAAGCTAGGGTATGAACAGAAAAGCTGTTCTCCTTATTCCATTCAACTCTCTCATCTCTTCTTCTCCTTGCTTCCACAGAGGCCTGCAACTGTGAGTCATTCTCCTGAATAACAACCTACATTGGCTCCTCGTAACTTATAGGATAAAATCTCCAGAGAGTCTGTTCCCTGTCTCCCCTTCATCTCCCATGCTCTTCCCTATGCTCCAGCCTTGCTGAGGCTCTCTGTGTTCCTGTCGTGTGTGCTGGGCCACTTTATCTCTGAGCCTTGGCTCTTCCTGCCAGAAATACACTTCTCCCTCTTTTGTCTACCTAACATAACTGAACTTCCCCTTTGTTAAAATGTCACCTCCTCTGGAAAGCCTTCCTCTCTCACACAGGCATGGCTAGTTGTTTAGCCCTTTAGCCTTGAAACATTCCTCTAGGAGAGTCATTTTTTCTCTTCAGGGCATCCAAGTATTTCTGGATCTCTTGCTCTCCAACTGGACTGAGAGTTCTTTGAGATTTGAATGCATTTCCTGTGTTTACATCCTGAGCATTGAACACAGAGGTGCGTGCAGTCATGCCTCTTGCTGCTCTCCTACTCGTCAAGAAAGTTTATTTCTAACTATTAATTTTGTCTTTAACAAAAATTTGCTAAATATCCACAATGGCCCAGACATGATACACTAGAATAATACATCACTTTGAAATCAACTTGCAAAACAGAGAAAGAAAGAAGATAAACTATCCTTAACCTCACATCCCTTACACATTTGTTGATATATGAGTATTTACCGTAAATGCTTTTGACAGAACAACTTTTAAAGTGGTTCCAGTGAGCCTTGTTAGCTTCAGTGGCCCAGCTTTCTGCTCAGTGTTGCCATTAAAAATTTGCAGGCCCCAGGAGAGGTGGATGAACCAGCATAGACCTCCCTTGGAGGCTGACCTTCCAATGAGGCACAGCAATGAGTCATTTTCCAGTGGGGATTGTCAGTGAAGTTAATAAGCGCTCATCTGAATAATATTTTCTATTTTTTCAAACTCATACATCAGGATTAGCACATTTGATCTTATCTATAATCCTTACTGCACCCATTGTTTAGATGGGAAAATGGAGACACTTGGCATGAGGTGCTAGAAAGAGCATTATATTATGATGGTCCTGTGTGTAAGACCCTGCTATGCCATTAACCAATTGTATGACTTGGAGCAAGTTATATGTCTCCAGGCATCAGTTTCTGCATATGTAAATGTAGAAAGTTAGATTAGATGGCCTCTGAAGGCTCCATATAGTTTCAAACTTCTAGACTTTATGTTCCCGCTCCAGGCTACATGGCTTGTTTGTGACAGAACTATAGCAAGAATCCAGATTTTCTGGCCCCTCATCTGGTGTTTATGTAGTCACACCACAAATAATCCGTGAGTTCCTCCATAGGAACTCTTTCCTGCAGAATGCATGGATGCTGGGCATCTACCTCTTTCTCCTTACCCATTGTTGAAGTGGGAAGACATGGCTAGAGGTAAAGAATAAGAAAGGGTCTGTGGTGGGAAGGGAGGATTGATGAAAGCAAAGAAGCATGGTTGAGAAATGTGAACTTAAATCTGGGTCATGAGGAAGAATGATCCAGGGTATAAGTGGCAAAAATCTTGAGGGAAAGTGACTAAGTCACTTTTGGATGGAGAAAGAATAAAACTGGGTACCATACCTCAACCTTGACTGAGGAAGCTTTTGAAAGAGTGAAATAAAAGAGATTACCTCTGATTCTATAATCAGAAAGAGGATGTATGGGAAGGAGAAATGCCAGACACCTAACCAAGGACAGATGCAAAGCTTTGTGAACCTGTAAAATAGCCCCAAGGTTAAGGTTGGAATAAGTTGACCCTTTTGGATAAGGAAAAATAATCCAGGAAAATTGCCTAGGAAAGCTAAGAGACTTCAGAGCTCTTGAGCTCCGATCCTATTAGCTTCCATTTACTCCAATAAAAAGAGGGTGACACTTAAAATAGAAAGGGGAAGATAACATATACACATACTTGTGCATGCACACACACACAGAAGGAAGACCCCACAGATGTGGGAAGATAGTCTAGTTCACCAGGAGGTCTTGGAGCATCCTCTCCCAGGTAAACTCCAACCATGTGTGAACTCAGCCCTGATTGTGATCTTTTTTTCTCTGTTTCAGATTGGATCATTTCTACTGATCTGTCTTCAAGTTCATTGACTCTTCCTTCTGTAGTCACTTTCTGCTATTAAACTCTTTTAGTACATTTTTAATTTCCATTGTTGTATATTTTCAGCTCTAAAATTTCTATTTAGTTCTTTTTCCTAGCTTTCATTTCTTTGCTGAGAATTGCTATCTTTCCGTTTGTTTCAAGGGTGTTTAATTGTACTTCATAGAGCATGGTTATACTAGTTACCACTAAGTCTTTGATAATTACAATGTCATATGTCAGGGTTGGTGTTTGCTGATTATCTTTTCTCTTGAAAGTTGTTGATTTTTTTCTTATTTGAATAGTTTTTCATTGTGTCCTGGAATATTATGAGACATTTATTTTTTCTTTTTTGAGACAGAGTCTGACTCTGTTACTCTGGGTAGAGTGCCATGGTGTCATAGCTCAAAGCAACCTCAAACTCTTGGGCTCAAGAAATCCTTTTGCCTCAATCTCCCAAATAACTGGGACTATAGGCACCACCACAACACCCAGCTAGTTTTTCCATTTTTAGTAAAGATGGGGTCTCGTTTCTGTTCAGTTTGGTCTCAAACTCTTGAGCTCAAGCAATCCACCAGCCTTGGCATCCCACAGTTTGAGACTACAGGCATGAACCATTAAACCCAGCTATTATGAGATTTTGAATCCTGTCAATATTCTCTGGAGAATATTCATTGTTCATTGTTGTCTGTTTGTTTTAGCTCACAGTTAACTCTATGAAATCTGGACCTACCTACCACCTGTATAAGGTGTGGTTCAATATCCATACTTCCCGAAGCCTTTGGAGTATTATACAGGTCTGTGTCATGTGTGTATTACCTAGAGGCCAGTCTGGACCCCAGGCAGTAGTCTACATCATACCTCAGTTCCCAAAACCTTTGCTATGTTGCTTCAAGTCAATTCTACCCATGCACAGATTTAAGGATCTCTTTCTTCAGCTGCCTTCTTGCTGCAATTTCCTTAACACAGCCTGGTTCCTGGGCACCCCTTGTCTTGGTTCTCTGGCTGCCAACCTTGGGTTTAGCTCTCTTGTGCTGTCACAAACTCCCCATGACTAGATCTCTCTTAAAGTGGTTAAAGTACTGAGAGAGAAAAATATTATGGAGCTTCCCATTGATATACCCCTTACCCCCCAAGTTTAAGCCAGTAGCTATGGAAGGAAAAACAAAAATCAGGCAACTAAGCACTATATGAATTATTATTAAAGTTTTGACTTCTGTTCACAAACTGTCTTCTACTATACACTTTCCAGAGTCTTTTCATTTTTATTTGTAATAAGTGGGAGAAATTGGGTAGAGTCTTAGAATCCCTAGATTATAACTTTGATTTATTTGATACACATACCTTTCTGGTATGATCTCATTATCTTTGTGTCTTAATCCATTTATGATGCCTTAGATTGGGTAATTCACCAACAACATACATTTATTGCCCACAGTTCTGAGGGCTGATAAGCAGAGACAATCTCTGAAGGGGAATGTATTGCAAAATACGGTGAAAGGGCAAGATAGCTCTACAGGGCCTCTTTTATAAGGACATTACTATGGTTCGAATGTGTCCTTGCAAAATTCAAAATTCAGGTATTGCCAATGTGATAGCAGGGGGTGGGGGGTTTTAAAAGGTGGTTAGTCCATGAGAGCTCCTCCCTTGTGAATGAAATTAGCTGCCCTTAAAAAGTGACTTGACAGAGGGAGTTGGTTTCTTGCTTATCCCTCTGTCTTCCACTATGTCAGGACACAGGAAGAAGACTGCTACCAGAAGCTGGTGCTTTGATCTTGGACTTCCCAGCCTCCAGAACTGTAAGAAAGAAATTTCTGTTCTTTATAAATTACCCAGTCTTAGGTAGTCTGTTGTATCAGCACAAAATGGGATTCAGACAGACATCAATCTCATTCATGAAGGTGGAGTCCTCATGAGCTAATTACCTTCCAAAGACCCTGCCTTCTAATACCATCACCTTGTTGTTCCAACATAGAAATGGGGGTATCACTCTGCTCTTTAGTCATTTATTCCGTATAATAACGTTGAATAGGATTTTCCCTAGAGAGTTTTCTGTAGCGCATTTGTTATGTGAACATAGTGTTACCGAACTTTTAGAAGGGGGCATGATTAACATATTTTCCTCTTCTGTGTTTTTCCCTTACATAGTATTCAAAAATATGTTAACTTGCTTTCTGAGATATACTAGCTCTGTCCTCATCCTTTTTATCCATACCTTTTATTTCCACCTCTTTGTCTTGATAGTGCCCATCTGGATTGGTTGTGATCCACCCTCTTTGGTGTGGCATTCATGCTGGAAGGAGACTGGCTAGTCAGTTTTGAGAGCTCAGGTGACTTAGACTACAATATTCCTTCAGTTTTAAATCCTGGCTACCCATTATCCACCAAATTTGGAACCATTCTTAGTTTCAACTGCTGTTTTCTTTTCTTTCTTTCTTTTTTTTTTTTTTTT
>NW_003852489.1:2351214-2353264 GCF_000181295.1 Otolemur garnettii
AGCCTCAACTGCTGTTTTCAAATTGACCTGGCATTCTGGCTGTTTTTGACTGTTGGCTGTTTTTGACTTTCTTCTTTTTTCAGATGTGCCAACCCCTCGTTGTTTCCCTCTGCTTCTTCCTGCACAGATGTTGACCATGAGTAGGATTTAGTGCATCAATTTCCCTCTCTTGCTTGTTGGGGTCCCTGGGCATACCTTTATGTTTAGTTTTATGGTAAATATTGCCCATGGATTTTAATTTTGCTATCTAGTTCTCTTCTTTTTTTCTAGTTTAATCCTTTAATTCTAGAGACTGCAGAATTGAGGTTGACAAAGTGTTTAAGTTGTTTTTCAAAAGTCATACATTTGATTTGTAGTAGAGCTGACAAAGGTGCACATGTCTCCTGAATCCTGGTCCAGTGTTGTTATTGATAATTAAAATTTTTCTTGGAATAATTACAGATTGACATGCTGTTCTTGTAAGAAATAATAATGACAGACCTCTGGTATACTTTGCCCAGTATCTCCCAACAGTAACTGTCTTAGTCTGTTTTCTGTTGCTTGTAACAAAACACCTGAAACTGGGTAATTTATAAAGAAAGGAAATTCTTATAGTAATGGAAGCTGAGATGTCCCAAGTTGAGGGGTTATATCTGGTAAGAACCTTCTTCCTGATTGAGACTCTCTGCAGAGTCCTGAGGCAATGCATTGTATCATGCCGCAAGGCTGCTGAGTGTGCTGAGTATGCCATAATGCTAGATCAGTCTCTCTTCCTCTTCCTTGCCATGATACAGCCCTCTTAAGAGCCCCCAAATAACCTCTTAAGAGCTCCACTTTTCAATACATAGTATTGCCACACTGAGGATTAAGTTTCAATCAATACAGTTTGAAAAATTATAGTATAAAGTCACACCCAGAACATTGCTGCTTTGCTGCTTTGATTTGAGGATTCTAGAACAACAAAAGGCTATTCTAATGCTCCTACTGTTATTTTCTTAAAATTGTCCCAGGGAAATTTGATACGGATGGATCAACAATGAAACAGATCCTAGCAAAGTTCCAGGATTTCAAAGATAACGATAAGCTTTTATGATATGGAAAAGAAAAAATCAAATCACCTATAAGGACAAGAACAAGACTGGCTTTAAGCTTTTTGACAAGAACATTTAATTTTGTAAGACAATGAGGCAATGTCTATACCTACTTCAGAAAAGAGTAGATAAGTTCAGATAAGTGCTACACTCTTATCCAAAAGAACTGCCATTCAAATATAAAGGAAACAGATATTTAAAATTATTTAAGAATGGACAGAATATATTGCCATTCAATTCTTTTGAAGAAGACACCAAGGACAAACTGCAGCCCATCAAAAGATAAAATGAGCTTCGACATTAAAGGTACTAATGCTGAGCATTAAACCTGTTTAAGTATATTTAAGGTTAAACACTTGAGAGAATTAAATTTTCAATATATAATGTAAATATTACAAACAAGGAAGAGGTGAAAATAGCAACATAGTTAGGAAAGTTGGGAGATAGAAAATAATGAGATCTAATGTAGTGCTAGATCTAGAACTAATTTCTTCTATTTTCATTGTTTAAAGCTGATAAATCAAGTAATGGAGATGTAAGTTTAACTTACATTTTATAAAGAATTAACAGTACCATTAGACCAACTAAAAAAAACAGTAGGAACAACTAAAATTGGGTCTTGACACAGAGGAGAAGAAAGGGAGCTAGAAAAAAGGGACATACCAGTTTTATTTTATTTTAATATGGGTAGTAGATACTATCTCAGTTGATAAGAATTATGTATTTATATAAATTTTTGTAAATAGATAAAGCAAACATAAAAGAGGTTATTTTATAAAAAATAAAATGGAAAAGAATCATTAAAATAGAAAATTTATAGTTAAAGAAGATGATGGGTGTAAATAAAATCAAATGTAAAGGAGAACTACAGTAACTATAATCATAGTAAGAAATTTAAAGATACCTCTCTCTGGCTCGGCGCCTATAGCTCAATGGGCTAAGGCGCCAGCCACGTACACCTAAGGTGGCGGGTTCGAATC
>NW_003852489.1:2353498-2358242 GCF_000181295.1 Otolemur garnettii
AGATAAGAGGAATAAAACAAAAGGATAAAAAAGATTTGAGCAAAAATAATTAACAATTTTGACCTAATTGGCATTTATAGAATACTGTACCCAACCACTGTCAAAAATCATCCCCAGATGCACATGGAACATTTTCAAAAATAGACTAGAAATAAAATTTCAATAAATCATAAAAACCAAAATCATACCAAGTATGTCCTCTAATCACAGTGGAATTAAGTTAGAAACCTATAACATAAAGATAGCTAATGAATGACATCATGGAAGATGACTGAAATAATAATTTTGGAACTTTGGAGCCTAGTTAAATAATTGCAGCATTCTGCGAAATGCTTGATGAAAAAGAGAGGCAGATAAATTTTAGTAAAATTTGGCGTTTGTAAATGGCTACCATCCCCAACTCCCAGTACTATGGCAGGCAGCCTGTAATGTTTGTGTGACTTGCCTGTTACAGTGAGCAATAAAAACATTGCTATCCAAAAATGGAGGCTGTACATTTTGGTTGCCACTTTTGATCACTGAGAGGATAGCATAGAGGCTGGCTATTATGTTAACTCTCACAAGCTGAAGTGGGTTTTCAAGCAGAATTGGTTGTAGGGGATTGGGAAAGACAGAGACTCTTTTATCTTCTTAAAAAAATATTATCAGAGCCAGGCATTTAAGGCATTCTCTGTCAGTTCACTGATTGACTATGGAAATGATGGACCAGAGATTTTAGTGACTACACAAAATAAGGAATATAGTCTTCACAAAATACAGTAGTTTGGAAAGGTCACTGAACAAATGAATGACTGCAGCATTTATCAAGTAACAACAGCAATCTCTTGAAAGAGATTTCTGGAGTTACCACATAGAATATTAAAAATGTCCAATTTTCAAGAAAAAGTCACAAAGCATACAAAGAAATAGGAAAATATAGCTCATTCATAGGGACAACAGAAATTGACAGAAACTATAATTGTGGAAGCCCAAACATTGGGCTTACTAGACAAAAACTTTAAATTAATTGTCTTAACAATGTTTAAATAAATGGAAGGAAACCAAGGATAGAGAACTACATGAAATCTGGGGATGATATATGAACAGCTGGGGAATGTTAATAGAGATAAAAATTATAAAGGGGAACTAAATATAAATTCTGGTGCCAAAAAAGTATAATAGCTGGAAAAAAATACTAGAGGTATTCAACAGATTAGATCAGGCAGCAGAAAGTATCAGTGAACTTGAAGATAGGGAAAATAATATTACCCAGTTTGAAAAGCAGAAAAAGAAAAAGAGAGAAATAAACAAAGTCTAAGGGACCATGGAAAACCATCAAGCAGACTACCATACATAGTCCTGGAGTCCCAGAAGAAGAGTGAAAAACGGGGTCAGAAAAAAATATTTGAAGAAATAGGGGCCAAAAACTTCCCAGTTTTGATGAAAAATGTGAATCTAAACATCCAAGAAGTCCAATGAACTCCTAACTTAAAGAGATCTACAATAAGACTAATTATAACCAAACTGTCATAAGACCAAGAGAGATTCTTTTTTTCTTTTTGGGCTGGGGCTGGATTTGAACCCATCACCACCAGCATATGGGGCCGGTGCCTAACCCTTTCGAGGCACAGGGGCTGCCCCAAGAGAGGTTCTTGAAGAGAACTCTTGAAGAAAGAAGCAACTCATCATAGTCAAAGGAGTCTCAACAAAATTAACAGCAAGTTTCACATCAGAAATCATGGAGGCCATTAAAGACTTAAATCTAAGACCTGTAACTATGAAATTACTAAAAGGAAACATTGGGGAGATGCTTCAGGACGTTGGTCTGGACAATGATTTACTGAGTACTATTCCCAACGCATAGGAAACCAAAGCAAAATTGGACAAATGGGATCACACGAAGCTAATAAGCTTTCATGTAGCAAAGGAAACGGTCAACAAAGTGAAGAAAAAACCCACAGAATGGGAGACAATATTTGCAAACTATTCAACTGGCAAGGGATTAACAACTAGAATCTCTGGGGAGCTCCAGCTGCTCAATAGGAAAAATTTAAAAATCTGATTTAAAAATGGACAAAAGATCTAAACAGACATTTCTCAAAGAAGACATAAAAATGGCTTCTTCAACAGGCATATGAAAACATGCTCAACATCATTAGTCATCAGAGAAATGCAAACCAAAAATACAGTGGGATATCATCTCATGCCAGTTAAAATGGCTTTTATCAAAAAGATAGGCAATAACAAATGCTAACAAGAATATGGAGAAGAGGGAACCCTCATAAATGGCTAGTGGGAATGTATTAATAAATAGTGCAACCATTATGTAGGTTCCTCTAAAAACAAAATAGTTGGGTGCAGTGACTCACGCCTGTTATTCTACCACTTGGGAGGCCGAGGTGGGTGGATTGCCTGAGCTCACAGGTTTGAGACCAGCCTGAGCCAGAGTGAGACCTTATCGCTAAAAATAGCCAGGCTTTGTGGCAGGCACCTGTAGTCCCAGCTACTCTGAAGGCTGAGGCAAGAGAATCACTTGAGCCCAAGAGTTCGAGGTTGCTGTGAGCTGCGACATCACAGTACTCTACTGAGGGTGACAGAGTGAGACTCTGTCTCAAAAAAAAAATTAATAACTAAAAGAATAGCACTGGAATGTCCCTAACACAAGGAAATGATAAATGCTCAAAGTAATGGATACCTGTTACCCTGATTTGATCAACACACATTACATGCCTGTATCAAAATGTCACATGTACCCTGTAAGTATATGTCACTACATGTTAACAGGCACACATGTATAAAAAGTAACTTGTAAAAATAAAAACATGAAAATGGAGAGAGTAAGTGGGATATACCATGTTAATCTATATTATTGAAGCTAAATTGGAACCAAACTAGATTTGGGCCAGATTCACATTAGACTGTTAACAGTTTTAGGACGTTATCTGTGATCTCCATAGTAACACTAAGAAAATAAACATATCTACAAAAGGAGATAAAGAGAAAGTCAAAATGGTACACTTGAAAAAGAAAAAACCCAAACATCTCAACAAAACATAGTATTGGAGAAATTGGGTGGGGAAAAGTAAGACATATAGAAAACAAATAGAACGATGGCCAAAGTAAGTTCTTCATCATCAGTAATTACTTTAAAAATTATTAAATTAATAATTTAATAATGGACTTGGCACCATTGTAAAAAAAAACAATTGGCTGTTTTGGTTTATATATGGACACTTAATTAATTAACTCCATTAATTGTTAATTAATTATATCCATCAATTAAAAGATAGATATTGAAACTAACTGAATCTGGCTGTTTTGGTTTCTATATGGACACTTAATTAATTAACTCCATTAATTATGAATTAATTATATCCATCAGTTAAAAGATAGATATTGAAACTAACTGAATCTGGATTAAAACAACATAATCCAACTCTAGGCTGCTTACAAAAGACTCATTTTAGATCCAAAGACAAAAATGGGTTTAAAGTAAAAAGATGGAAAAAGATACTCCATGCAAATAGTAAACGAGAGAGCTGAAGAAGGAACAATAAGAAAACAGGAGACTTGAACAATACCACAGAGAGCCGGAGCAGGATTAATAAGAAAATAGGAGTACTGAACAATACTGTAAACAAACTAGACCCCAAGGACACATACGGAATACCTAAGAACAGGGAACACACATTATTCTCAAGTGCACATGAAACAGTCTCCAGGCCATACTATAGATTAGGCCATAAAGCAATTCACAATAAATAGTAAGAGATTAAAAAAATTCAAAGTATCTTCTCTGACCACAATGAAATGAAGAAATTTTTAAGAAAAGGAAAACTGAAAATGTTGCACATATGTAAGAAATTAAACAACACATTCTTCCACAAGAAATGGGTCAAAGGGGTCAGTGCCTGTAGCTCAGCAGTTAGGCACCGGCCACATACACCAGGGCTGGCAGGTTCAAACCTGGCCCATGCCTGTCAAACAAAGATGGCAACTACAACAACAACAACAAAAGATAGCCGGGCATTGTGGTGGGTGCCTGTAGTCCCAGCTACTTGGGAGGCTGAGGCAATAGAATCACTTAAGCCCAAGGGTTTGAGGTTGCTGTGAGCTACGATGACACAGCACTCTACCCAGGGTGACATTGTGAGACTCTGTCTTAAAAAAAGAAAAAGAAAAAGAAAAAGAAAGTAGAAAGACCCAGTGGTGCCTATAGCTCAGTGGGTAGGGCCCTGGCCACATGCAGTGGGGCTGGCAGCTTTGAACCTGGCCCGAGCCAGCTAAAACAACAGTAACAATTGCCACAACAACACAATAGCAGGCATTGTGGCAGGCACCTGTAGTCCCAGCTATTTGTGAGGCTGAGGCAAGAGAATTGCTTGAGCCCAAGAGTTTGAGGTTGCTATGAGCTGTGACGCCACAGCACTCTACCCAGTGCAACAGCTTGAGACTCAGTCTCAAAAAAAAAAAAAAAGAAAAAGGTAGGAAGACTCATACTTCTCAATTTCAAAACTTGCTTTAAAGCTATAGTAATAAAAACAGTGTGATACTGACATAAGGACAGACACATAAACCAAAGGAACAGAATTAAGTGTCCATAGAGAAACCAAAACAGCCAATTGTTTTTATTTTACAATGGTGCCAAGTCCATTTAATGGAGAATTGAAACACCACTTCAACAAATGGTGCTGGGACTACTGGATAATCACATGCAAAAAAAAAAAAAAAAAAAAAAAAAAAAAAAAAAAAAAAAAAAAAAAAA
>NW_003852489.1:2374683-2375914 GCF_000181295.1 Otolemur garnettii
GTTGAGCTTTAAATGTGAAGGTGTTTTAAAAATATATTGGCTAATTCATTTCTTATATTTTCCTTACTCAGTTTGCACATGAGTTATATAGGCTAAAAAATATATGTGTATGTATATTTATTTATTTTGAGATAAAGTCTCACTCTGTTGTCCCAGACTGGAGTGCCATGACACCAACTGAACTCATAGCAACCTCAGTCTCCTGGGTTCAAGTGATCCTCTTGTCTTGGCCTCCCAGTAGCTGGGACTACAGATGCTTGCCACAATACCTGGCGAATTTTTCTATTTTTAGTAGAAAGAGTCTCTACTCTTGCTCAGGCTCGTCTCAAATTCCTGAGCTCAGGGAATCCTCCTGCCTTGGCCTCTCAGAATACTAGGATTACAGGCTTGTCAAGCCAAAATATGTGTTTAAGTAACTATCAAAGAGTTCCTTTTATAAAAATTCTAAGTTATGGAAAGCATTTTATAAGGCTTAATTGGTAGGGTTTTTTAGTGATAAAAAAATAACTGTAGGGTCAGCACCCATAGAACAGTATTTATGGCACCAGCCACATACACCAAAGCTGGTGGGTTCATATAAGGTCCAGGTCAGCTAAACAATCATGACAACTGCAACAACAACAAAACATAGCCGGGTGATGTGGCAGGTGCCTGTAGTCCTAGCCACTTGGGAGGCTGAGGCAAGAGAATTGCTTAAGCCCACGAGTTGGAGGTTGCTGTGAGCTGTGACATCACGATAGTCTACTGAGGGCGACATCGTGAGACTTTGTCTCAAAAAAAAAACTATATTGCAATCAAAACCTAGATTTGAATATAAAAATCTTAACACAATAACTAAGAAAATGCCGTGAATGCTATGTTAACCAGTTCAATGAAAATATTTCGAATTGTATATAACACCGGCACATTGTACCCCATGATTGCATTAATGTACACAGCTATGATTTAATAAAAAAAAACCCCTAGATTTGATGTAATATGGTATTTCTGAGTGCTAAAACTGGATCGTTCATTTCTTTATTCTTTAAATGTCTCCCCCGACTTAATTTTATAATTAATATGGTATATATTTAATATTTATCATATAACTATAAAAACATACACTGTATTTATATGGTATATAAAAATATATCATTTATAGGGTTGGTGTGGTGGCTCACAACTCTAATTCTAGCACTCTGGGATGCCCAGGCAGGTAGATTGCCTGAGCTCACAGGCTTGGGACCAGCCT
>NW_003852489.1:2376783-2378169 GCF_000181295.1 Otolemur garnettii
AATAACTAGTATTTTATTTGAAGCACCTTGATATTACTCTCCCAATCTTGTCCACACTCATCACCTTTACTTAGATTAATGCAAAAATGTTTCCATATTCTTCAGCTTTTCAGTATTTCTTTTTGGCCATGGTCTAGGGCTCTGGTGGTTTGTTTCATGGTGGAAGTGAATATATATTTGAAAACTGAAGAACTGTGGGGTACGCCCTTGGGGCTGTGCCTTTGTAACAGCCTCTGTGTGTTCTCTCCTCTCTCCCTCCCCCTCGCTCCTTCCCCTTGTCTCCTTGTAGCTTCCTCTACCTTCTTCCTGCTTATCTACTTCAAAGATATTGGACACTAGTCACCGATGTCTCTGGGTTAGATCAAACAGCAGGTTTTAAAGACCAGTGATGGCGTTCAGGACCATGGACAGTAACGACACGGCCGTGATGGCCAAACACGCCGCCAACCCCACCCTCCAGGTCCCTCCAGAAGGGGCCGTCAAGGTGGGCAGTTGGTACCTTGCAGGTTAAATCCGTGGTCTTCTTCCGAGCCAGATTTGGAAAACTCTCTCCAGAAGATCAAGTAGTGTAGGCACTGCATAAATTTTTGTTAAATAAGTGAACAAATTTATTACAGGAAAGGGTTATACTTATGCACTCATTAATTCATCCCCAAAATTATTTAAGTGCCTGTCATGTAACATGCATGAAACTTTAGGAGAGAGGAGTTTTGTGACTGGGGCCCCTGTTTCACGGTGTACCACTGATGACTAAAAACAGTGAGTGCTAAAAAAAAAAAAAAAGGAGGCTTAGGCTAGCTAAACAACAATGACAACTACAACAAAAAAAAGCTGGGCATTGTGGTGGGTGCCTGTAGCCCCAGCTACTTGGGAGGCGGAGGCAAGAGAATCACTTAAGCCCCAAATTTAGAGGTTGCTGTGAGCTGTGACAGCACAGCACTCTACCCAAGGTGACAGCTTGAGACTCTGTCTCAAAAAAAAGTCTCATACAGAAAATCAAGTACAAAGGGGCTAGAATGAACTTGATGTTTAAAGAAAAAAGACCCAATATGGCTATTACAGTTCAAAGTGGGGGAGGGGTAAAAAATGAACTCAGTTACTTATGTGTTAATTTATAGGCTACCTCTGAACCACAAGAAAAAATGCAGAAAATACTTTTAATATATATACAAGAAAAAATACAGAAAGTTTTTTTTTTTTCTTTTTTGCAGATTTTGGCTGGGGCTGGGTTTGAACCCATCACCTCTGGCATATGGGGCCAGTGCCCTACTCCTTTGAGCCACAGGTGCCGCCCAGAAAGTATTTTTAATATTGCTTAAATCACTTAAGCCCCAAAGTTGGAGGTTAATTAACCTTGCTATGTAACTTCATACTTACATAGCAAAA
>NW_003852489.1:2379160-2380868 GCF_000181295.1 Otolemur garnettii
CTTCTGACTTCAGCTGCCTGTGCACGTTTGTGTGTGTGTGTGTGTGTGTGTGTGTGTGTGTGTACAGGTACACTCGTGCAGATCAAGCAGCCTTCCTCACTAAACTGTGCCTGTTTGGGATGGTCCGTGTTCCACGTCTGGGCAACATAAAAGCACAGGAGAGCTGAGCAAAGGGAAGTGGGGTGGCGAGGTGAATGGGGAGGGTGGTGTGAGACGGCTGGGACCCATTCCTTCCTCCAGCCACCACCCCTGCCACTAGGAATCACACATAGATCAGAAGAACAGTGATAAAAGTCAGCAGCTGGCTAATGGGTGCCTACCACATGACAAGAGGTAGCTCTGTATGTGTTACCTTGAATCCTCAGACAGGTACTCTCAACTCCATTTTACAGATGAAGAAGCTGACGTGAATTGCCCATGGCCAGAGCTAGTGGGTGGCTGAGCTGGGATTCCAATCCAGATCTGTGAAGATGGAGCCAGATTATATTCTGGGGGAACATTCAGTGTGTCACCGTCCCCAGATCCTGAGAATTAGAGTCAGCTTGAGAGAGGCAGAGGCCCCCTACAAGTAATCTCTGTCTTTGGCGTAGTCTCCACCCTGCCCCTCCAGGCCCTCTCCAGGGCTGAGGCATGTGCTAGAAAATCTACTTAGGCTGTCTCTCCGTTTTCCTTAAACTTCTGAAATCCTGCCCCCTCCAGCTGAATGTTTAGGACAGGCTGATTATGTTGCAGTAACAGACAAACCCAAATCTGACACTCAGCATGGACAGGCAGTGGACCTGCCCATCCTCCTCACTCAGGAATCCAGCGAGTGACCTGTCATTCATCTTGACCTTGCCAAGTGGGCAGGGGGTGTGGCAACTTGGCCCTGTGACATGTATCCTGCATACAGGGGTGCCTACTCAGTATCAGATACACACACAGCCCACGCCAAGTTCATGATGCAGTGATCAGAGCAAGGGCTCAGAGTCAGACAGAAGCAATCCTGTCAGTCAAAAGCAAGCCTGGCTCTGCCTCCTACTAGATGCGAGGCCTTATATGAGCCTTTCAACCTTGCTGAGCCTCAATTTTTTCTTCCTTAAATTGTTGATAAGATCTAAGTCATGGCTTGATATAAGGATTAAAAGAAATAATAACAGCTGTGATAGACATCACAAAAATGGCTACACATTCTTGTCCTCCCGTGTCTCTGCCCTTGGAATGGGACCTTGTAGCTCCTCCTGTCAAGAGGTGGCTTCTCTTTTTCAACTCCTTGAATCTGGGTTGGTGACTTTCTTTGGCCAAAGGGACAACAGTAAAAGTGATACTAGAACAGACTTGAAAAGTGCTTGGGTAAGGGCTGGCTCTCCTGTGCTCCTGGAACCACATTAGCAAGTCAGGCCAGCTGCTGGGTGAGGGGTGACACATGGCTGGGCTGCCCATCACTCCAGTCAGTAGCCAGGAAATGCCCAAGAAGCCACACAACTGCACCCCAGCTGACTGCAGGCCTGTGGGTCAGCCCAGCCATGACCAGCAGAATCACTCTGCCCAAATTGCCAATCTGCCGCACCATAAGCAAAGAAAAGGCTGCCGTTCAAAGCTACTACATGCTGGGTGGTTTGTTATGCTGTAAAATCTAATTTATGGGCTTAGTCATCGGCTCACAATGAAATAACAGGAACCAGATTTATCTTCCTGCCTGAAACACCAAAATAACAAGGCAAGAATC
>NW_003852489.1:2382686-2383823 GCF_000181295.1 Otolemur garnettii
CATAAATATGTTCAACTTGGCAATTAAAAAAACAAGAGATAAAGAAAGAATCCTCTAGGCTGCTGTGAAAAAAGATGAATCCACCTATAAGGAGAAGACTGGCTTCAAACTTCTAAATAGTCCTGGAAAGCAGAGGAACAACATTTACAAAGACCTAATGTAAAGTATAATCCAAAGATGTTTACCAAAAGCTGTGATTTATATATAAAGGCAACAAATAGTTTCAAACATTTAACTCGGAAAATATAGTCCTTATGAATATTTCTTGAAAAACCTACCTGGGGGCAAATTCCAGTCAATCAAGACATTAATATAAACGCAAATGGCCTCCCCATGTGGTTGCTTGGGCTTACTCACAGCACGGTAGCTGCTTTCCAAGAGTAGGCATTCCAAAGAGAACTCACTGGAGTCTGCACTGCCTCCTATGATGTAGCCTCAGAGTTCACATAGTATCATTTGCACCATGATCACAAGCCCTTCCAAGATCCAAGAGGAAGAAACAAAAATCCCACTTCTCAATAAGAAAAAAGTGAAAGTCATATTGTGATGCAGAGCATGTGGAATGGAAGATACTGATGTGGCCATCTGGAAAAATGCAATATGCTACCAACAATATTTTTAATTTCCAATAATTTTTTCCTCATTCTCTGATTGTGTCTTTCTAAAATGCCATACTAATCTTGTTTCACGAATACAATAACCTCTCTTATCTGTCTGTGCGTATTAATTATAGAGTTTAAAAAAAAAACTTTTCTGTTGTATGCCTTGACTCTATCAATGTTAATATTCATATTGTGATAGTATAGTGTAGTGTTGCAAGGTATTTCTATCTCAGTCTGTTCAGGCAGCGTCTATAACAGCACACTATTGACTAGGTGGCTTATACACAACACAGATTTAGTTTTTACAGTTCTGGAGGCTGGGAAGTTCAAGATGAGGTGCTGGAAGATTCCACATCTCCTAAGAGCTCACTTCCTGGTTTGTAGACAGTCATTTTCTCACCACGCCTTCATACGGTGAAGGGGTCGGGCAAGACCTAGCCGTGGGGTTTCCCTTTTACCTGAATAAGCATTGTCTAGGTCCCCCTGAATTTTCACTGGGCCCAGTTAACTTACTCATGTTAACTTGCTGACTTCT
>NW_003852489.1:2384949-2385620 GCF_000181295.1 Otolemur garnettii
ATTACTTTCCTAACTTTGGATCAGTATTATACATTGCCTAAGACTTTTACAAGGTGATGGATGCCCTAACAGAGATGGAGAGAATAAATATACTATCTCTGTATCTGTAGAGAGAAAGAAGAGATTCTGAAGTTATGAGATTTATATTAGGCAGAAATAAGAAATAGATTCTGAAGTTGACAGAGGAAACCAAGAGGAAGCAGGAAAAAGTAGAAAAGTCACTGTCTCAGGTGCCATTAAAGATGCTAGGAGGATTTAAAGATAAATGACCTGTGGCCCCTGCCCTCAGGGAGCTCTCATTCTGGCCTGAGAAGTTAAAGAGAAAAGCAAAAATACACATGAGGTGGTAGACTTGAAACTGAATTCACTACCCCAAATTTGGAGTGCTCATGGGCATGGCTCTGCCATCTCTGGCTTTGGTTCTCCCATTATACTGGGTCATCTTCCTCAAAGATTGTGATGGGTAATGCCTTAGTACATTTGCACTGCTTTGATGAAATATCATAGACTGAGGAATTAATAAAGAATAGACATTTATTATTTCACAGTTCTGGAGGATAGGAAGACCAAGATGAAGACACAAGCAGGGTCAGGTGTGTGGTGAGAACTACTGATTCCAGGATGGCACCTTGATGCTGTGTCCTTTGGAGGGCCGAACGTTGTGTCCTCAC
>NW_003852489.1:2387419-2390880 GCF_000181295.1 Otolemur garnettii
AGCAGAGGTCTATGACAGCCAGGTTTCGGAGCAGAAAGTACATGGGCGTGTGGAGACGGGAGTCAAAAGTCACTGTAATCATGATAAGGAGGTTTCCCACGATGGTGGTGACATAGACAAATAGGAACACCAGGAACAGGAATTTCTGGAGCTCCCGAGTCTGTGAGAATCCTAAGAGGATAAACTCGGACACCCGGGTGACGTTCTCTGGTTCCATAGTATCTTCTCCACAAGGCTAAAGAGAAACTGAGTAAAACCAAACATCATGAGAATTCAAATCATGTCCCTGTGGAGGGTGAGGATTGGGTTGATCCAAGTTATTGCTGTTCACCACTCCAGGACATAGCTTAGGAGAGCCTTCCATGGAGATAAATACGTTTTCAAGGCTCCCACAGACTAATCTTCCCAGTCACTCCCTACACTGCTTTACAGGAATTGATGGGTCTTTTTCTTTTTGGAGAGTGCTGTCCGTGTCCACAGGTTTCATGTCTGATTCTTTCACATACCTGCTCTGGCCAAGATAGCGCTTTGTGAACCACAGGCTCCACCAATCTAGTTGAATTAATCTAGTCGAATGAACAAACGTGTCAGCAAACAGCTGCGACCATGAACATCATTAACCTACATACGTAAACCTTGACAGGATGCGAAGTACAGACTAATGATCTTACATAGACAGATGCTTTCTGTGGAGAAGGTTTGCGGACCTGTTCATTGCTGCAGGAATAGAAGTGTGCGCTAGAAGAAACTGTCAGGTACAAGTTCAGAGGCAAACGTGAAGAAAAATAAGCAGGTGATCTTGTTGGAGTGAAGCTGGGGTGATTAGCGTTGCTCAAACATTCCCACCTGAGAGTTCCTCTCATGGCGTTTGTTGCCGTGGGCCATCTGCAGGGGTAATCCAAAGTAGCCCAGGACTAATGCAGTGTTTCCTTGAACTCTCGTGCTTTATATTTGTAAGTTTATGTGGACTTTCTATTACACACATGTCCCTAGGCAATCTTTCAGAGGCTTTTTAAACTTTAAGTATTACAGCCTGTAAAACTTTGACGACACCCAAGTGTTATAGAAAATAGAGGAGGGGAAAAGATGTTCTTTAGCTCAGTGAGCGAAAGTTCTAGAATACATCAGCTTGACAAATAAAATGAGTTCTTAGTGTTAAAACCCATCCCCTTTGGGTTACACTTTTCCCGAACTGTTTCCTCTAATTGTTTAGAAAAGTTTGTCCCAAGGCCCTGCCTGGTGAAGACAATAGAACCTAAGCTCTCTCCTCCCTGATTTCCACCTGCTACTCGGGGAGGGGCGTGGCAACCGCACTGATGCTCTGCCAGGGGAGTTGAATGACTATGTTATAAATCTCTGGTTAACCTCTATGGACAAATACAAACAGGATTACCTCAAATTATCTATGAGAGATATAATACTAAAACTATTGTCCTGTTTATCTTCACATAACGATATCTGTGCACCATGGATACTCCAGGGAGTTGCATTCAGTTTATTGGGTGGGAGGCTTCCCAGCTCCAGCACAGGACCACTTGACAGACATTGCCATGGGCAGCCGAGAGCCCTGCAAGCTCTTTCAGCTAGAAATGATGTGATGAGCAGGGTTGGGCTGGGCTGATCCCAGCACACCTGGGCAGGAAGCACTGAGGCAAAGCGTGGGGCGGACATTTCTGGGGCATCATTGGCGCAACCCGACAGCGGGTGATGCATTTCTGTCTTGGACTTTGTGCTCATTCCCTACCACACGATGTTGAGGTTATGGGCGGGCAACAGCTTTACATGCCTGGGTTGACCTCCCTCAGAAATCCCTGACTCCTGACCCTTTTTGCCCTTTTCAGCCCACCCCTCCCAACCTGGTCACTGATTGCTGAAATCCCAGCAGCATACTTCATTATTTTATCTTCTTTTTACACACAATATATTTCTTCATAATGATTATTTTATAGTGAGAATAACATTTAAAATCACTTCCTATAAGGAACAGGAACAATATGGGCATAGGGCAAAGATAGAAGATAACTTCTCAGAATATATCTTCTAAAGATGTCAATTTGGAACCATGTAGATATCTTACATGCTAAAATGATCATAAATTTTTAAAAAGCAATCCTTGAAAATTCGAAGTAAAAAGAAACTGAATGAACCTAAGAATTATTCATTTGTGGCCTATCACCCAGAGAAACTATCCCAAGTAACTTAGAAACATAGTTTGTAGATTATTTTAACTTAAGATCTTTATCCCTGTTAAGATTACAACCCTCATACACTTTTACATGGCCTTGTTGGTCAGAGGTGACACTGAGGGTTTTTGTTTGTTTGTTTGTTTGAGACAGAATCTCACTTTGTCACCCTCCGTGGAGTGCTGTGCCAACACAGCTCACAGCAACATCAAACTCTTGAGCTGAAGCAATTCTTTTGCCTCAGTCTCCCAAGTAGCTGGGACTACAGGCTCCTGCCACAACGCCTGGCTATTTTTAGAGATGGGGGGGTCTTAATCTTACTCAAGCTGGTCTCCAAATCATGAGCTCTCAGGCAATCCACCTGCCTTGACCTTCCAGAGTGCTAACACTAAAGTTTTTGGCCGGGGCTGGGTTTGAACCCGCCACCTCCAGCATATGGGACCAGTGCCCTACTCCTTTGAGCCACAGGCACCGCCCAACACTGATGTTTTTATAGATGAAAAGAAAAGATATCTTGCTCTTGCCTTAAAATATTCTTTTAATGAAGGGAGGAGTTATATGAAGCAAGATGGGGAAACTTGGTAATTTCTGAAAAATGGTGAAAGATACTTTACAGTTCAGTACATGGTTCTAATTTATGGCTCTATAAATTTCCATGATAATAATATAACATGGAAAGTTTCAGAGATACTCTAGTTTCAATCCTGATGTCTTTGTGTTATTTGGGGATTTTTACTTTGAGTGAACTATGCATAAATCATGACAAAAGAAAGGATTTAAAAATAAAATAACATGTGAGGGAATATTGCCATCTAAAAACACAGAAAGTCACTCTATCCTTCTTACTAGTTGTATGAAGCATTTATTTTTAATATACCAGTTATCACATCTCACAGTGAAACTTATTTGTGAATGAAAAAGCATATCCTCATTACCACCATCCCACGCCCAGCTGCTGCCGGCAATTTACCTGTTAGTGTAAATGAATTCCCATCCTCTCCTGAGGGCCAGTGGAGAGTATAAGAGATTGGATAGGCACCAAGCCAAGAGAATGCTGTCAAACTGATGAGAAGTTGAATGATTTAAAGCTTCTTATGGCTTCTTATTTCCTATGGAAAAATAATTAAAACTTACTGAATTCACTAATCATCCAAGATGTTAAAATTAGAATTTAGACTTGGCACCCATAGCACAGTGGTTATGGTGCCAGCCCCACATGCACTGAGGCTGACGGGTTCAAACCTGGCCCAGGCCAGCTAAACAATGACAAATGCAACA
>NW_003852489.1:2391205-2392121 GCF_000181295.1 Otolemur garnettii
CATCTATTTTTAAAAGTATCATATCGCAATGGTTATTTACCGAAACTTGTAATACTCAGCAGTACTGAGAGATTAGAGACATAGATAAATCACTGGGGATTTTTAAGAGACAAATATGTACCAAATCATAAATTATTTATACACTCTGACCCAGTAATTTCTCTCTTAGGTATTTATTTTCAGGAAACAATGAAAACTATTTTTTTTTTTTTGCAGTTTTGACCGGGACCGGGTTTGAACCCACCACCTCCAGTATATGGAGCCAGCGCCCTATTCCTTTGAGCCACAGGCACCACCCAGTGAAAACAAATTTTTAAAAATATATGCTGCATGGGCGGTGCTTCAGGGTATTCTTCACAGCATATATATTACAATATCGATAAACTAGAAATGATGTAAAGGCACAACTAGAAGATTTGGTTAAGCAAAAAATATGGTTCCTCCACGGATGATATACTAGTTTGTGATAAGTATATATCCTAAAAAGGTATTTAGTTATATGAAATTTTATTTCACCATGTAGTGCTGTTTTAAACAGAAAATGACAAAATATTTTACTAAAATACATTATGAAGGCGAAGGACAAAGTGGAAATGAAAGATCAAAATGTCAACAGTGGCTCCCTCTGGTGGACGGGATTGACTGAACCTATATCTCAGTTTCTTGACCAATTTTTGTATTTCTCATCTGTTACAAATGATCATAACATTTTAATTTACAAAAGGAAAACAATGATTGTAATGAGCCGCCAAAGAGCAGAGAGAAGAGCTTTTGCTCAGCTCCAGCGCTAGCAAGTGCTAAAGATGACCCCAGATATGTAAGAGGAAGAGTTCAGGAAAAGATAAACCTCCAAATTCTAAGGGAAAGGGAGAGAGAGGCAGAGAAAAGGTGGGAAGATGGAATGCTTCCCTGTGAA
>NW_003852489.1:2392170-2392994 GCF_000181295.1 Otolemur garnettii
TGACACTGTGAACTGCCTGTCACTATCATTCTGCAACCATTCTCACTCCTTTACTCTGAACCCAAATCCCACGCTGGGCGTCCTATTTCTGTCTATTATCCCTCACCCAGCAAGACTGCTCCTTTGCATTTCACATGGATTGTCACCAAGACATACTGAGTTCTTCCTTTGAAATTACTGCCAAGTGATTTCTCCTACCTGACTGGTTACAAACGGCTCGCAAGTGGGTTCCTGCCTCTGGTTTTGCTCCACTTTCAAGACACTATGCACCGAAGTACATATGTCATCCTCCTCAAAGACAGCTTCCCCCTCTAGCTCAAAATGTTTCCAAAAAACTTCCAGAGCTCTCTATTCTACAGGAATGAATTCACAGTTAGATGGGTTTTCAGGGGCTTCTGCACAAACAGCCTCCTACCTTTCTTTCCAGACCCATCTACCACTTAATCGTAGTGTAGCAAGCATTTATTGTGGTCATCGTAGCAGGAATCGTCATCACAATGATTTATTGAGGACTAACTGTGTGATAGGCACTAGACTAAACATCTGATAAGCATTCTCCTGGGTAATTCTCACGTACTAGTCTCATGCTTATAAAGCATAATTAAGCACTAAGTTAACTCAGGGTTAAGGAGGTTGAGTGACTCGTCCCAGATGACAGGGAGAATGGGAAGCAGGGCTGGGGTTCTGAAGCAGATCTGACTGGCCCCAGGATCTGCACCCCGAACTCTCATTTTCTTCTTCCTTGGTCCCCTCTAAGAAGCTGCGGCTCCAGCTTGCCTATCTCTTCCTTGGTTCCTCAGGGCTCAGTGCCTTTCATCCAGTCC
>NW_003852489.1:2393215-2397273 GCF_000181295.1 Otolemur garnettii
ATGTCGAGCACTACACAGTGCTTGGCACACACAGAGCCTTCCTCATAGATGGTCCCCCAAAGGATGCTTGATTGTTTGATGGTGGATGGGGGGCCGGGATGGAGCAGACCACTGTGAGAGTGAGGAAGAGAGAGAGCGGCTGCTGAAGGAAAGAGTGCAGTTAAAAGACCTTGAATCCAAGAAAGTTCCGGTATCACTAGATTTCTGAGCCTAGAAGCATCATCTTCTCAGGGCCTGTAGTCTTCCTGCAAACTCACAAGCATCATCTCTGTGAATGCTTTTCCCACCGACGTGCATAGAGAATAGATTCTTTCCTTTTCTAGACAGGAAAGAAAGAGACGCTGGGAAGGACGTGGATTTGTGTGGAGACAGAAGGATTCTACACCCCTGTCCATCGGTATTCAATCTTGTCTCTCATCTGTCTTTGTTCTTAGGCAATCATCCTGCAGAGGACTAAGGGAAAGGGAGGAGGAGTAAGTGCGCCTCTCAAATGGGGGTGAATCTAGTCTGTGGTCATCCTGTGATCATTAACGGCTTTTCATACACATTAGATTTAAGAAAAGATAAGATGGAGGGATAGCAGTAGATGAAAGGATGAAATTCTGGAGCAAGTGATAGAGGCAGCAGGCAGGAGAAGGGGGAAGAAAGAGGAAGAGAAGAGAATTGAAAAGGAACATTAGAGGGTGGGACGTGGGAGAGAAAGACCTAGTGATGTTTTCTCCTCGGTATGGGAAGGGACTGTGGTATGCGCACTGCACAGGAGGTGGGGAAGGGAGAACAGCGTATCCATATTCTGTACATATTCTACTCTCTCTCCTCGGTTCTAAATTCCCCCCAAGACAGAAGCCAATACACACAAAAGTCTTAGTTCCAGATAAAATCAACTCTTCCCCAAATCCCATTTCTCCCTGAATTCTTGACCGATGACTTTACCTTCCCACCACCCCACACTTGTCTCACAATGGGCTTTGGTAGGAGCCTTCCTGGTGCTGATTTATCCATGGAAAGGACCCTGGGCCTTCACCTACCTCTAGCCCAAAGTGGTCAGAGGGACTTAGAGCCTCCCATATTCCAGGCCACCCTTCCCCTGCAGACCCTTTCCTCCTGTGGCCACTCTCAGACCAGGAACATATATCAGATTGGCCTTAGGGGAAGGGACATTCCTGTGGGACAAACTGAGGCTTAATTCACAGAAGGAAGCTGAGCTGAGGCCGCTGAGGGCGAAGGAGCAATGGGAGTTATTAAAAAGTATGTGAGTGGTTGCATCAGATGCACAGAATCATCAGGAGACTGTCTTGGGGCCAACACTTCAAGGGTGCTGATTCTAGGACCAAGATGAAGACACCTGAGAGCCCTAAAGGGAAATGAATTCCCGGGGAAGTTTATAAGAACCAAATCCCTTGAGGTTAGCACTGTGGGCAGTGCAAGGCCTCCACCCTCTCCTGTCCCCACTGGTGTTGGTAAGTGAGTTATGTCCTAGGACACGGTCCAGGTGACTCGCTCTGTTGGGTAAACTCCAAAGCCTTTCCCCATGTACACCCATTCAGGTCCACCTCAGTTCCCAACCTCTGACCTGCTCTCCTCACAGCCAGAGTGGCCTTCCCTCTATAAATTGGCTAAGTTCACCCTCAAGATGTAATGCACATCTCACAAAATTCACCAGTTTAAAGCGATTTTATGAAAACCATTCTGCGGTCTGCAGTATATCCGTAACCTTGCGTAGCACTACCAGGTAACGCCAGAACATTTTCATTATCCAAGAAGAAATCTCGTATTCTTCACCAGTCACCACCAGTTCTGTTCTCGCCTCAGTCCCTGGAAACCACTAATCTATGATACTTTTGGTATCTGTGGACATTTCCTATAAATGGAATCATGTCCTATAAATACGGAATATCTGCTTTTTGTGTCTTGCTTCTCCGTGTGTGTTTTCACATTTCATCCATGTTGTATTGGGTATCAGCACTTCATTCCCTTTTATGACTGATTAATATCCCATTGTCTAGCTCTACCACTTGTTTATTATTTAATCAGTTCTTGCATATCTGGGTTCTTTCACTTTTAAACTATCATTTATACAACTACTGGGAACATTCACGTATGAGATTTTGTGTGGATATATGTATTCAGTTCTCTTAGGTATGTAGCTAGGTGTGGAATTGCTGGATTTCCTAGTAACTCTATGTTTAAGCTTTTGAGAAATAGACAGACTCTTTTCTGAAGCAACAACACCATTTTACATTCCTACCAGAAATGCACGAGGATTTCTCCCAATTTCTTCACATCATCACCTATGCTTCTTGTTATTTTTTTAAATTATTATAAGCATCCTGGTGGGAGTGAAGTGGTATCTTAGGATTCTGCTTTGCATTCTTTTAATGATCAGTGATGTCAAATATCTTTTCGTGTGCTCTTGGCCATGTGTGTATTTTCGGTGGAGAAATGTCTATTCGAATCCTCTGTCCATTTCTTACATTATATTGTTCATCTTTTTGTCGTTGAGCTGCAAATGTCTTTATATGTTCTGGATATTAAACTCCTATATGGTTTACAAATATTTTCTCCCATTCTATACAATATACATATTTTCACTCTCTTAATGATGTGTTTTGATGCACAGAAGATCTTAATTTTTATGAAGTCCCATATATTTATTTCATTGTTGTTGATGCTTATGCTTTTGGTGCCAAGTTTAAGCCTCCATTGCCAAATCTGAGGTCATGAAGATTTCTCTTTTAAGAATTTTATAGTTTTAGTTCTTATATTTAGGTCATTGATCCATTTTGAGTTAATTTTCACATATGGAGTGAGGTAGGGCTCCAATTTCTTTCTTTCTTTTTCTTTTTTTTATTTTTTGCATGTGATTATCCAGTTGTCCCACCCCATTTGTTGAAGTGGTGCTTCAATTCTCCATTAAATGGGCTTGGCACCATTGTAAAAAAACATTTGGCTGTTTTGGTTTATTTATGGACATTTAATTCTGTTCCTTTGGTTTATGTATCTGTCCTTATGTCAGTATCACACTGTTTTTATTACTATAGCTTTAAAATAAGTTTTGAAATTGAGAAGTATGAGTCTTCCTACTTGTTTTTTTTTTTTGAGACAGAGTCTCAAGCAGTTGCACTGGGTAGAGTGCTGTGGCATCACAGCTCATGGCAACCTCAAACTCTTTGACTTAAGCAATCCTCTTGCCTCAGCCTCCCAAATAGGTTGGACTACAGCGCCTGCTACAATGCCTGATATTTTTGTTGTTGTTGTTGTGGCTATTGTCACTGTTGTTTTAGCTGGCCTGGGCCAGATTTGAAACCGCCAGCCTCAGTGCTTGTGCCCAGGGCCCTACCCACTGAGCTACAGGCACTGCTGGGTCTTCCTACTTTCTTTTTCTTCTTTCTCTTTTATTTATTTACTTATTTATTCATTTTCTTGAGACAGAGTCTCACTATGTCACCCTCAATAGAGTGCTGTGGTGTCACAGCTCATAGCAACCTGCAACTCCTGGGCTTATCTGATTTTCTTGCCTCAGCCTTCCAAGTAGCTCGGACTATAGGTGCCCACCACAACACCCAGCTATTTGTTGTTGTTGTTGTAGTTGCCATTTTTGTCTGGCAGCTACGGGCCAGTTTTCAACCTGCCAGCCCTGGTGTATGCGGCCTGCGCCCTAATGCTGAACTACAACAGGCACCGAGCCCTTTGACCCATTTCTTGTTGAAGAGTATGTTGTTTAATTTCTATGTATAATATACATAACTGTATATGTGCAACATTTTCAGTTTTCCTTTTCTTCATTTCATTGTGGTCAGAGAAGATACTTTGAATTTTTTAATCTCTTAATATTTATTGTGGGCTTGGCACCTGTGGCTCAAGTGGCTAAGGCACCAGCCAGGTACACCCAAGGTGGCAGGTTGGAATCCACCCTGGGCCACCAAATAACAATGATGGCTGCAACCAAAAAATAGCTGGGTGTTGTGGTGGGCACCTGTGGTCTCAGGTACTCAGGAGGCTGAGGCAGGAGACTAGCTTGAGCCCAGGAGTTGGAGGTTGCTGTGAGCTGTGATGCT
>NW_003852489.1:2397347-2409262 GCF_000181295.1 Otolemur garnettii
ACACACACACACACACACACATATATATTTATTGTGAATTGCTTTATGACCTAATATATAGTATGTCCTGGAGATTGTTTTGATGTGCACTTGAGAACAATGTGTGTTCCCCTATTCTTAGGTATTCCGTATGCGTCTTTGGGGTCTAGTTTGTGTACAGTATTGTTCAATACTCCTATTTTCTTATTAATCCTACTCAGGCTTAATAGAGTAGGGCTCTCTATAGTATTGTTCAAGTCTCCTATTTTCTTATTGTTCCTTCTTTAGCTCTTTTGTTTACTATTTGCATAGAGTATCTTTTCCCATCTTTTTACTTTAAACCCATTTTTTGTCTTTGGATCGAAAGTGAATCTTTTATAAGCAGCATAGAGTTGGATTTTGTTGATTTAGGGTTTCAGTTAGTTTCAGTATCTATCTTTTAATTGATGAATTTAATCTACTATTTTTAAAGTAATTACTGATAATAAAGGACTTGCCTCTGCCATCATTCTATTCATTTTCTATATGACTTACATTTTTCCCTACCCAATTCCTCCAATACTGTGTTTTGTTGCAATGTTTGGGTTTTTTCTTTTTCAAGTGTACCATTTTGACTTTCTCTTTAGCTCCTTTCTTAGTGTTACTATGGAGATTACAGATAACGTCCTAAAACTATAACAGTCTAATGTGAATCTAGTCCAAATCTAGTTTGGTTCCAACTTAGCTTCAATAATATAGATTAACATGGTATATCCCACTTATTCCCTCCATTTTTATGTTTTTATTTTCACAAATTACTTTTCATACAAGTGTGCCTGTTAACATGTAGTGACATATACTGACATATACTTACATGTGATATTTTGATATAGACATGTAATGTGTGTTAATCAAATCAGGGTAACAGATATCCATTACTCTGAGCATTTATCATTTCTTTGTGTTACGGACATTCTAGTGCTATTCTTTTAGTTATTAATGTTTTAAAGTATACCACAACTTAGTATTGACTATAGTCACTTCATTGTACTATCAAATATTGCTCATTCTATTTACATTTTTCAGCCCTTAACCATCCCCACTTTAATTACCACTACCCTTCTCAGCAACCTCTGATAACCATCATTCTTTTCTCCATCATGATAAGATCAGCTGTTTTAATATTTATCACCACATATGAATGAGAACATGTGAGATTTGTCTTTCTGTACTTGACTTATTTCACTTAACATAATGTCCTCCAGTTCCATCCAAGGTGTGGCAAATGGCAGGATTTCATTCTTTTTGTGACTGAATAATATTCCATTGTATATACGTGCCACAGTCTTTTTGTGTGTGTATCCATTGAGGGACATTTTTGTTGATTCCAAATCTTAGCTATTGTGACTAGTGCTGCAACAAACATGAGAATGCAGATATCTTTGTGACATGCTGGTATCCTTTCTTTTGGATATACACCTAGCATTAGGATTGCTGTGTCATGTTATAGTCCTATTTTTAGTTTTTTGTTTTGTTTTGTTTTTTGAGACAGAAACTCACTTTGTCACCCTCAGTAGAGTGGCGTGGCATCATAGCTCACAGCAACCTCAAACTCTTGGGCTCAAGTGATTCTCTTGCCTCAGCCTCCCAAGTAGCTAGGACTACAAGCACCTGCCACAAAGCCTGGCTATTTTTAGAGACAAGGTCTCACTCTGGCTCAGTCTGGTCTCAAACCTATGAGTTTAGGCAATCCACTTGCCTCGGCCTCCCAAGTGCTAGAATTACAGGCGTGACCCGCTGTGACCCAACTATTTTTAGCTTTTAGAAGAACCTCCATAGTGGTTTATTAATACATTCCCACTAGCCATTTATGAGAGTTCCCTCTTCTCCATATTCTTGTTAGCATTTGTTATTGCCTATCTTTTTGATAAAAGCCATTTTAACTGGCATGAGATGATATCCCACTGTATTTTTGTTTTGCATTTCTCTGACTAACGATGTTGAGCATGTTTTCATATGCCTGTTGAAGAAGCCATTTTTTATGTCTTCTTTGAGAAATGTCTGTTTAGATCTTTTGTCCATTTTTAAATCAGATTTTTAAATTTTTCCTATTGAGCAGCTGGAGCTCCATAGAGATTCTAGTTATTAATCCCTTGCCAGATGAATAGTTTGCAAATACTGTCTCCCTTCTGTGGGTTTTCTCTTCACTTTGTTGACTGTTTCCTTTGCTACATGAAAGCTTTTTAGCTTGATGTGATCCCATTTGTCCAATTTTGCTTGGTTTCCTATGCTTTGGGAATAGTACTCAAAAAATCAATGCCCAGACCAATGTCCTGAAGCATCTCCCCAATGTTTTCTTTTAGCAATTTCATAGTTATAGGTCTTAGATTTAAGTCTTTAATGGCCTCCATGATTTCTGATGAGAAACTTGCTGTTAATTTTTTTGAAACTCCTTGGAATATGATGAGTTGCTTCTTTTGTTAAGAGTTCTTCTCTTCAGGTTCAGCACCTGTAGTACAGTGGTTATGGGCTGGCCACATGCACTAAGAGTGGTGGGTTCAAACCCAGCCCAGGCCAGCTAAACAATGACAACTGCAATAACAACAACAACAAAATTAGCCAGGCATTGTGGCAGGCGCCTGTAGTCCCAGCTACTTGAGAGGCTGAAGCAAGAGAATTGCTTAAGCCCAAGAGTTTGAGGTTGCTGTGAGCTGTGATGCCACAGCACTCTACTGAGGGCAACATAGTGAGACTCTGTCTCAAAAAAAGAAAAAAGAGTTCTTCTCTTTAAGAATCTCTCTTGGTCTTATGACAGTTTGGTTATAATTAGTCTTATTTTAGATCTCTTTAAGTTTGAAGTTCTTTGGACTTCTGGGATGTTTAGATTCACATTTTTCATCAAATCTGGGAAGTTTTTGGCCACTATTTCTTCAAATATTTTTTTCTGACCCTCTTTTTTCTCTTCTTCTGCAACTCCCAGAATGTGTATGTTAGTCTGCTTGATGGTTTTCTATGGTCCCTTAGACTTTGTTTCTTCTTCTTTTTTGTTTTCTTTCTGTTCTTCAAACTGGGTAATATTATTTGCCCTGTCTTCAAGTTGACTGATATTTTCTGCAGCCTGATCTAATCTGTCGAACACTTCTAGTATTTTTTTCCAACTATTATACTTTTTGGCACCAGAATTTATATTTAGTTACCTTTTATAATTTCTATCTGTATTAATATTCACCACTTGTTCATATATTATTCCCAGATTTCATGTAATTCTCTGTCCTTGGTTTCCTTCAGTTTATTTAAACATTGTTAAGACAATTAACTTAAAGTTTTTGTCTAGTAAGGCCAATGTTTATGGTTTCTGTCAATTTCTGTTTGTCTCTATGAATGATCTATATTTTCCTATCTCTTTGTATGCTTTGTGGTTTTTTCCTTGAAAACTGGGCATTTTTAATATTGTATGTGGTAACTCCAGAAATCTCTTTCAAGAGATTGGTGTCATTACTTGATAAATACTGCTGTCATTTATTTGTTTGGTGACTTTTCCAAACTACTATATTTTGCAAAGACTATATTCCTTATTTTGTGTAGTCACTAAAATCTCTGGTCCATCATTTCCATAGTCAACCAGCAAACTGACAGAGAATTCCTTAAATGCCTGTCTCCAATAATGTATTTTTTAAGAAGATAGAAGAGTCTCTGTCTTTTTGAATTCCCTACAACCAATTCTATTTGAAAAGCCACTTCATCTTGTGAGAGTTAAAATAATGGCCAGCATCTATGCTATCCTCTCAGTGGTCAAAAGTGGCAATCAAAATATACAGCCTCCATTTTTGGATAGCAATGTTTTTATTGCCCACCCTCACACTGGCAAGTCACACAAACATTACAGGCTGCCATCCTCATGGCTGCCTGCCATGGTGCTGGTATTTCGAGGATGGTAGCCATTTACGAAATGCCACATTTTACTAAAATTTATCTGCCTCTTTTTTTTTATCTAGCATTTCTCAGAATGCTGCAGTTATTGACTGGGATCCAAAGTTCCAAAATTATTATTTCAGTCATCTTCCATGATGTCATTCATTAGCTATCTTCATGTTATAGGTTTCTAACTTAATTCCACTGTGATTAGAGGACATACTTGGTATGATTTTGGTTTTTATAGTTTGTTGAAATTTTATTTCTGGTCTATTTTGGTAAATGTTCCATGTGCATCTGGAAATGATTTTTGACAGTGGTTGGGTGCAGTATTCTATAAATGCTAATTAGGTTAAAATTGTTAATTTTATTGCTCAAATCTTTTTTTATTCTTTTGTTTTATTCCTCTTATCCTATTAGTAACTGAGAAAGATATCTTTAAATTTCTTACTATGATTATAGATCAGTGTATTTCTCCTTCACATTTGATTTTATTTATATCTATCATCTTAAGTATACATTTTCCATTTTAATGATTCTTTTGCATTTTGTTTTTTATAAAATAACCTCTTTTACTTTTTAAAATCTATTTATAAAAATGTATGTACAGGGAATTCTGGGAAGAGGGACAAATGGTAGCAACCCTCAGCAGAGACTCCTGAGCAGAGGAAGAAAAACTAGATGGAATCAGACTCTACGAAGCCAAAGGTGGGGAGCGGAGCTAAGAAAGAAGTTTGGCAAGCTGTAACTCCAAGGAAGAGCATTCAAGAAAGCAAATTTCAGGTACAAAGCCTATTGACTAGAGGACAGGAGACTCTTCCCCCAAGCTGGAGGCCTGCCGCAGGCTATCTGCAAACAAGCAAGGAACAAAATACCTCTCATTTTATCTCTCTGGAGAGAGCTGCTAAACTCCAGGTCTCTTTCTCCAAGGAGGTCCCACTTATGAACCTACACACAGCCCTGCCAGGCATAAAATTGAACAGATATTTTCCCCCACAATTCCAAACTTCCAGTCTACCCTATCCCCCTCGCATGGTGGTCTTAAGTTCTGCCTCCTGCAGAGCATAGAGTGTTTGGTCTTGTCCTGAGAGATCTGGGCATAGTGTGGACCACCAACCATCAGGACAGAATCTGTGACTAATGGGGAAGAAAGAGGGTGTGGGAAGAAAGGGACACTTGGCAGAAGGATCAGTCCTCTGAATATGAGTATCCTGGCCAGTCATGTTGTTGACCCTCAGTTTGAGCTGTGTCTGGCAGGATGGGGTGCAGAACCCCCAGCTCTGATGGCACCCATGGCACCCACAGTGGTTGCCCTGTGTGGACTGAGTTTGGCAAACAGAGCGAGTCCCCAGCCCCTGCTGGGCCTGTGAGCAGAGGCTTGCTAGGCATGGACTGAAACCTGAGAGCAAGGGCATGGTCCCCTGATTCCAACAGAACCCTCAAGCAGTGGCGTACTGGGTGTAAACCAGGACCTGATGGCTAGGGCATGGTCCCCTATCTCTAGCAGGGCTGGTGAGTAGAAGCTTACTGGGTGAGTATTGAGACCTGTGGCGGAGTGCAGTGCCCTGGCTCCAACAGAGCTTGCAAACGGAGGCTTGCCAGGCAATGGACTGAGACTGGCAGGTGGGGACATGGTCCCCTGACTCCAACTGTTCTGGCAAGCAGAGGCTAACTGGATGTGGACTGAGACCGGTGGGTGGGGGTGTGGCCCCTGGCTCTAGCTGGGCCTGTGAGCAGAGAAGTAGACAACAGCGTGGACTGAGTCTAGCAGGCAGGAGAGTGGATTCCTGGCTCCAGGAGTGCTGTTGGAGACCCTTGAATCCCTCTCTGTTGGGTATAGTTTGCACTGTCTGAAACAATTTGGTTGGAACCTGTGTCTGGGGCTGTCCACTTGGGGACATTCTGAGGTTGACATTCAAAGTTGTGTAGCAGAAAAGAACTGAAGAGTGGGGGCTGGGCACCAGAGCTGTTTGTATCTCTTCACAGTCAAGATTTAAACCTAATACTGTGGTTTCTTAGGATAGGATAGAGGTTGACTGATATCAAAACAGAGCTAGCTTGTGCTATATCACCAAGTAGTTCCTTAGGGTCTCTGGCCAAAACTCTGAAAGGGGCCTTTGTAAGGTTATAGGAGATAAGCCACCATTACAAAGCCTAGCACTTTGGTAAGGGGCTATCTCTACTACCTGGGAACCCCAAATCAATCTCACCCTACTAGTTATAATAACCAAATGGTGGAAAAGAAACATGGTGTTGACCCAACAGAAGAACTCTGGCAACATGAATAACCAGAGTAGATCAACACTCCCCCCCCCCAAGAAATGACAAAGGAGATACAACGGAAGATGCCATACAGAGACAAATGGCAGCAATGTCAGAAACTGAATTCAGAATATGAATTCCAAATAAGATAAACAGAATGGAAGAAAAGGTAGAAATTAAATTCCAAAGAGTAGTTCTAAAGTTGTCTCAAGAAATTAATGAATTCAAAGCTCAAGTCACCAACGACATGGACATAATGAAAAAAGAGATAGCAGAACTCAAGGAAACAAAACAGTTGAGGAGCTCCAAAATACAGTAGAATCCCTCAGTAATAGAGTTGATTAGGCAAAGAAAGGATCTCTGAAACTAAAGACAAAGCTTCTGAACTTTCCCAAACACTCAAAGAGGCAGATAAGTGGAGAGCAAAAACTGATCATTCCCTGAGAGAGTTGTGGGATCACTCCAAAAGATCAAACATTCATCTTATAGGAATTCCTAAAGGAGAAAAGGATGGTCCAAAAGGTACATATGCTCTACTCCAAGAGATTTTGGAGGAGAATTTCCCAAGCATTGCAAGAGATACAGAACTTCAGATAGCAGACAGTTTCAGAACTCCAGCAAGACTCAATCCAAATAAAGCATCTTCTAGATACATTGTGATTAACTTTGTCAAAGTTAAGACAAAGGAGAAAATTCTGCAAGCATCCAAATGTAAGAAAAACATCACCTACAAAGAGAGAAGTGTCAGAATGACTGCAGATCTCCCAGCTGAAACATTTCAAGCCAGAAGAAGTGATCATTGACCTTCAATGTCCTAAAACAAAACAACTTCCAGTCCAGGATCCTGTATCCAGCTAAACTGAGTTTTATTTGTGATGGAGAAATCAAATACTTTAATGACATAGACATGTTGAAGAAATTTGCTATAACTAAACCAGCTATCCAGGATAGTCTCAAACCCATCCTCCACAATGACCAACACAATGCTCTACCTCTGAAGTAAACTTGCCCAGAAATTTTTGAACAAAAACAACTTCCACAGTGGTGAAAGATTTAAAATGTCCACTAGACATACAAAAACCATGACACCCAAAACACAACCAGGTTTATCAATTCTCTCAATTAATGTGTATGGCTTAAATTGTCCTCTAAAGGGGCACAGGCTGCTGCCTGGATACATAAACTCAGACCGGATATCTGTTGTATACAAGAATATCATCTTACCTTAAAGGATAAAAATAGACTCAGGGTGAAGGGATGGACTTGTATAATACAGGCAAATGGAAACAGAAAAAAGCAGCGGTTGCAATTTTAGTAGCAGATACAATTGGCTTTAAACCACCAAAGATAAAGAAATACAATGACGGTCACTACATATTTGTCAAGGGAAACACCCAACATGAAGAGATTTCGATAATTAACATTTATGCACCCTACCAGAATGCTCCTCAATTCATAAAGCAGACCCTAATGAATATGAACAACTTGATATCTTCCTGCTCTATAATAGTTGGATATTTTAACACCCTTTTGGCAGTTTTGGATAGATTTTCCAAGAAGAACCTAAACAAAGAAATATTAGACTTAAACCTGACCATAGAACAAATGGACTTCACAGACCTCTACAGAACATTTCACCCTAATAAAACTGAATATACATTCTTCTCATCAGCCTATGGGTCATCCTCCAAAACAGATTATATCATAGGACAAAAGTCTAACCTCAGCAAATTTAAAAGTGCAGAAATGATTTCTTGTATCTTCTTGGACCACCATGGAATAAAAGTTGAACTCAACAAAAACAAGAATCTTTATACTCAAATAAAATATAGGATGAATGATAGCTGGGTCAAAGATGAGATTAAGAAGGAAATCACCAAATTTTTGGAATAAAATGATAATAAAGACACAAATTATCAAAACCTGTAGGATTCTGCAAAGGCAGTCCTAAGAAAGAAATTTATAGCATTGGAAGCCTTCATGAAGAAAACAGAAAGAGGGGAACCCAGCAATTTAATGAATCATCTCAAGCAACTGGAAAAGGAAGAACATTCCAATCCCAAACCCAGCAGAAGAAAAGAAATAACCAAAATTAGGGCAGAATTAAATAAAATTGAAAACAAAAGAATCGTTCAGAAGGTCAATGAAACAAAAAGTTGCTTTTTTGAAAAGATTAACAAAATGGACGTTCTACAAACAAGTGAGCAGAGTTCAGATCTCCTCCTATTTTATCCCATGGGACAGACCCTCTAAAAATCAGAACTCCTTCCCCAGAGAGGACCCACTAGTGTGCCATAGCACTCTCCCATCAGGCATAAAACTGTATATATTCTCTACCTGCAATTCTGAATTCCCAGCACTCCCCTCCACTCTCACCCGGAGGTCTGGAAGCCTGTCCCCCATGAAGTCTGGATTCTTGGGCATTTTCTCAAGAGGCATGGACAAGGCATGGGCTGTTGCAGGTCTGTGCTGATTCTGTGGCATGGGTGTAAAGAGAGGACTGTGGACCAAGAGAGCCGTATGGGAGAGAGAGAAGCAATGCCCCTCGGCACAGAGCAGCAGCAACGGTGGGAACAATAGGGCTCACACCCCTGGGGATATTTTCAAGAGATGCTCCCCACCTCTCTTGACAACCAGAGAAAGCCAGGCCTCTACTCCAGTGGCAGCCAGTGGCAACCAGTGGCAGAACAGATCTGGGATGGAAATGCAGGCCCCTGTGAGTAAAGGGTATGCCTGAGGCAATACCTTCCCTGGCAGACGTGGGGGGGATGGAGACTAGAATACATGTGCACAGAGATGGCATACTCCCAGGGCAGGGCTGAGTCAGACGTGCTGCTTTAGTGACCCTAAGAAGCACCCGGCCCCAAGGGGAACATAACTGAGACAAAAGCATGTGGGGCAACAGCACCAGCCCAGGGAGAAGCAGGAACTGAGAGCTGAGTGTGAGCTCTAACCATGCCCACCCCAACTCAGAGTGCAGCAGAGACAGAGACACCCATGAGAATTGGCATGATGGCAGTGGCACAGGAAGGGGCTGCGTTTCAGTTTCTGTGAACTCAAATAGCACTTGGCCTGCAGGGGAATATAGCTGGGACAGAAAAGCAAATTCTGTGAAAATATAAGTGGCAGCAGTATCAATCTGGGGTAGAGATGGAACTGAGTGAACCATCCCAGTTTCCATTAAGTACCCAAGGTTGTCAGGCTTCAGTTCCCCCTGCCAGCTGGTGACAGAATGCTGGGGTCTGGCCCAGGAAACATAGATCTCCCTATGACTCAGGCAGGTGCAAACCCCTGGAGCATCTGCTCATTGGAGGGAACTGGGTCACAGCCCTGTGGGGTTACCAGTGACTGGGTGTGACAGAGGTGTAAGGTGGGGAAGGAGGCATCAACCATCCTGGACTAATTTATTTGCTAGATGGGTCCTTCTGCCTCCATGGTGCACTGGAGCGAGTCATACTCGAGCTGCCAGCAAACCCCTGCTATCTAGTTGCTAGAGACCTTTTGAATTCTCCCACTTGAGACTGGGTGCTGACTGGGACAATTGATTTGGAACTCATGACCTAGGCCAATCACCCAAGGACTATCCAAAGTGGTGCCCTGGGTGTGTGGTTGTGGAAAGGTTTGATTTTCCTTTTCCAGTTGTTGCCCATGGGGGGTATGGTGACTTAGTTGCTGTTATTTATCCACAGCAGAGACTTCAACCCAGATTTACTGATTTACTGATTCACTGAGATTGGACAGAGACCAGCTGGAAACAAGACAGAGCCACTTAGCCCCACCAGACTAAGCAGGTCCCCTGTGTCTCAGGCCGTAGCACTGTATGGGTCCTTTGCAAAGCTCTAGGGGAAAAGGTACAGACACCAGTTCAAGCTCTTGGGAAAAGGGCTGGTTAATCACTACTCCAGGAGCCCCCAACCCAACTTCACCTTTTCTGCTCATCTAGCCAAATGGTGTAAAATAATTATGGGGCAGAATCAGCAGAAAAACTCTGGCAACATGAATAATCAGAGTAGATCAACTCCCCCAAGGAAGGACATGGCAGACACACCAGAAGATTCCATTCATAAACAAATGGCTGAGATGTCAGAAATCGAATTCAGAATTTGGATTGCAAATAAGATTAATAGAATGGAGGTAAAGTTGGAATTAGAAATTCAAGGAGCACTTCAAAAGTTGTCTCCAGAATTCAATGAATTCAAAGACAAAATCACCAAGGATTTTGAAACATTGAGACAAGAACTTTCAGCCCTCAAAGGTCTTAGAAATACAATAGAATCCCTAAGTAAGAGAATGTAGCAGGCTGAAGACAGGATTTCTGACATTGAAGACAAAGCTTTTGAACACTCCCAAACACTCAACAAGGAAGAGAAGTGGAGAGCAAAAATGGATTATTCTCCAGAGAACTCTGGGTAACTCGAAGAAAACTAATATTCACCTATAGGAATTCCTAAAGGTGACAAGGTTGCTTTGAAATGCCTAGATGTTCTACTCCATGAGATAATCAAGGAGAACCTCGCAGACATGCCAACAGATTCTGAAATTCAGACAGCAGACAGTTTCAGAACCCCAGCATGACTCAAACCAAATAAGGCATCTCTCAGACACATTATAATTAACTCCTCCACAGTTAATATGAAGGAGAAAATTCTGCAAGCAGCCATGTGTAAGAAAACCATAACCTACAAGGGGAAGAATATTAGAATGACTGCAGATTTCTCTGCTGAAACCTTTCAAGCTAGAAGAGGGTGGTCATTTTAATCTCCTAAAACAAAATAATTTTCAACTCCGGATCCTGTATCCAGCTAAACTGAGTTTCATTTATGATGGAGAAATTAAATACTTTAATGATTTTCACATGTTGAAAAAACTTGCCTTAATCAAACCAGCTCTCCAGGATATTCTCAAACCTATCCTCCCTAATGACCAGCACAATCCTCTACCACCAAAGTAAACTCACTCAGAAACTTTTGATCAAATTCCAACTTCCACAGTGGCAAAAGAATTAAAAATGTCCACTGGACTTTCAAAAACCTTGATACCCAAAATTCTACCAGGCTTATCAATATTCTCAATTAAGGTGAATGGTTTAAATTGTCCTCTAAAGAGGCACATGTTGGCTATCTGGATACAAAACCTCAGGCCAGATGTCTGCTGCATATAAGAATCTAATCTTACCTTAAAAGATAAATATAGACTCAGGGTGAAGGGATGGTCATCTATATTTCATGCAAATGGAAATCAGAAAAAAGCAGGTGTTGCAATTTTATTTGCAGATACAATAGGCTTTAAACCAATAGAAGTAAGGAAAGATAAGAATTGTCACTTCATATTTGTTAAGGGTAACACTCAACATGATAAAATTCAATTATTAACATTTATGAACGCAACCAGAATGCGCCTCAATTTATAAGAGAGACTCTAACTAACAGACATGAGCAACTTGATTTCCTCCAGCACTATAATAGTCAGAGATTTTAACACTCCTTTGGCAGTGTTGGATAGATCCTCAAATAAGAAGCTAAACAAAGAAATTTTAGACTTAAACTTAACCATTCAACAAGTGGATTTAACAGACATCTACAGAACATTTCATCCTAACAAAACTGAATACACATTAGCCCATGGAACATACTCCAAAATTGATTGCATCTTTGGTCACAAGTCTAACCTCAGCAAATTCAAAAGGATAAAAATTATTCCTTGCATCTTCTCAGACCATCATGGAATAAAAGTTGAACTCAGTAACAACAGGAATCTGCATACTCATACAAAAACATGGAAAC
>NW_003852489.1:2410952-2416417 GCF_000181295.1 Otolemur garnettii
ATGTTAACAAATGGAAAAACATACCATGCTCATGACTGGGAAGAATCAACATTGTTAAAATCTCCATACTACCCAAAGCAATATACAATTTTAATGCAATCCCTATTAAAGCTCCAGTCATTCTTTAAAGATCTTGAAAAAATAATACTTCATTTTATATGGAATCAGAAAAAAACCTCAAATAGCCAAGACATTACTCAGAAATAAAAACAAAGCAGGAGGAATCATACTGCCAGACCTCAGATTATATGCTATAAATTGATACTGATCAAAACTGTATTGTACTGGCACGAAAACAGAGAGGTAGATGTATGGAACAGAATAGAGAACCAAGAGATGAACCCAGGTACTTACCATTATTTGATCTTCGATAAGCCAATTAAAAACATTCAGTGGGGAAAAGGTTCCCTATTTAACAAATGGTGCTGGGTGAACTGGCTGGTGACCTGCGGAAGACTGAAACTGGACCCACACCTCTCACCATTAACTAAGATAGACTCTCACCAGATTAAAGATTTAAACTTAAGACATGAAACTATAAAAGTACTAGAAGAAAGTGCAGGGAAAACACTTGAAGAAATCGACCTGGGGGAATATTTTATGAGGAGGACGCCCCCCCCCAGACAATTGAAGCAGCATCAAAAATACACTACTGGGACCTGATCAAACTAAAAAGCTTCTGCACAGCCAACAACACAGTAAGTAAAGCAACCAGACAGCCCTCAGAACGGGAGAAGATATTTGCAGGTTATATCTTTGACAAAGGTTTAGTAACCAAAATCCACAGAGAACTCAAACATATTAGCAAGAAAAGAACAAGTGATCCCATCTCAGGGTGGGCAAAGGACTTAAAGAGAAGCTTCTCTGAAGAAGACAGGCGCACGGTCTACACACACATGAAAAAATGCTCATCATCTTTAATCATCAGAAAAATGCAAATCAAAACCACTTTGAGATATCATCTAACCCAAGTAAGATTAGCCCATATCACAAAATTCCAAAACCAGAGATGTCGGCATGGATGTGGAGAAAAGGGAACACTTCTGCACTGCTGGTGGGAATGCAAACTAATACGTTCCTTTTGGAAAGATGTTTGGAGATCACTAAGGGATCTAAAAATAGACCTGCCATTTGATCCTTCAATTCCTCTACTAAGGACATATCCAGAAGACCAAAAATCACTTTATAACAAAGATATTTGCACCAGAATGCTTATCGCAGCCCAGTTCATAATTGCTAAGTCATGGAAGAAGCCCAAGTGCCCATAGACCCATGAATGGATTAATATTATGCAGCCTTAAGAAAAGATGGAGACTTTACCTCTTTCATGTTTACATGGATGGCCTTGGAACATATTCTTCTTAACAAAGTATCTCAAGGATGGAAGAAAAAGTATCCAATGTACTCAGCCCTACTATGAAACCAATTTATAGCTTTCTTATGAAAGCTATAACCCAACTATAGCCCAGGAAGAAGGGGCAAGAGGAGGGGGGGAGAGTTGGGGGCAGGATGAGTGGAGGGAGGGTAATTGGTGGGACCACACCTACGATCCATTTTACAAGGGTACATGTTAAATTTACTAAGTGTAGAATATAAATGTCTTAACACGATAACTAAGAAAATGCGGTGAAGGCTATGTTAACCAGTTTGATGAAAATATTTCAAATTGTATATAAAACCAGCACATTGTACCCCACGACTGCATTAATGTACACAGCTATGATTTAATAAAAAAAAAAAAGTCGTCTTAAGTCACTTTTCTTTAACTTTTGAAAATTTTACTTTTATATGATCCAGAATGTCGATTCTAAGGGTAAAAAGAAAAATATAATAGCTAATAGTGATAGATAACATTGACATAAAGTGAAGAAATGTGAGTAAAATTTTCCCAGATTTATCTTACACATGATCGCTCCATAGCATCATGTGCTTAAATCTTAACAAATTTGTTAAGATATACCTAAGTAAAATGAATATGATGACATCTGTGAGAATGTGTGCCTTTAAATCATTTCTTGCTGAAGCTATGCTAAGTTTATTTATTTTATTTCATTTTAGTTTTTTGAGACAGTGTCTCAAGTTGTCACCCTGGGTAGAGTGCTGTGGCATCACAGCTCACAGCAACCTCAAACTCTTGGGCTCAAGCAATTCTCTTGCCTCAGCCTTCCAAGTAGCTGGGACTACAGGCGCCACAATACCTGGCTATTTTTTTTTTTTTTTTTTTTTTTTAGTTGTTGCAGTTGTCATTGTTGTTTTCGCTGGCCCTGGCCAGGTTCGAACCCACCAGCCTTGGTGTATGTGGTCAGTGCCCTACCCACTGAGCTATGGGTGCCGCCAGCTATGCTATGTTTATGACCTAATTATTTTTTCAAATCCACATTTGTGAACTCTAAACATGTTGAGACAGTAGAGACTTTAAGCAGGGGTCCTCAAACTTTTTAAACAGGGGGCCAGTTCACTGTCCCTGAGACCGTTGGAGGTTGGACTGCGGCCCCGGGATGAGTCGGCTGCTAAGCAGAACAGGCAGAGGCAGCAAAAACACCCGGCGGGCCAGATAAATGTCCTAGGCGGGCTGCATGTGGCCCACGGGCCATAGTTTGAGGACGCCTGCTTTAGAGAGAAAATTTTAAGTAAGTTGTTCAGTTCTTCCCTTTTGCAGCCATCACCAAAGTGGCAGGAGCCAAAATGAAGTTCAATCTCTTTGTGGCTTCTGACCAAAGCAAGAACCACAAAAGACATTTCAAAGCACTGTCCCCCATTCGCAGGAAGATTATGTCTTCCCTGTTTCCAAAGAGCTGAGACAGAAGTACAATGTTTGATCCATGCCCATCTGAAAGGATGATGAATCAGGAACACTATGAAGGTCAGCAAATTGGAAAAGTAGTCCAGGTTTACAGGAAGAAATAGGTCTTCTATGCTGAACAGGTACAGTGGGAAACGGCTAGGGGCACAACTGTGCATGTGGGCATTCCCCCCAGCAGAGTGGTTATTACTAGGCTTAAACTGGACAAAGCACAAAAAGATTTTGGGATGGAAAGCTAAATCTTGCCAACTAGGACAGGAAAAGGGCGAGTATAAAGAAGAAACAACTGGGCCGCACCTGTGGCTCAAAGGAGTAGGGCGCTGGCCCCATATACCAGAGGTGTGGGTTCAAACCCAGCCCCAGCCAAAAACTGAAAAAAAAAAAAAAAGAAAGAAACAATTGATAAAATGCAGGAATAAAATAATCTTATATAGAACTTTCAATAACAGCTGCTAAAATGAAAAAATAAATTGTTCATAAAATAAATTAAAAACCTTCCTCATGATCTGGTGTCCTCTTGAGTAGTAGAGCGAGTCTAATAGTGAGGCTTTGAAGCTATGGGATTCAAATCTATGCTCTAACTCCTGCTAGATGTGTTCCTTTTGGACAATTAGGTACATCATTGAGCCTCTACTTAACTAAATTTTACATGATTTTCACCTTAGTGTAAAGCAGGTCGATGAGATAAATGTAAATCAATTGGCACATAGTAGGTGCTCAGTCAAGTTTCATTCCTTCACATTTTCTATTATTTTCTGATTTTTCCATCAATATTTTAAAATTAAACCAGGATAGTTAGGTGTCTGGTTCTTCAGGACGTGAATGACTACATCGAGTAATGTTTTTCAGTCATTCTGCATACATGGGATTACTGAAAAAGATGTTGAGGAAGGGCTGTGAATTATTTCAGTGACCGGAGCTTAATCCTGATCTAAAAAATGCTTCACTTCTTCTCGGCCTTATTAGTCCCTAGATTTTGCTATTCCAATTATATATATAATCATGCTCAGGGATGATTAAGAATAAGGAGGAAAGGACCTCAATCAATCTTGCCTGAGATGTTTACTTCACATATGATTCATACAAAGTGGTGTATCAGTCAGGGTTCCACCAGAGAAATAGGACCAGGAGGAGAAGGGGGGAGGGGAAGGGGAAGTTGGAGGGGAAGGGGAGGGGAGGGGAGAGGGAGAGAGACTGGCTGGGTGGTTATATCATCTATAGGGCAGGCCATTTGCTGAAGTTGATGGCTACGTGCAGAATTTCTCCTTCTTCAAGGAAATCTCAATTCTGCTCTTAAGTTCTTTCAACTGTTTTAATCAGGCACACCTAGGTTATCTAAAATAATCTTCTTTACTTAAGTCAGCTGATTACAGACATCCATTACATCTACAAAATACTTCCGCACCTAGATGAGTGTTTGATTGAATAGCTGGGAACCCTAGGTTGGTCAAGCTGACACATAAAACCGATCACCACCAAGGAAGAATGATTGATTGTCAGTGATGCTGGGCTTCCTCGATGACAACGTGCATAAAGTTTCATCTCCCTATGTCCTGCATCCATTTAACAGGCGTCGTAATAATAGTCAAGTCTGACGAATATCTATTTTCTTAGAAATGTGATACACAGGGAAATCATTTTTTTCATCTCAATTTCCCATGACTGGTCTTTAGCATCATTACCCCCATTCCTGTCATTTATTTCTCTGGCCACTGTTACGTTGGCTAGTGGATGCAGGAAGGTAAGCATCTGTAGACATTTTACAGGCCCACGTGTACCTTAACCAGGGGAATATATAAATTGGAACGTACCAGTTCTCTCTTGCTGAAAGCTGAATCGGAATCATAAAACATTAATCTGGGCAATTAAGAATCACCCAACAGATTGTCAATGAGATTGGCAAAGCCTGTGCCCTTCTCCATCATCAGTCTGAGCTACTTTTCCAAATGGCTCCGTTTAATGGACTAGAGCTCTAAATATTGGGAAAATTAGTGTTTTTTTTAAAAAATCTACATCTCTCCAATGTGGAGGAGCTTCACGGTGTTCTCATCTGCCAGAGGCAGACAGTTAGACAGTTTATTTTGTGATATATAAACCTTTGCAATGAAAGAACTCAGAGCAATCTGGAGACCCCCTGTAGACTAGAGAGCTCTAAGAAATCAATTTTTACAGCATATCAAGTTTACAGTCTCAGTTAATTTTAGGTTTTTAAAAAAAAATATGTTCATCGTAATGAGAAAACATGTGTTTCCTGTACCAATGCTGTGTTAGAGGGAGCAGTAATCAACATGTAAAGAATGCTAGCCCCTTATAGATGGTGCTAGCACCTTATAGATGGTGTAAGTGAATCACCCATGCGGCTCTAGCTGGCAAAATGAAGAACAAAATTCATGGGGTATTAAATTTCCATTGCAGGTCACAAACATTTTCTCATCTATGACTTTGCCTAAATAAAGAGCTATTCGGTTTAAAAGAAAAAGGAGGAAAAGAAAGAAACCAAACAAATTATTTTGATGGCATGAGAGCTGTCCGTTGTGCTAACAAGCAAGCCAGCGGTTCTTAATGTCCTTAATGGACTGGAACAGGGGCATCAGCATCCTCTGAGAACGTGTTACAAATGCAAATTCTTGGTCTTACCATTGAGCTACCGAATGAGAAAGTC
>NW_003852489.1:2416724-2419554 GCF_000181295.1 Otolemur garnettii
TGGCGCCTCAGCCACTTGAGCCACAGGCACTGAGCCCACCAATCCATTTTCAAAAAGCCCTCCAGGTAATTCTCTTCAGGGTAAGAATCACTCATGTGAAAAATACCTTCCTCTGAAGTTCCCAGAGAACTTCCTTCTTTCAAAGACCATCTCGTCCTTTTGGTTCTTGGCCTGCAAATCCTACATTCCACAACCCTCTGACATTTTCAATATCCTTGGTGCTTTGGGTCCCTGAGGGAGCCCTCTCAGAGTACGTGTTTTTGAGACATTTATAAACTTTTTTTTTGGCATAGTTGGCAAAACCTGTGTGTGGAAACCCCAAGACAGTTAGAAACTTTTTAACAACTCCCACTGCTCCCTTGACCCCAGTGGTAATCAGCCCAGCTGTGCTTCCTAAGACCTGTTCGGTAGTTTCTTCCCCCACATATTCTCTCGGGCCCCACCCAGGTAGTATCCGTGAGGTCTGGAGAGCAGCTGGGAAACTGTTAAGTCTGCAGCAAAGGATCTCACAGACCATGTAAGACTGAAGCCCCATTCTGGGATGAAGGGAGTGAGAGACCGGGTTCCTCAGTGCACGCAGCTCAGCTGCTAGAAGGATCCTGCAACACCTCTGGACAGTGAGCCTGATAACTAAGTGTCTTGGTGGCAGTAAGTCTAACGTGCGAGGAGAGACTCGGGAAGTACTGCAAGGGGAGGACGATGTTAGGAACAGATGCCTTGGGTTACACGTGGAAACCACCAAGCCTAGAGTTGGTCTATGATTTAAAGGATAAAGAGGAGGAGGAAAATCACATTTTTCTGCGTAGTCACACAATTACCTGCTAATACGTTAAGTTGACAGACATTTTTGAGCAACTGAAAATCAGAGATGTTGACACAGAGACTGGGACGACTAAGTTATTGAATTTACAATCTAGTCCAGAGGAGCGACAGGAAAGCACCATAAATGCTACAATGGAGGGACTGATCAAGGGATATGGAAACCCAGAAAAGTGAGGAGTGAATTCCGTGGGGGAGAAATGGAGGGAGAAGTCAGGAGGGTGACGTCTCTCTGCTTCTAGGTTGAGAAAGCCCCAAAACGTATTTCAGAAAGCAGGATTTATTACCAAAGAGACAGAAATAACCAGAGTCATGGCATATGTAGACGTTAGGTATTCTTTGAACAGCAATTACTTTTTGGGTGACAGGAACACTGATTAGAAACATATGTGGGGGCTACATTTTATGCCCTTGTGTGAAATGCTGAGAGTTGCATGTACATGATGTAGGTTTAAAAAAATTTTGTTTTGTTTCTTTGGGTTTTTTGAGACAGTTTCACTATGTTGCCCTCGGTAGAGTGCTGTAGCATCACAGCTCACAGCAACCTCAAACACTTGGGCTTAAGTGATTCTCTTGCCTCAGCCTCCCAAGTAGCTGGGACTACAGGTGCCTGCCATAACTCCCGGCTATTTTTTTTTGGCCGGGGCTGGGTTTGAACCCACCACCTCCGGCATATGGGGCCAGCGCCCTACTCCTTTGAGCCACAGGCACTGCCCTTTTAGCTATTTTTTTTTTTTTGATCAGTTAGCATTGTTGTTTAGCAGGCCCAGGCCTGGCTTGAACCTGGCAGGGGTGTATGTGGCTGGCACCCTACTCACTAAGCTATGGGTGCCAAGCCAGGTATTCTTTTTTCTACCCTGAATTTATCCACAAAGCCTTTTAGGTGGCTTTGAAGAGTTTGAGTTTTGAGCTGTGAGCACTAGACAGTGGTTAGAGGTTATGATGGGGAGGAACATGACCAGAGCTGAGTTCAGAAAGGTCTCACGGATAACTGTGTGGAAGGTGTCCTGGAGGGGAGGAAGCAAAGCCAGGCAGAAGGATCAGATTAAAGCCACCTCTATACTGTAAATAGTAGATTGTAGTAGGCTGGGTGAGAGGAGATGGGGGAGATTGAGACAGGGTGGGGGAATGAAGAGGCCACTGACCTCTCACCCTGTCACCCCCACCCACTTCTAACCCTTTAGGGCCATTTCCTCCCCCTCCCCAGCACCTTTCTAGTCCCCCTGCCTTCACCTGTTCTGTTCCTCCATCTCTTCCTCTTAATCTCCCTTTGTCTATTTCTATTTCTCTTCTTTTAACGTCTTCCTTTGTTTTCTACTCTCAGATCCAGTAGCATCTTCTAAAATTCCTGTTTCATTGAGAAGAGCATTCAGAGCCCCCTTCAGACAGTATTCATCATCTGTGTCTTAATTCAATGAATCCTCTTCCCCCTTCTCCCTTTGGACTCAGCACACACACCACATGTGTCCCACTCAGCAAGGGGCCACCTACAAGGGAGGGCAGGGGAGCAACTGAATGTCTCAGGTATCCAGCTGTGTCCCGGGTCTTCCTTGCACTGACTTGTAGACCCAGCAGTCCACGTCACATGGTTTTTGACATTGCCTGTCATGAAGGATGGGAGCTGAAGGGCACAAATAAATTGTGAGATCCTGATCTAGCTCTTGGGGCTTATAATTGAATTGTGGAGGGAAAACAATGACACAGGAAAGTTTTATTAGCATAACAATGTGTTAAATAGTGTATGAAAAATTATTGGCACAAGAACTTATTAGAGATTGGAAAAAGGGGATGTCTTTAGATTAGGAGACTTTACAGAGGAGAGTAATTACCACTGATTATTTCGCAAACTGTTTTGGGACTTTTGTACATGTCATTCTGCTTAGGCGCTCAGAAAATTCTATAAAGAAGGCATTTTGTGGCTCGGCGCCTGTGGCTCAAGCGGCTAAGGCGCCAGCCACATACACCTAAGGTGGCGGGTTTGAATCCCCAGCCTGGGCCCGCCAAACAACAA
>NW_003852489.1:2420369-2421640 GCF_000181295.1 Otolemur garnettii
TGTTACAGATGGAAAAATAGACGCAGAAAGATTAAGTTACTCATGATCAAATCTCAATGAAATTAAAGACCTGAAATTTGACTCCAGATGTATCTGACTCCAAATGTCTTCCCACTTCTATATGAATCTTCCAAAGGTAGGTTGCATATATTTCTGGCACATGCTTGTAAACTCCCTCAAGACAAGACAGCACGTGTATCACGCTACGCACATGACGATGCCCATCTTATGAACCTGATGACTAGGTCTGAGCCTCTCAGCACTGAAAGGGCAAGCAGTGCCAGGATGAATCTAAGTCTGTGGTTGGTTTTCTTTAGGTACATGGAGAAGACACCATGGACCCAGGTAACCTCACATGGGTATCAGATTTTGTCTTCCTGGGGCTCTCACAGACTGAAGAGCTCCAGATTTTCCTGTTTATGGTGTTCCTGTTTATCTATGTCATCACTGTGGTGGGAAATCTCCTCATCATAGTCACAGTGACCTCTGATTCCCGGCTTCACACACCCATGTACCTTCTGCTCCGAAACCTGGCTGTCATAGACCTCTGTTTCTCTTCAGTCACTGCTCCAAAGATGCTGATAGATTTCCTATCTCAGAAGAAGACCATCTCCTACCAGGGCTGCATGGCCCAGATCTTCTTCTTCCACTTTCTTGGAGGAGCCTTGGTTTTCTTCCTCTCGGTGATGGCCTACGACCGCTACATAGCCATCTCCCGTCCTCTCCACTATGTCACCATCATGAACACTCAGCTCTGTGTGGGGCTGGTGGTGGCCGCCTGGGTAGGGGGCTTCATCCACTCCATTGTCCAGCTGGCTCTGATGCTCCCGCTGCCTTTCTGTGGCCCCAATATTCTGGATAACTTCTACTGTGACGTCCCCCAAGTACTGAGACTTGCCTGTACTGACACCTCCCTCCTGGAGCTCCTCATGATCTCCAACAGTGGGATGCTGGATGTCATCTGGTTCTTTGTCCTCCTGGTCTCCTACTCAGCCATCCTAGTGATGCTGAGGTCCCACCCAAGGGAGGCGAGGAGGAAGGCAGCTTCCACCTGCACCACCCACATCATCGTGGTCTCTATGATCTTCATTCCCAGCATTTATCTCTATGCTCGGCCCTTCACCCCATTCCCCATGGACAAAGCTGTGTCCATCAGCCACACAGTTGTGACCCCCATGCTCAACCCCATGATCTACACCTTGAGGAATCAGGAGATGCAGGCAGCAGTGAAGAGATTAGGGAGGCGCCAGCTGGTTTGTAGAGCAGAGTGA
>NW_003852489.1:2421869-2424374 GCF_000181295.1 Otolemur garnettii
GTGGCCCCCAGACAACCACACCCTCCCTTTCCCCTTCCTGGTGGACAGTTTCCTCTTATATGACACCATTTCCCTCTAAGAGCATTTCAATTTTCTGTATTTTGATTCTCCTCTCAGCATCCCCTTTTGGTGTGAATCTGGGATGTTGGAAAGACCACAGGATTTGGAGTCTTAAACTCTAAATTAGAGGCCCCGACCCATCACTGACCAAACTGAAGACATCCGATGAGCCACCCAACCTCTCTTGGCTCCATGGCTGATTCTTCACCAATTTTGCTTAAATTAATATCTGCACCCCCAGATTTCCCATGTTTGTTACAAGAATCAAAACATCTTTATGAGAAAATAAGGGGTACATCGTATAACTGTATGCTATCTTCCAGGCTTTTAAAAATGATTTCATTTTATTTTAAAATATGGAATTATTATGAATATTCAGATTTCTCTCTCTCTCTCTCTTTTTTTTTTTTTTGAGACAGACTCTCAAGCTGTCACCCTGGGTAGAGTGTCGTGGCATCATAGCTCACAGCAACCTCCAACTCTTGGGCTCAAGTGATCCTCTTGCCTCAGTTTTTCTATTTTTAATAGAAACGGGGGTCTGTTTTTGCTCAGGCTGGTCTTGAACCCGTGAGCTCAAGCATACACCTGCCTCGGCCTCCCAGAGTGCTAGGATTACAGGTATGAGCCACAGCGCCTGGCCACAGATTTTTATCTTTGTATTTTACAGTAATTGTTACAAATAAAAGATTTTGTATAAAATATATGTAAGTTATAAAACACTGTACTATTATGTTGAACACTCATGTACTCAATTCAAGAAGCATAAGTTACCAGTAACTTGCATTGACCTTGATTCCTCCCCAGATGACAATGCTGTCTTGAATTTTCTGTTTATCATTCCATTGCTTATATAAAATATTTTTTATCACATTTTAATGTAAAGAGTAGATTGTTTTGTTTTGCTACTTTGGTGCTTTATGGAAATACCCTACTGTATGTAATATCGTGATTGTTTTTTATTCTTCCTCGACATGATGTTTCTAAGTTCCACTTACTGTTGTTTGGCTGGGGTTCATCTGTTTATACTGCTGTATAACGCCCCCTTATGAGAATAACACATTTGGGGTGTTTCCAGTTTTTTGTTCTTGCAAAGAGTACTATTTTGAATATTACCCTACAGGTCTCTAGTTACCCTGTTGGAGAGCCCTGGTTAATACACCTAGAAGTGAAATTGCTCAGTCACAAGGTCTTCAAAAACTGTAATTTTACAAAAGAGTGCCAAGTAACTTTTCCAAAGCGGTAGTACCAACAACATATTCATCAGCAGCCTATGTGTTCCCACTGATGGATGTCCTTCTAACAATTGATATTGTGAGACTTTGTAAATTGCCAGTTTTGTGGGTAAACATGATATTTCCGTGTAGCCTCAATTTGCATTTCTCTATTCTCAAATATTTCTTTCCATATTTTTATTGTATTCAAGTTTCCCATGAATGGCTTTGTTTGTTTTTCTATTACTTTTTCTAATTGATGGAGTTCTTTTATAAGTTGATAACCGATTTACTGTCTATTGTATTTATTATAATATCTTTTCCCAGTTTGTGGTTTATCTTCTCTATCTGTGGTATTAATGAATGCATTTTTTTTTGAAGACAGAGTCTCACTTGTGCTCTGAGTAGAATGTTCATAGCTTACAACAACCTCAAACTCTTGGGCTCAAGCAATCCCTTTACCTCAAACTCTTGAGCAACTGGGACTACAGGTGCCACCACCATGACTGGCTGATTTTTCTATTTTTAGTAGAGATGGGGTCTCACACTTGCTCAGGCTGGTCTTGAACTCCTGAGTTCAAGTGAACCTCCTGTCTTGGCCTCCGAGAGTGCTAGGATTACAGGTGTGAGCCACCATGCCCGGCCTGTGGTATTAATCTTAATGTTACCAGATATATTAATCTTATATTTTAGTATAAACTCGTATTGGGATCTATTTTAAGCTATTTCTTTTATATAGAGGAAATAAAATCTTTTATTTTAACTTTTGAAAATAATCCAACCCTACATAAAAGTTGCAGATATTAAGTATAATATAAAGTAAGTTTTTCCTGAAGGTTAAGTTACTAACTCGATACCTACTGCTCCTCAATACTTTTAATGTGCATTTTCTAAATAGATATTTTCCTATGATACTACCAGTCATCGAAATCAACACAGTATCAATACATTACTAACATCCAATCTTCAGACCCTATTCCAAGTTTGATCAAATATCCCAATAAGGCCTTTTATAGAAAGAAAATCTAGTTCAGAATTATGTGTTGCATTAGTAGTTATGTCTCTTTAGACTCCTTTCTTCTTGAATTTAATGACCTTGGCATTTTCAATGATGACATACCCATTATTCTTTTTCTAATTCATTTTTTATTAAACCATAACTGTGTACATTGATGCATTTATGGGTTTCAGTGTACTGATTAGATATACAATGTGAAATGCTTTCATTGAACTA
>NW_003852489.1:2443582-2444130 GCF_000181295.1 Otolemur garnettii
GGATGAGCTCAACCTTGGGCTCTGATATAATAGAAGACAAGGTTTACAGAGTTTCAGTGTTTAATGTAATACACAAACATTTTCCCACCCGTGACATTGCCCAAATGGAGGACAACTAAATTAAAACTTAAGAAAGTAAATCAAACCAGTTGTCTTGACAGTGTCATGAGAAAGAACTGTCCATTGTGCTGACAGAGAGCAATAAACATTGAAGTCAAGGGCTCTCCCCCTGTGGCCCCTAGATAAGCAGTATCAGCATCACCTGTTAATTTGCTGGAAATGCAGGCTGAGGCTCCACCCAAGACCTACTAAATCAGAAACTCCGTGCTGGGTTTCTGACTTTAAGTGAGCCTCACAGCTGATTCTGATGTGTGCTCAAGCACACAATGAACCAGTGTTCGTTGCCATTGCCATTTCAATATCGTAGTAATATTTGATTGTTTCTTTGGAAGATATTCTTGTTCTTTCAGTTCCTAATCTGCTGGTTCTACATCTCATCAATCTCTACAAATTTCAATGTCCTCGGCAGTTTTTGTCCCCAAGGCAGA
>NW_003852489.1:2444433-2444989 GCF_000181295.1 Otolemur garnettii
AGGGCAGGGAGAACAAGTAACAGAGACTTGGATCTAGTAGGACCGCAAGATGGAGTGAGGAGAGCCTCGGTAAGTGATTCAGGGGAATACGCCAGTGGAAAAAAACTACTTCAAGTACTTGTGAAAACCAATAATTTTAGCAACTTAGCATAGAAATGGCCTTATGATACAGGGGACAGGAGATGAATAAAATCACTTGAGGGCCACATCATGAATTACCTACTTAATACATTAATTCACAAATAGCCAGGCATTGTGGCGGGGACCTCTAGGACCAGCTACTTTGGTGGCTGAGGCAAAAGAATTGCTCGAGCCCAAGAGTTGGAAGTTTCTGTGAGCTGTGACACCATGGCACTCTACCAAGGGTGACATAGTAAAACTCTGTCTCAAAAAATACATTAATTTATGTTTATCATATACTATGTCAGAGTTGCTGTTACAGGTTCTGTGATGACTATGATACTGAAATGACAATGTAAATGGCGTGACTAATGATATAACATGATAAACCATAAAACAGAGGTATCATTTTCCTTTGAGACAGAGTCTCACCATG
>NW_003852489.1:2445257-2445536 GCF_000181295.1 Otolemur garnettii
GGAATTTGTTCTGCATGGGAGAAATAATGAGAGGAGTCACAGAAAGGGTGATACATGAGAAGGTTCTTTCTAGTTAGAGAAGGTAGCGAACATCATTCCAGAAAACAAACATGGAGACATATGCACAGCATGTCTAAGGAGCTGTCACTCTTTAAAGAGCCAGTGGTTCATAAGAAGCAGAGATACTGACTGCTGGGCACAAGTATATCATGAAATCGAGACCTATGTCTCTAGGATCTTATTGGTGAATTGTGCAGAAAAAATGTAAACATGTAAGAG
>NW_003852489.1:2445585-2501026 GCF_000181295.1 Otolemur garnettii
GATTAGTGGTACTGTAAAGACCGGGAGAAGAAAGGATGTCTTTAGACAGGAGACTTCACAGAGGAAAGCGATTGCTATTTATTATTCCAGGCACACTACTAAAACCTTTAATGTGTCATTCTACTTTAGTCCCCATAAAATTCTATAAGTAAAGCATTTTTATTCCCATTTTATGGATGGTGAAACTGAGACCCAGAGAGATTAAATTACTCATAAGTAAACCTCAGTTAAAAAGAAGACCTAGATTTGTCTGACTCCAAGTGTCTTCCCACTGCTGTAAGAATCTTTGACAGGCAGGTTGCACATACTTCTGGATGGCTTTTAGAAATCTCACGAATGGCACCAAATTGTATATCCCCCTAGACAAGGCCATTTCATCAGGTTCTAATGCCAGGATCTGCACACAAGGATGCTCATTATACAGACCCGGACAGCTCGGTTCTGAGCCCCTGGGCGCTGACAGGGAAGCAGTGACTTCATACATCTGTGTGTGTGGCTTGCTTTAGATGGATGGAGAAGACACCATGGAACAGGGGAACCACACATGGGTATCAGATTTTGTCTTCCTGGGGCTCTCACAGTCTCAGGAACTCCAGTTTTTCTTATTTATGGTGTTCCTATTTGTGTACATCACCACTGTGTTGGGAAACCTCTTCATCATAGTCACAGTGACCTCTGATTCCCGGCTCCGCACACCCATGTACTTTCTGCTCCGAAACCTGGCTGTCATAGACCTCTGTTTCTCTTCAGTCACTGCTCCAAAGATGCTGATAGATTTCCTATCTCAGAAGAAGACCATCTCCTACCAGGGTTGCATGGCCCAGATCTTCTTCTTTCACTTCTTTGGAGGTGGAACTGTCTTCTTCCTCTCGGTGATGGCCTACGACCGCTACATAGCCATCTCCCGTCCTCTCCACTATGTCACCATCATGAACACTCAGCTCTGTGTGGGGCTGGTGGTGGCCGCCTGGGTGGGGGGCTTCATCCACTCCATCGTCCAGCTGGCTCTGATGCTCCCGCTGCCTTTCTGTGGCCCCAACATTCTGGATAACTTCTACTGTGACGTCCCCCAAGTACTGAGACTTGCCTGCACTGACACCTCCCTCCTGGAGCTCCTCATGATCTCCAACAGTGGGATGCTGGTTCTCATCTGGTTCCTCCTCCTCCTGGTCTCTTACACCATCATCCTGGCGATGCTGAGGTCCCACTCAGGGCAGGCGAGGAGGAAGGCAGCTTCCACCTGCACCACCCACATCATCGTGGTCTCTATGATCTTCATTCCCTGTATCTATATCTATGCTCGGCCCTTCACCCCATTCCCCATGGACAAAGCTGTGTCCATCAGCCACACAGTTGTGACCCCCATGCTCAACCCCATGATCTACACCTTGAGGAATCAGGAGATGCAGGCAGCAGTGAAGAGATTAGGGAGGCGCCAGCTGGTTTGTAGAGCAGAGTGACGGTGGTAGGTCACTTGTCTTTGGCTTTGCTTTTCCTTCCCAGAGGAGAGGGAGCTACTGCACCTGCTCTCTTGGTAGCAGGATGTGTTGGGAGGTGCTGGGAAGAAGTGCGTGGGTTTTGAAAATAAGCAACTTTGTGTTTTTGGGAAAAGGACTATCCTCTTTGGAGGCTAAGGTTTGTGATGAAGGGTCCTAACAAACCTGGAACAAGGAGAAATGTTCACATGGCCCCCAGACAACCACACCCTCCCTTTCCCCTTCTTGGTGGACAGTTTCTTCTTATAATTGCAAAATTTTCCCCTAAAAGCATTTCAATTTTCTGTATTTTGACTCTCCTCTCAGCATCCCCTTTTAGTTGGAGTCCTGAGTATTAGAGCATAGTTCTGTGGCCTTTGTCCCAGAGTTGTGACCTTTCCACTTACCAAACTGGGGACCTTACTAGAATAGCTACCTAACTTCTTATGGTATTATGGCTTCTTCCTCACCCAAATAGCCTAAAACAGTGTATGTCCCCATAATCTTGTAGTTTTTCTCTAAGATCCAAATGAGAAAATGTGAGACAGTGTTTTCTAAACCATAGAAACTGTGTATGAATTAGTGTAATTATTGTGTCTGACATTTAATCTTCCATCTGTTGAATTATATTTTGGACGTAGGGAAGAAATTCCTACACTGGGGAGGCACAGAGATTGTGGGGGCTGAACTCGTGAGGGCCATGCAACCTGCCTAGGGTGAAGCAGATAATGGAGAGTTAGCAGAAATTCAGGGCCATGTCTGGGAGCATCTGACTATTTCCAGCTATTGCCCACTCACCCCCATTTTCAGACTCAACATGAGCTGCAAATAGGAATCAGAAGATCCATCCATCCATTCACTCATTCATCGATTGACCTTTGTCAATTTGCATTTGACGCCTAACACGAATCTTTACCCATAGAATGTGCCCTTTCATGGTTTGCTGACTCTTTAACAATCTCTCTCGGTCTCTTTCTATCTTCCCACTCCTCCTTCCTGGCGTGCCTCCCTCAGTGTTGATTTCTCTCAGTTCAGTCTTTACATTCATCTGGGTTTCCCCCACCCCCTCAATTCACAGGCATGCCTTGTTTCCTCTCTACCTGGACCTCTTTGCCCTCAAATTATCTTTCCTCCATTATTGGGGCTGGGGATAGGTTGTCAAGCAGCATTAAAGAGAAGAAACTGGCTATGACTTAAGTTGCAAGAAGCTGCAGCCAAAACAAGCTTAAATAAAAAGAGGAGGTCTATTTTAGGGACCTAAAGTTCTTCCCAAAATAAAGTGGAGTCAGGGGTTGTGAGAATGAGAATCCATGAAGCCTGGCGTAGCTGGTCTCTCTTTCTTCCTTTGTCCCTTCGTCCCTCCTGCCTATGCGGTCACCTTGCTGTGACCCCAATGGGGGTCCAAGTCCCACCACCTGACCCTCCCATTCTGCACTCCACAGCTGACCAGATCAATCTTTAGGGTGTGAATTCTGAGGTCCTATGAGAATGGCCTGACTAGCTGAGGTTGGGCCATGTGTCCCACAGGGCTGATGGACAGGTGGGTCACATGATGTAAGCATGACCATCCAGGCGCACCCCTTCAGCAGGGATCATGGGTGAGAGTTGTTCCCAGAGAAGGAGGGTAGGTGGACACACTCCCCCAAACATGTCTACCACAAAAAGAACAAGGACACCCCTTAATGGCACCATCAGATGGGCTTGTCTTTAGTTGTATCTGACATTGTTTTTATTCATTCATTAAACAATTATTTATTGAGCGCCTAAAGTTTTCTCTATCTGTCCTATTTTGTCCTCTTTACCTGTGGGTTCTTAGTGAATGTTCCTGACTTTGTCTTAGCTGATCAGCCAAGAATTGGAGGGGAGAGGTTCCTGGTTCCATCTCTTCTGGAATAATCCAACCCCCATTCTGGATTCAAGTCCACGGTGTCTGATTCTATTCAGAACCATCACCACTGCCCTGACAGACTCAAAGAAAGCTAAGACACGTCCTTGTCCAGAGCCCAGCATGGGTGGCACACCCAGGAGAGCCTGCTCTGGGAATCACAGATGGCATTAAGGGGTGGCACATTCACAGCTGGCCAATGTGCTCTCCAGGGAGAGGAAGGAAGAGCCTTGCTCTTACCCTGATACCTACCAGAGGACACCATTCTGGGGACAGGAGGAGTGGAAAGAGAGAGCAGCCCTCATCTGCCAAAAAGGGCCCCAGATAATGGGCTTCCTGCCCTTCACACTGGGCACTGTCTGCAGCCACCTCCAGTGTTGCCACAGGGCTGGGACCACCAACGTCACTGCCCCAACACGGACCACAGTAGTCAGGGATGCTGGGGAGGCCATACCTGGAAATGTTTTGCATTTTGGAGCCTTCTTAGTGCCCAAGCAGGAGACTATTTCATTCAACAGGATGTCCAAATTTCTACAACTTTCAGGCCTTCATTCTTTCTAGGTATATGGAGGTGCCAAGATGCAAAATAGATCAGCACAGGCCCTTCTTGTAGAGAGACCATGTTGGGATTTTATTACAGTGTGCCGGTTAAGGGGGATGCAGAGAGGTACCACGTGCCTCTCAGGCACCTGCCAGCCCATGCCCACCTTCCCTATTCCTGAGTGGTTTCTCTCCCCCAGGCTGAGGCAGCCAGCCCAGGGGAACCTCACCCAGGAGGGGTCTAGGGACCCCTCATGGCAGCCACAGAACCAGCCTATACAGCAGGGCTGCCAGATTCCCGCAAGCATGGCACCCATGCAGGGGACACCAGGAAGCCTTTGCCTGCTGGGCCCAAGGCATCTTCCCAGCCTATGAGAGGAGGGTCTCTCTGCCAGGTGATATCTGTGTCCTTGGGGGCTTGGTTTATAGAGTTAGTCCTGGCCCTGAGACTGGGACATGTTACTTTCTCTCTACCTAGACAGTCAAACAGAAGTCCCGCTCAGTAGCACTTGCCTCAGAAGGCAGTTGGTGGAGGCAGTGAGTGCAGTAAAGCTCAGGGCAGTGGGCTGGCATGTGACAAGGGGCAAGGAAAAGAAATCGCCCCAGCCAGCGTGGGTCTTCCTGCTGGATCCTAGTACTGCAGGGCTCCAGTTACCCTACAAATGGCAATGCCCCATGGTCACAGGCCCCACTGAGCCTTCTGACCAGTTCCACTGTTGATTCAGAGCAGCATCACATTGCCGACAAGCCCACGATCCCCTCCCATGCCTCTAGGCCTTGCCCCCTGGAGGCTCCCAGTCTGATGGAGGAGGTAAGGAACGAGTTCCAAGGTAGGGCAGAGGAGGGAGGGGAAGGGCGCTTGCCCTCAGCTGACCCTCCAGCCTGGACCGGTGCACCTATCCAGTTCTCACTAGAACTCCTCCTATCTCCTGAACCTTCTTGCCCTTTGGAGACTTTACTATCAGAGGGATCAACCCTCGCTCAAGGTCACATAGTCAGGGTTGGTGCCAGACCCCCACGCAGGTCTCTGAGGCCCCAAACTGAATTTTCTCCAGCCTTGCTAAAGGCAGACGATGGAGAGCTGCCTACCTCAGGAGGGGAATCCTTGACTCCGGAGCGCACACATACACATGTGCATATACACATGTAAACTTGTGCACAAACTCCTGGCCACCCTGGCCTCTGGCACAGTGTGGAGCTGCTGCAGTCTGAGCCACCCCTCTTCTTCCTGCACACCCTGAGTTCCCATCATGAGAACAGGGCCAAGGACCTCTTTCGCAGGAACCCCAGAGAGCAGAAGCAGGCCCACCAGGCCCTGAGCCCTATTCTGCCCCTGCTGTCTCAATGAGGGCTGTTGGAGCTAAGACGATAAAGAGATCTAATCAGGCCTGTGGCCAGCAGCCTAGTTGATGGACGGTTCTTGTGAAAGTGGTTGCAGAAGCTTGAGGTTTCAAGCTGGCCAGAAAGGGGAGGGAGGGAAGGTTCTTGGGTATTGCAGCTGAAAGATGCCCAGGAGGGAAGTCTCCATCACTGTTCAGAGTCTGGACATCAGCCTGGCATGTCCACTGACCCAGGTTGCCCCGGTCCAAGGACAAATGTTCCTGATAAAAGGCACCAGATCCTAACAGATATACAGGTACAAATCCATTCCCTGACTTAAGAGCTGTGACAGGCAAGTTCATGGCAAACACATCCATTCCACGAATACTTATTAAGTCCTAGCCCAGCAGTGTGTTAGGTGTTGAGGCTACAGTGGGCAGCAAAACAAGCAGATGTCTTTTTCTGCATGGCTCTCACAGACCTCTAGGGACTGGAGCTTAATCAAATCCAACCATAGAATCACAGGTATGATTATAATGACGTTAAGTTCTAGGAAAGGAGCTATGAGAGTGAGGAATAGGACGAGCCAGCCAACCAAGTCATGGCCTGTGGACGTGAGACAGGAGACGCTCCTGTGGGTAAAACCTGGAAAACCAGTAAGAGTTGGCCGGGCACAAGAGGGAAGATCCTTAATCATTGAGACCCAAAGCAGGAAGGTGATAGGCCCACTTCAGGAGATGAAACCCCAGTGGGTTTTAAGTGCAGACGAAGAGAAAGAGAAGAGATGGGGTGCTGGAGCTGGGTGGTGCCAGGAGCCAGATCATGCCAGCCCCTTTAGGGGGAGCTGAATGGGGGGGACAAGGCCAGTCAGCAGAGGGGACAGGATGCTTATGGTACTGGTGATGCCACATTCCCCAAAGCCTGACTCCCGCAGCCACCAGGGAAGGAGGAGGAGCAGCTGAGGTGCTGGCCTCTCAGGACCCTATTCCCTAAGGATGCCCTCACCTTCTCTGGCCCCCTCATTCTCAGATTCTGGGCGGCCCCATCCCTTCCTGTAACTACAAGAATGTTCTTCTCGATGGGTCTCATTACAAACTTTTCCTCCTATGTGGCTCAGTCTTGGATGTGTATTTTGCCCATTTCCCCTTCAAAGGAAGCGCTCTCCCACGTGCCCCCCAATCTCTGAGGTTCAACCAGGCCCCAGGCCTATAAGGAGACTGGCTCCTCCCTGGTGGCAGGTTCTGGGCTGTGCTCATGAGGGAAGAGCTGGCACAGGCCTTGCAGGGAGCTGAGCTTCCCTAACATTCAGCCCTGTGGAGTTGGGGCCCAAGCCAGGAGCCCCTGAGCATGTGGCCTCCATGCTCAGTGGACTTCCATCCTCATGCCCCTTGGGCAACACTTGCTCCAAACACTGCAGCTCTGTCTCCTGCCCTCTGAGCCTTTCACAGGGGTGGGGTGGCCATGGGACCTATTGCCTGTGCTTAGGCTGTTCCCTAAGTCACTTCCAAGGTCCCTCTGATGCCTGTCCCACCCATTCCCCAGTTTATTGGGGTCAAGAACCTGAGAGTAGCTGAACTATCATCTGGAGAAGGAAGAGGATTTGGGAAGGGGAGGAGACGTGTCTTCCTCTCCAGGGCAAAAAAGGATGCGAAGACTCATAGAGGTAAGCCAGGCCCTGATTCGCTTTATTATCAGATTCACCGGTTTACTCAGGTCCCACACACATTCCTAAGCACTGACCCTGGGCCCAGTCCTGTGCTGGGTGATGGGCACATAGCTATAAACAAAAATCAGGCCTGGGGTCCCCCAAAAGGCCAGTCCAGCAGATGGGTATGGCGACAGTGCACATTGGGAAAGCACAATGTGAAGCATCAGCTTGTGGCTCCCTGCAGACATGAAATGGGGGCACTAACTTTGATCATATTTGGGGAGAAGACAGAAAAGGGATGAGGGAAGGCTTCTGGAGGAGGGAATGGCTCAGCCTGGCTGGAGAGATGAGTAGAAGTTAATCAGGCAAATGGACATGTGCAAGGACCCAGAGGTGAGGGGAACATGGTGCAGGAGGATGCAGGATCCTTCGGGGGGTCATGGCTAGAGAGCGGTGGGTGGTGAGTAGGAGTGAGGGGGCGGGGGAGGGGTCCTGCAGGGACTGAGAAGCTGTGGAAGGATTTGGGGCTCCCTAGGCTGCAGCTGGAGGGATATTGTGCATAAACCTCATAGACTATGACCCTAGATGGGCTGGGAGCGTCATGAACAGCCCTTTCCCACTCCAGAAGCTCAGAGCCCAGTCAGCTGGATAAAGGAAGCAAGAACAGGGCAGAGGAAGAAGGTTTAGCCAACATCACTGTTGACTGCCTGCTGAGTGCCAAGCATGGTGACTACAAGGTGGCTTAGTGATGCCCACCTCCATAGGAAATGGGGGAGGTGGGCTCAGAGGTCAAACAGCTTGCCTGAGAGGACTCTGGTGCTGGGGTTGGGGCCCAGGCCAAAGAGCCCCTGCATGCTAAATGCATGACTTAGGGACCTAGTCTAGTTTGGGGAGTGGAGATCAGAAATGGCTTCCCAGAGGGAGCCCAGAGGAAGGAGAAGCTTTCTGCAGAACCTGGAGTTGCCTGAAAGCCCACAAAAGCATGGGGTTTGCACTGGAGGGCAAAGGTGGTTGGAGCCCAGGGGCAGCCAGCAGCAGGCTTGGCCTCTCCTCAGTCTCCTGGCCTGGACCTCCACCTGCCAGCCCAGCAGTGTTTCCAGGAATCTGCCCTCCACAGCCTGGGTGTGCAGGGCCCCACCTGCTTGCCTCTCAGCACCATGCTGAGCAGTCAGTTGAAGGCCAGAATCCCCCAGAGATTGGCCAACAGGGCAGGGGTGGGTCTGGAGCTGAAGGTTCTGTCTCAGGCTTATCTCAGTAACCCACAGCAGCCCATGACTGCGGCAAAACCCTTACCTAGCTCACTACTGCCGAATAATGAAAGTCTCCTTTGTGAGGACAGCAGCAGTCACTCGGAGTGCCAGGGACCCTGACAGGAGGGCAGCCTGGGTTACAGACACCACTGGCTCCAACATGGAGGCCTCTGGCTCCCTGAGGGCAGGGGAGGGTAGGAAAGCTGAAGGGCACTCTGCAATTTTGGAAAATTCCCTCCCTCACGGGGACCACTCTTCTTATCTCACAGGCTGAAAATTGAGGTCCAAGAGGTGGGGTGACTTGTCCAAAGTCACGCAGTGGGGCAGCAGCAGGGAACCCTGTGCATGTTCACCCCCTATATGGTGCCTCCCTTGCCAGAGGAGAGGGCCCTTCACTGAAGATAAAATCAGGAGGGCCCAGGCATCAGCTGGAGCTTGTGAAAGGGGTTGCCCAGCAAAGTGGCTGTTTCAAGAGTAACTGTCATGCTGTTGGCACTGCTGTGGGAGAGGGGGCTGCAGGGGGGTAGGGCCTGGAAGAGGGGGACAAGGCAAGGACACTGGCACTGGATGTGCTGGGAGCCTGGCAGGTACAGGGTCTGCACTGAGGAAGGAACGGACATGCCCACCTGATGCAGATACATGGCAGTGGCGGGGGGGGGGCTGTGGACACAGTGATGACAATTCTAAAGCCTCAGAGCTGAGCCTGTGCTTTCCAGGCAGGCCAGGTTGGGTCAGGGGCAAAGGATAAGCCAGGACTATTCCAAGGAGAGAACCACAGGAGGAAAGGCATGGTGTTTTGTGGGAGAGGAGGGCGCTGTGGGGAGGCTGGCTAGATGTAGAAATAGAGGTGCACCCAAGGTCACACAGCTAGTGACAGAGCCTGACAAACCCCAGGTCAGTATGAATCACTGCAGCAAAGAAGTGACCCCTGATCAAGCCCAATAGGAACTCAAGGTTTAAACCTGCTTCTCAGAGTAAACCTACTACTGACACACTGAGAATCAACTCCTGGAAACAAACTTTTGTGGAGGCCCCGGCTGCCTGGCAGCTTGCTCTGTGGGGTGTTTTACCCCTGACAGATTACTGTGTCCCCAGATGGGCCCATGAGGCATTTCACTGCCCGGCCCTGCATCAGCCACAGCCACAGCCTCACTCTCTCCCTCTCCCAGGGCACTGGTGGCGGAGGTGTAAGAGGCGGGGCCAAGTCCCTGATCACACAGCATTCATTCATTTAACAACACTGAGCACCTACTAAGTGCCAGGCCTTGTGCTCTGCATGCAGGGACATGGCAGGAAGGCAGACCCACGTTCTGCCCTGTCAGGGGAGGAGAGGAGCCTTTCCTATCATCTGGGATGTGGTAACTGAGGCCTGGAGAGGAAAAGGGCCATGCAGCTAGTTGGTGGCAGGGCTGGGCCCAACCACCTTCCGAGACACACTGCTCCTCAGTCACTCAGCAAATACTCACCCAGGTGCTGCCCTGGGAGAAATATTATCAGTGGACTCAGTAGTAGAAGGAGGGGATGGGGTGCAGGCATTGGAGTGAAGAATATCTCTAGGCTAGCAAGTGGTGGGGTGGGCATTTCAGTTTCATAACCCCCACACACCCCCCGCCCCAGAACCAAAGGGAAGTTCCAGAGCCCCACCCAAGAGGCTGGGCTTCTGGGGCCCAAAGCTGCCCTCCAGGTCCTAAAGATGGGCTATAAATGTCCCTTCCCTGCTACTTCCTCAGAAGAGCAGGTAAAAGGTCAGCTAGGGTCCTCTATGCAGGCTAGAAGTGTTGCTTGCCTTTCCAGCTGGCGAGGTCTCATGGCAGGAACGCAGCTTCTCCTGACCCTGACAGGGGTCCTAGCCACACTCAACCTCGCCCTGCCCTGTGAGGGCACTGCCCCAGGTAACAGCCCATAGACCAGTGGTTCTCAACCTTCCTAATGCTGTGGCCCTTTAATACAGTTCCTGTGGTTTGCAACCCACAGGTTGAGAACTGCTGCCTTAGACAGATGAGGAGGAGGGTGGGTCTAAGGAAAAGAGAATGGAGAACAAGCACTTGGGTCTGGGAGGGGGTCTTGTGGCTCCCCTGCACCCTGAGTCCCCATCCTCTTTGAGCAGCCTCCCCCAGTACAGTGGACACTTCAGTCCTTCGGGACTGCATAGCAGAGGCCAAGTTGCTGGTGGATAATGCCTATAATCAGACCCAGAGGAGGTAGGCCTGGGTCTGGGGGCTGCGTGGGCCTGGGAGGGCCAATGAGGGAAGATGGGTTCCAGCCAAGGTAATCTCCCTCACACCCGCCCTGGGCCCCTCAACTGTTGGTAGAGGGCCTTCCTTCCACCTATCCTTCTGTCTGGTCTCCCCATCCTGCCTGTCCACCAGCCGGGGCTCTGCTGGGAGGTCTGCGTCCTCTCTCTAGCCCCCGTTCCTCTCCTGAGCAGCATCCAGCAGCGTCTTCGCAGTGGCTTGGCCAGCCCCATGGACCTCCTGTCCTACTTCAAGCAACCAGTAATGACCACCAGGAAAGTCGTTCGGGCTGCAGATTATATGCACGTGGCCTTGGGGCTGCTGGAAGAGAAGCTACAACGCCAGCATTCCAGACCCTTCAATGTCACCGGTACTCTGCTCCTACTGAGCCTCAGGGCCTGCCCTGGCCTGGGAGTAGAAGGAAGCTGGGAAGGGGGAGGCAGGGGCACAGCCATGGGGCACTGGAAGGAGAGAGGTACAGGGATGGGAGGTATGGAACAGGCCAGCCCCAGCCTGCTCACCTGCTCTCCTCCCAGATGTACTAACAGAACCCCAGCTGTGGCTGCTGTCTCAGGCCAGTGGCTGTGCCCTCCAGGACCAGGCTGAGAAGTGCAGTGACAAGTACCGCACCATCACTGGGAGATGCAACAACAAGTGGGTGCCAGGGACTGCACTGACTCGGGGACACCTCCCTTCCCCCACTTCCCTCTCCCTCCATGCTGAGCCCTGCTCTCCCCGACCCACTTGCATCTACAGGAAGATACCCTGGCTGGGGGCCTCCAATCAGGCCTTTGCCCGCTGGCTGCCCGCCAGGTACGAGGATGGGCTATCGCTCCCCTTTGGCTGGACACCTTCCAAGAGGCGCAATGGCTTCATCCTCCCTCTTGTGAGTGGGGGCTGAGGGTTTGGGAGTGAAACATGGTCCAAGGTTGGCCAGACAGGGCTCAAACCCGGGCTCCCTCACTGACCAGCTAGGTGACTTTGGGCAAATAAAAGTTTCTGAGTCTGTTTCCTCATCTATAAAGTAGTAGTAAAACCTACCTCAGGGAGCTAGTATGAATATTAAGTAAAATACTTGGTATATGCAGTTATACAGGATGTGATGTATTAATGCTAGTTTTATGGCATTGGGAGTTATTTCTGTCTGAGAGAATTAGTGTCAAAGTGTCCCGCTAAATGTAAAGAGCTATCTATAATGGTTAACCTGGTTCTACCTATTTGTCAATATTACTTCACATTTATTGACTCATCAATTTTCTATACATATGTCAATATAGCAATCTATCACCCCCTCATCTGTCAACATCTATTCATTTTTCTTCTATTCATCCATCTAGTTCTCTCTGTATTTATTATCCATTACCTCACAACCACCCCATCTAAGAATTAGGTACTATCATCTGGTTACCTATTGGTCTATGAATTGATCTACCAGTTAGATCTGTTGACCCCTCTGCTGAGGCCTGAGCCAGCCAACATGGGCTCTTTCCTTCTCTTTACTGCTGGAATCCTTGGGGGCTACCTCAGAGATCATCCTTCCAGAGTGACAGCAACAACAGAGGTGTCTTCATCTCCAGGGAAAAAGGGGGAAAGAGGATGGGAGTGCAGAAGAGGATGAGAGACTGTCACCTCCAGCAGGGACAGCTCTGAGTCCTGTGTTGGCTCTAACACCTTGAGGGGCTAGAAGCTCATGCTTCCCTCACCCCAACATTTATTTTCCCCCACCAGGTCCGGGCTGTGTCCAACCAGATCGTGCGTTTCCCCTCCGAAAGGCTGACCTCTGATCGGGGCCGGTCCCTCATGTTCATGCAGTGGGGCCAGTTCATCGACCACGATCTGGACTTCTCCCCAGAGTCCCCGGCCAGAGTGGCCTTCACTGCAGGTGTTGACTGTGAGAAAACCTGTGCCCAGGTGCCCCCCTGCTTTCCCATCAAGGTACAGTCGGCCAGTCTTCCAGTCTCCCTTTCCCAGGCAGAGGGCTGGTGGGGAGGGGGGTCAGGAATACTGAAACTATGTCCTTAAGGAGCTGTCTGTGGAGCTGAGGCATAAGACAGAAACATAAAAATAGCCTGGCACAGGCTCAGGGGCTGTGCGATCTGAGGGCTGAGGGGGAGGGCAGCACTGGAGACCAGCCTTGGCTCACAGGTCTGATTCCAACAGGGGGAGCCTCTGGGCCTCTACTTGGGGAAACCTTCAAGGGCCCTGCAGCTCTCCCAACTCTGGGCCTTGGGATGTCAGCAGGGTCCTAGCCTGTGGGCTGGAAGGCAAGGGTGGTGTGGGCCACTGGGGAAGAAGAAATGATGAAATTCAGCAAGCAAAGTCTCTGCTGGGGCCATCGGGGAACATACACACGCACATTCTCATAACGGGTGGGCAACATTCAGGAGGGATGACTTGTCCCTGGCTGGCCCCTGAATGTAGTCACCCTATTCACTCTTGAAGCCCTGGCTCAGGGACACCTCCTCTGGGGAGCCTTCCCAGATCTTCCTATTACACCGTTAGCATTTGGCTTTTACATCAAGCATAGCAAATGCCACTTCAATTTAGAGTTACTTAATTCTGTGTGTGTGTGCATGTGCATGTATGTTCACTGAACTACCACCCTCCTGCAGACCTTGACTGGGTTTCTGACCTTCATAGTCTCAAACTGAACAGAATTAAAGGAGCTCAGTCCCAAATGTCAGTTATGTTACCTCTTTCCCGCACTAGTTGTCACTTCCCCTCTCTGAGACTGTCTCCCCACCTGTAAAATGAGGATCTGGATTGTTTCAAAAGCCTTATTCATTTCTAATCTTTGATGACCCAATGATACAAAGTGCCAACACGCTCAGACTGAGGTAGTGAGCTGCACCAGTCTGGACGAGTTGAGGAGGGCTCCCTGGAGGAGAGAAGTTCTAAGCGAGGTTTTCAGGGAGGCAGGGGTGACCAAGTGGAGTGGGGACTGCATTGGAGGGGTCCCAGCGTCACTGACCCCTCTCCCATTTCAGATCCCACCCAATGATCCCCGCATCAAAGACCAACGTGACTGCATCCCCTTCTTCCGCTCGGCACCCTCGTGCCCCCAAAGCAGGAACAAAGTCCGAAACCAGATCAATGCGCTCACCTCCTTCGTGGACGCCAGCATGGTGTACGGCAGCGAGGTCTCTCTGGCCCAGCGGCTCCGCAACAATACCAACTACCTAGGGCTGCTGGCTGTCAACCAGCGTTTCCGTGACAACGGCCGGGCCCTGCTGCCCTTCGACAACTTGCACGATGACCCCTGTCTCCTCACCAACCGCTCTGCACGCATCCCCTGCTTCCTGGCAGGTCAGACTAGGGGAAAGGTGGTGTCTTCTCAGCAAACAGCCATCCCTGCATTCCAGATTGGGAAGGCGCAGTGGATGCAGGGAGGGCACCTGGCTGGGACCTCAGTATCAGGCACACCACAGGCACAGGTCTGTGCATAGTTGTCACAGAACCAGTATAGGGAAGGATTTTGCAAACGCCCTGGGTGTGGCCGACATCACTGACCATCTCCAGCAAGAAGGGACTTACCACCTATATGGCTCCAGATTTTTGGAAAGTCTCCCTCATTTTGATCCAATATCCACCTATTGTCCTTAGTCCTGTTTCATGACCCTCAGAGAAGAGGGTCTCTCTCTTACGTAGCAATTGCCCCTTTACTTATCTGTATTTTTTCCTTCTCTGGGCTAAATTTCCTTAGTCCTCTCCCCCTACCTCCACAGGCACTCACTGTTGCCAGACACTGTTGCCAGTATCTTCTTTTGGATGTATAATTTGAGTTCTCCTCGGGGTCTTTCCCTGCACGTACATAGTTATAATAATAATGGCAATCATTTCTGGTTAAGATATTTAAACGTGTCCCCTCTAAACCTTACAGCAACCCTAAAAGGAGGCAAATATCATCCTCATTTTACAGATAGAACTGAGACTCCGGGTAGATGAATAATGTGCTCACAGTGCAAAGTTTCAAATGGCAGAGTCCCTGTAGGAACTCAAGTCAGCGCAGTTCCCAGGTCTCTGCTCTGTCCCTTCTCTTCCACTGCTTTCCTCACAGAGAATCAGCTCCAGTCCATCTTTCTAAGGATGGCAGTGGGAACAGCAGCATATACCTTCATGACAGGTCTGCTGAAGAGTAGCCCAAATAAGACCATGTGCAAAAGGGCTTGGTTAAAAGCAAGCAAAGGACTGAACTTAACTTTCCTTCCCTGCCTGTAGGAGGTCTGGTGCAGGAGCAGGGCTCTGCCTGGCCCTCCCTCTCTTTCCCTTTCCCTCTGGCTCCCTGGGTAGAGATGCTTGATAGCTCATCCAGTGATAAGAGAAGGTGGAGCCTTTGGTTGAGAACATGCAGATGGATATGGTGCATGGAACAGGCAGGCTAACAGTCCCAAGAGTCACCAGGTCCCTCGACCATAGCTGGTCCAGGCTGTGGATCTGTCGTCTTAGGCAGAGATTTCCCTTCCTGAGACTAGCAGCTGCCCTGTTTTCCCACCTAGCCCAAACCTGCTCCAGCCACTAAGACCCCATTGCCCTTCCTCTCTTGGCTTATCATGTTGGGGGAGGAGGGTGGCAGTTAAATAAGGAGCTCGCAGCACAGCTGAAGGGACGGGAGGGCAGCTAGGGCTGGAAACCACCGCATTTCTCCAGTCCCTAGACTCTGTCCACCCTAGCAGAAAGACGTTTCTCTGGGAAAAGCTGTGGCAACTCTGAACTTGGGGTTTTCAAGGTGACTCCCGATCTACGGAAACTCCCAAACTGGCAGCGATGCACACCCTCTTTATGCGAGAACACAACCGGCTGGCCACTGAGCTGAGACGCCTGAACCCCCGGTGGACTGGGGACAAGCTGTACAATGAGGCTCGGAAGATTGTGGGGGCCATGGTTCAGGTAGAGAGGCCCAGGTCCCAGCATCCCCCACAAGACAGCCCGCCATGAACAGGGTGTCCATAAAGTTCATGTGCAATTTAAGATAGTGCGCAATTTCAAATCGCACACAAACTTCATGGTCACCCTGAAGAAGCCATCTGAGGAAGTGGCTCTCACTTTCCTTAACACATCCTTGGGGAAGCTGGGTCTGGGTGACTGAGGAGCGAGCCTGACACATGACGCCTACTTCCAATTCTGCTACTAACTCACTGGGTGACCCTATTCATGTCACTCAGCCTCTCTGGGCTTCAGTATCTCCCCCTACCAAAGCAAAATTAACATTGTCACATTTGGCATGATGACTACAGATCTGAGTAGTCCTTCAGAAAGGCAGGCGTGTGGGATGTGCAGCCACTGGGGTAATGCTCCTCCTGTCTTCTCTTTCAGATTATCACCTACCGGGACTTTCTGCCTCTAGTTCTGGGCAAGGCCCGGGCCAGGAGAACCCTGGGGACCTACAAGGGGTACTGTTCCAATGTGGACCCGCGTGTGGCCAATGTCTTCACTCTGGCCTTCCGCTTTGGCCACACCATGCTCCAGCCTTTCATGTACCGCTTGAATAGCCAATACCGGGCCTCGGCACCCAACTCACTTGTCCCACTTAGCTCTGCCTTCTTTGCCAGCTGGCGAATTGTGTATGAAGGTGACCAGGTTTTTCAGAGGCAAATGAGGGTGAGGGCGGGGAGCATGCCCTCTCCCAGGAGGGCTGGGCTCACTGCTAGGTGGCCAGGCTGCTTCTGAGGCCACCAGGAGTATCTCTCTGGGACAGAGGGAACAAGGCAGGATGCTCAGTCACAGGCTGCACATCCCCTAGGATTCTCAAAGGGGCAGAGTCAGGTGTCAGACCAGCAAGGAGCTCACCTTTACCTTTCACTCTTTAAGAAGTGGAATGACCCCTTTCCCTCCCAGCTTCAGCTCTTTCATGTCCCATGGGCCTTGCTGCCTGACAAACATTATAGATTTTAAGTGACTGGCTGGTCCAGCACTGAGCTAGCTTGGCACCATGTGATGACTCATTCCCTGAGGCTGGTCCAATCTGTGCAGCTCACATTCCCTACCACCAGGTGGCATTGACCCCATCCTCAGAGGCCTCATGGCCACGCCTGCCAAGCTGAACCGTCAAGACTCCATGTTAGTGGATGAGCTCCGGGAACGGCTGTTTCGGCAAGTGAGGAGGATCGGGCTGGACCTGGCGGCTCTCAACATGCAACGCAGCCGGGATCATGGCCTTCCAGGTGAGAGGGCTGCCTGACTCTCCTCCTAGCTTCAGGCCAGGGCTGCTCAAGGGGTTCAGGGAAGACCCCTGGTGCCTCCTTTCTGACTGGGACTGTCTACAGCAGTGGTCCCCAAAACTTTTTGGCACCACAGACCTGTTTCATGAAAGACAAGTTCTCCATGGACCAGAGTGGGGTGGGAAATGGTTTTGAAACAAGTCTGCAAGCAATGGATTTGCTATGGTCTCTGTGCATCAAACCTTTGCTATAATGGCAATCTGTACATGCTGCCACTACTCCCCAGCACCAGCATCATGGTCTCCACTCCACCTCAGATCATCAGGCATTAGATTCTCATAAGGTGTGCTCAACCCAGATCCCTCGCATGCATGTTGTACAAAATGGTGTGAGCCCCTATGAGAACTGAATGCTGCCACTGATGTGATAGAAGGCAGAGCTCACCTCTTGCCCACGGCTCGCCTCCTGCCAGGCAGCCCAGTTCCTAACAGGCCATGGACCACTACTGGGGTTGGGGACCACAGGTCTCCAGGATGCGCAGTGGTACAGAAACATGCAAAGCACTTTGAGCACACCTGTCTGCCATCCTGCCAAGTTTTCCCCATCTGCTGTAGGGTCTCTAGCTTTAGGTTCACCACAGGACCAGGACTTGGGCACAGGACCTGAAAATGGAGATCAGTTCTTTCCAAGTAGAGAAAAGCAGATTTAAAAGGCAGGGAAGAACTGCTCTATTCCCCAAAGCCCTGGCAAGTTCTAAGGAGGAAAGCTAAAATTCTGGGGCTACAGTAACACTCCTTGCTCTAAGTGGAGGAAGGCCCAGAGACCCAGAGGCAGGGAACAGGTAGTATATAGTTAAGTTTGTATTAGCTGTTTGGTAAGGGTACAAAAGACTTTATCCTAGGAAAGCCAAAAATGTAGGCACGTTCAGGTATACAACATATTTTGTCCTCCCCGTGACCTTGAAAAGGAGCTATTACAGCCATTTTATAAATAAGAAAATAAGATCAGAAACAGCTAGTAATTTGCCCAAGGTCACATAAGTAGGAAATAGCAAATTTCACATTTCTCATCCATTCATTCATTTATTCTAGAGACAGGGTCTGGGTATGTTGCCCAGGCTGGTTCTGAAGTTGTGGCCTGAAGCAATCTGCCTGCCTCAGCCTCCCAAAGTGCTGGGTCTATAGGCATGGGCCCCTATGCCTATCCCAATTTCTTTCTTTTTCCCATTCAAACTACTAAAGGCAGGCTGAGGCCACTGCCTTGCTCTTCCTTCCTACCTTCCACCACCTTCTCGACAGAACTTGATGCCTCATCTGCCCCAGGTGACCTTGGCCATGTGGGGAGTAGGACTTCCTCCTGTTGTCCTTCTTACATTAGGACACACTCAGTCCGACGTACACAGTCTGATGTACACAAAGCATGGTTGTCTACTCACATTTTGGAGGACAGCAATCTGGTCTTTGGAAGGTTCAGGGCTTCTTTTGCTAGTAGGGACCTTTTTGTTCTGCCCAATATTGACTGGCCACAGGTTTTTCTCAGAGGACTTGTGGAGAGAACAGGTCAGCTACACTAAAGGTGCTTCTCCCCTTTTCCCCTCAGGGTACAATGCTTGGAGGCGCTTCTGTGGGCTTTCCCAGCCCCGGAATTTGGCACAGCTTAGCCGGGTGCTGAAAAACCGGGATCTGGCAAGGAAGTTCCTACATCTGTACGGAACGCCTGACAATATTGATATCTGGATTGGGGCCATCGCGGAACCTCTTCTGCGAGGGGCCCGAGTGGGGCCTCTTCTGGCTTGTCTTTTTGAGAACCAGTTCAGAAGAGCCCGAGATGGAGACAGGTGAGTGACCCTACCCTAGCAGACATCTGCACCAGAGGCAGAGCAGAAAGACACCAGCATTTCCAGATAGTAAAACAATGGGACAAGTGCTCTTTGGGCTTAATTTCTTCCAAATTCACAGGACTAGGAAGCTCCTCCCTGGACAGCTAGGTCAAAGGGAAAGACACACTGACCCAGGCAAGGCTGGCATTACCTGCGCTGGAGTCACCTTAAATCCAGGAGATAGACTGTTCCAGGCTAGTGGACCTCAGAAAACATGGCGGAAAGGGCTAACTCTGGTTTCCCCCAAAAAGTCTGATTCAAGACCTGACTCCTTATTTGGATTTGGTATTTGCCTAAGTCCAAATCCAGCCTGGGCCACTTAAATTACTGTGCACTTAATAGTGAGCAATTTATTTTACCACTGAGCCTGTTTCTTCATTTATAAAATGGGAATAATACCTATCTTGCAGGGACTGTGAGAACTGAATGAAATAATGTATGTAAAGTACCTGGCACAAAACAGATGGTAATTATAAGATAATTTCTCCTCAACGTTCACCTCCTTCTCTTGACCACCCGGTAGGTTCTGGTGGCAGAAATGGGGTGTTTTCACCAAAAGACAGCGTAAGGCCCTGAGGAAGATTTCCTTGTCTCGAATTGTGTGTGACAATACCGGTATCACCACCGTTTCAAAGAACATCTTCAGGGCCAGGAAGTATCCCCGGGGCTTTGTGAGCTGCAGCTCTATCCCCAGGTTGAACCTGTCAGCCTGGAGAGGCACATAAACCTTCTGCAGGTAAGGGCAGGCCTTCTCTAGCAGCTCTGGGCTGGGGCAGGCCCCCACACCCTTCCCTGGGCAGGAGAGCTGAGTCCTCTTAGGTGTCTAGGCAGAACAGAACTTGTCACTAGGGCAAGGGTCTCTTTCCTTGTGGCTTTCCAGTGTGCTTGCTTTGGGGCAGATAGTGAATCCTGGGGCCATAGACTTTGGAGGACAATTAGGAAATGCCCAATTATCCTCAACCTAGTCACCAATACCCTAAAACAGCTCCATTTCTGAACACCCAGCAAATTCCTCGTTTAGCCAGGTCTGTTATTTCCGCAGGAGTCTATCCCAACCTCTAAGCCTTGGAGACAAAGGGAAGTGGAAAACCATGAGGCTGCCTTCTCCCCCTGGAGCAGCTGTATCCTGCTGGTGCTTTGCTGGCTCCACCTCTGAGTTGGGTTCATTGGCTGGGGGTGACAGCTGGTGCTCCTAGTAGCAACGGACTCACTTGCCTTCGGAACTTCTAAGGCAGTGGTTCTCAACCTTCCTGATGCTGTGATCCCTTTATACAGTTCCTCATGTTATGGTGACCCCCAACCATAAAATTATTTTCGTTGCTACTTCCTAACTGTAATTTTTCTACTGTTATGAATTGTAATGTAAATATCTGATATGCAGGATGTATTTTCATTGTTACAAGGGGTCGCAACCCACAGGTTGAGAACTGCTATTAAGGTGTTAGGTTATGAATCAGCACCAGGTGAACCAAGCCATGCAGCCCTGAGGTGCAGGCAAGAACTGCTAGCCACCAGCTCCTTTCTTCTGTTTCCTAGCCCTCCCAGCTGCCCCCCACCTGAATGGGAGACCACACAGTCCCAGCCTCTAGCTACCCCACAATCCTCTCCTGAGCCTGAGGTTGGGCAGCACACTCTGCTTCTACCAATAAAGCATTGCTCAGGGTAGGGGGTGTGGTTTCTGTGTTGGGCTGGGGAGGGCATGGCCTCAGTCCCATGCTTGTGCTGACACTGACCTCTAAGCCTCTCCTGGAGCTGAATTAAGAGAGCCCAAAGAAACACTCTGGAGTAGGGAAAGGCAGCAAAGCAGAAGGGCAGAGGTGTTAGGGGACCTGACTGTAAGAAAATAACCTCAGCTGTGCTACAGCCCTGAGCAAAGACAGGGTGACAGAGTATCAGTCATATAAAACATTTTTATGTACAGAAAATACAATAAAAGATATGCCCAGCTAACAGAAAGGACTGGGCACTGCCCTTAGCCTACATTTACTCCAAAAGTGAGACATATATCAACCTCAACAAGTCCCAAGCAATAGAATGAGGCTGCCCTGTAAAGAGGAGGCTGGGACCCACAGGCCAGGGAGTTAAGATTTCTCTCACCTTCCTCCTTCTATCCTGGAAGAAGGAAGGCTCCATTTTTGCTGGCTGTGGAACAGCAGATCCCTGTAGCCCTCTGCTACTGAGACTGTGAGACAAGCCAGAAAGGAGGCTATGTCAATAGCAGACTAATTATGAGGTACCCCAAACTCTCTGCAAACTGAAACTCTGACTTGTTGTGAGGCCCATATACAGTAGCTGAAGTATGGAGAGGGTGACCACATGGGGCCACAGACATGGCAGGGAAAAGAGCCAGCAGAAGGCTAGGCAGAGGGGCCAGCCAGGGATTTCCTAGGTCTTCCCATTCTCAGCAGGCCAGTATGGTCTCTATAAGAAAGATGAAGAGGCGGAAGAACACCAGCCTCAGGTATCCCTCACCCTGTCCTCTTGCCCTGGGGCCAGGGCTACAGTGAGCTAGGACTCCACAGTTTCCGAGGGGATTACTAAGTTCTGGGGGAGGCTTTCTCGGGCCTCCTGCATACGGCGCCGGGCTCGGTAGAAGGCCTCTGCAAGGGAAAGAGATGTGGTGGTCATGATGCCAGGGTGCAGGGGGAAACACAGCCCATACGGACCCCATGTAGCCACCCAGGGGAGGGGGGAACATACCCAGCACATTTTCAACACAGCTCTGCTGGTTGAATCCCTCCAGATGGTTCAGGAAACTCTGCATCCTTTTCCGGAGGGAGCTCAATTCCATGAAGGCCCTGCAGGGTGCATCATATGGTCACAGTTGCTCCCCAGCCCTCAGGGCTAAGGTGCCCCAAGGTAGAGGGCCAGGTCACTCACCTGGACTGCTGCAGACAGTGCAAGCGGAAGGTGACACTCCCTGTGGTTTCTGTGCGGAGTCCAAAGCGGCTGAGACGCTCGCCCTGTGGCATACAGTCGAGACAGCATCAGGTTCTGCAGTCTCTAGGCCCCAGGTACCAGGCTGGCCTCGCTCCCATTCCCATTCCTATTCCTTCAGCAAGTAGTTCTATTGGGGAAACCCCATTCCATCACCCATCCGCCCAAGGCTGACAGTGGGCTCCACAGTCAATCAGGGAACATTGTAACTTTTCTTGAGAAGCAGTTTTACATGTTCACTGAGAATGTTCCCTGTATCTGTTTACTAAGGCCTTCAGTGATGGGGTAAAGAAGGCACCAATTATTCTGATGGGGATCTGGGGAAATCTCTAAGTATACCAATTTCCAGAGATCTCCTAGAATAGCAGAATATATATTTGAACCCAGTTCAAAATATGGCCAGGACTTCCAGCTTAAGCCACAGTAAGGAAGGGGCTAAGATTAACACTGAAGTAATGAACAAAAAGGGGCCGTAATGCAGACTCCGCCTTATATAGAATAGAAACACAGGACTGGAAGTTCCCAGCATGAAGTTGCCCTGTAGAAAAAAGTCACCTTGAAGGTTCCTGGTATCCGCACATAGGAGAGATCTTCCAGCTCCAGAGAACCACCAATGAAAAACCTCCTCAGCTCAGCCACTGTGCCAAGCTCCATGGGTCTCCATGTGGAGACTGTCAGGGTATGTGAGCCTGTACACGAGGAAAGAAGAAGGGGGCTGGGACCAGAAAGGGCAAAAAGGGCATGCCAACCCTCCATGAGTCCCCAGCAATGACACAGGCTTAGAGACACTGCTAAAACACCCAGTCTGGTGACAATCTGGCTCTAGGTGAAGGTCCCAGGGTGGTTAAGAGCACTTGTTTGGAAATCAGTTGGATAGGAATTCAAATTTTGGCCCTGCAGTTCGATGCTCATAGCACAGTGGTTATGGCACCAGCCACATACACTGAGGCTGGTGAGTTCGAACCCAGCCCAGGCCAGCTAAACAATAAATCTCAGCTCTGCCAGTTATCGCCTGTATACCCAGAACAGGTTTCTTAACCTTTCTGAGCCTCATTCTCTTAAGAAGAGAAGAGAGGTAATAAAGAAGTAATTTTTTAATTAAAAAAATTAATTTTTTTCTACTGGTAAAATAGAAGTAATAATACAACTCACACCTCACAGAATGGTTGGAAGAATTACATGAGAAGCATTTACCATAATCCCTGCACATAATCAAAGACAGTCAATTTTATTTCAAAATGAACACCTCTTCATATGATGCATACATGCTGAGAGCCTGTTTTACCACACAGCTTCTCCCTCAAGGCTTTAGTAAGTGCCATCAGAGGAGCACAGAGCACACCACAGAGACTGTCAGGCTGCTGGGCTTCAGGAAAGGAGTTCCAGTTCTACTTAGCTGTCTTTAACACAGGGGGAAGAGATTCCTCAAAGGAGTGAGAAATCTTTCAAGTTAAATGTTTTACATGTTCACTGTTTTAAATGCGTCCTTCCAATTTCTGAATATCCCTACTTCTTGCCAGAAGCATTCAAATCTTTTGGAAGGGTTAGTCTTGTTTCCAGGACCTAGGGCACATGAATCACAAGAAAGATAGGGACAAGAGGTTACCTGGGGTGACAGGTAGCACCACAGCCCCGTAGCCTTCCACACGGTACCTCTGCCAGAAGTCCAGGGAGAGGACCTCACAGTAGAGCACTGGCCACTCCAGGAGAGCATCTGGGAGCAAGTGCGAGAGGCAGCCAGGTCACAGGAGGCCTTCACCAAGAGATGGCGCTGGCTGGGAGAACCAAGGCCCAGGATGGACTGCTGAGCTACTCACCAGCAGACTCTTCTCCATGGAGGAAGAGGGCTTCAAATGTGAATGGGTAGCAAAAGTAAGCCACCTGGTCCTAAAAAAGAAGACTGTCCCTTTATCCACAATATCATATGCTGGGGTTGGATTATTCTCCCTGTGGCCAGTGACAACTCACTTTCACAAGGGACAAAGAAAAACTACGATCCCAGATGGGAAATAAGAGATTAAGAAGTGAAGGGATACCCAAATCCAAGCTGCGCCATTCTTAAAAAGACAGAGAGAGGACCAGGCAGCCCCTCAGAGCCCACACAGAATTAGCAGACCCAGCTCTGAAATCCTCCCCATAGCATGTGCCAGTTGGCCTGAGAAAGTCTCAAAGGGCACCCCAGGAGAGGGGATCCCTCTCTCATCCTCCATACCATTCCCAGGGACTTGGTGGCACAGGTCTGTGTTATTCCCGAGAGCTGCTGGAATGCTGGGCTTGACCAATCTGAAAGCCAAAGACCAGATATAGTAAGCTCACCTGGGAGGAGAGCAAGTGGTTGAGAAAAAGACAAAGTTTCTCTATTCATTTACTCATTCCCTCATTCACACACTCAATCATTCATTTACCATTTACTGGGAGCCTGTATTATTTGGGGGACATCTTGGTAACTAGATAGAAAAGATCCCTCTCTCTATGGAGGTAACATGGGGGGCAAGGTGGGGTACACAGACAATAAACAAACCAATAAGAGACTATCAGGTGGTGGTAAGTGCTGACTAAAAATAAAACAGGGAAGAGACTGAGTGATTTGGAGGCTCACTTAGACTGCGTGGGGAGAGAAGTGACACATACTGAGACCCAAACTCAGGAAGAACCAGCTAAGCAAAGGATATGGCAGAAAGGGTTTCAGACAAAGGAAATGGTCCACAAAAAGCTCTAAGGTGGGAAAGACCTTGGTTGCAAAGAGTGACTGGAATATTGTAAGGAAGAGATATGCCTGGGCCTGCTCATTCAGCGTATGGAGTTTAGATTTTACTCTTCGTGGGAGGGGAAGCTGTAGAGGTTTTCAGCTCAAAAGGAACACAACTGATTTACATTTTTAAAAACTCAAATTGGCTATGGTATATGTGGCAAATGAACTGCAAAGAAAGAGTAGGAGAGGAAGCAAGAGGATAAGTCAGAAGCTGACCACACTGGCCCAGCCATGAGATGGTGGGGGCTTGGTGTAGGGTGCTAGAGAGAACAGACAAATTCAGGACAGCTTCCAAAAACAGAGCTGACAGGAACTGCTGATGGCCTGGCCAGCTATGGGGAGCTAGAGAAAGTGAGGAGTCGAAGACGTCTCTTAGGTTTTGGGCATCAGACTAAGTGGGTGATGCTGCCATTCTGCTAGGATGGGGAAGACCAGGGAAAAGAGACCGGAGGGAAGGAAAGGAATCAAGCGTTCTTTTTGGTACCATTCAGCAGAAATGACAAAGAGGTAATTGGATTTGAGTCTGGAGGTCAAGGAAGAGGCTAGAGATGGAAATCTGGGAGTCTGAGACAAGTGGATGGTATCTGAGCCAGGGATGGATGGTATCTCCTAGGAAGACTGTAGATAGAAAATAACTGAAGGCCTAGGCTCAGGCTTGGATGCTCTATTAGTTTAAGATCAGCAGAAGAGGAGGAATCAGCCAAGGAGACTGTTGAGCCACCAGTGAGAGGGAAGAGAGGTGTGTAAAGCCAGAAGCTAAGACAAGTGTTTGACAAAGCAAAGTATGCTGTGTCAGGTGCTTCAGAGAGGGCAAGTAAGGTGAAAGCAGAGAAGTCACCACTGGATTTGGCAAAGCAGACGTGATCTATATCCTTGAAAAGAGTAGTAATGTTTCAGGAGAGGAGTGGGGAAGGAAGGCTGACTTAACGCCTCTAGAAGTATCTGAATGGGTACAAAAAGAGAGACTTAAGAATATTACTTACTAGTGTTTGGCAATTCCACAAAGAAGTGGACATAGAGATTGTCATACTCATAGCCTTGGGCTGAAACTAGGAGAGAAAACAGGAAACTTTTAGCCTATTCCCCTACCACCCTCAGCACTCAACCCAGTCCTGAGAGGCCCACAGGCTTTGAGAACAAGTCTTTCATGGGCCAGAAACCCTCTAGGTTTCCAAGACTCATCGCTGAGTTTCCGAAATACTGCAGACAACCCAAGGCCTCCATCAGAGTAGGGTAGATTACTCATAGCTCCATCTGGGCACCTGCCTAAGCATCAAGAGATCTCTGTATGGCAAGATACTTACCTACTTCTCCATTTACAAAGAGCCGGAGGGTGCCTGGGACTGGCTAAAGTGGAGACAAGTGAGCACAGATCAGGAGGCTGGGCCAGAAGTAGGGCTTCTCCCCAGCCCTGCCCATAGACCTGTGGAAGACCTGACACTGAACGTCAGACCCTGAGTCTACTGCACTTCCTCACCGCCACCCCAACACTCCCTGGGTCTATTGCACGTCCTCACCCCCACCCCAACACTCCCTGGGTCTGCTGCATTTCCTCACTGCCATCCCAACACTTGACACTGAACGTCAGGCCGTGGGTCTGCTGCACTTCCTCACTGCCACCCCAACACTTCACAGGTTCATTTCCTTCATTTCTAAAATTCACAACATAGAGGAAAGGATATAACCTAAATGACAGTGAGGGCAATGCAGAAATCAGGCACAAAAGCCGCCCTTTGGCTTACAATGGGAAGCCCCAAATCCCTGTTCTCCTCAGATGGCTGAGGTCAAGAAACTTGGGAGTTTTCCTTTTTAATTATTTGTGTATTTGTCTTATCTAACTTTTTACCACTGAATATTTGTTGCTTATGTAATATGAAAATAAAAGTTAATTTTTTAAAGAGAGGGAAGGAGACCAGTAGGTAATCCTACCCTTGTTTCCAGATCTAGAAATGGAACTCTTGGAATGAGGGGGAAAAAAGAACAGGACCACAGAATAAATGACTTGGATTTGTTTTGTTTTGTTATGTTTTGTTTAAGAGCCAAAATACGTGATAAACAGAAATGACACCCATTCCCTCTCTCTAGGAAATTTTGGAAAAATATCCACATGAAGAGTAAAGAAGACACTTTTCATCTTTATATTTATTAAATTAATTATAAAGTCACACATGAATATAGTACCACTACCTAAACTTGGGAAATAAAAGGAAAAATCCCTGACATATCCCTCCCACCACCCACTGTCCACCTACCACCTCCCAAACCACCTGCTCCCCAGAGAAGCCACCCCCAATGTTTCAAAACACATAACTAGGACTATACGCTATATGCTATTCTTTGATTTCCTTTTTTCACTAAAGAGTAGATCTTGGAGACCCTTAAAAGGCCCTGTAACTCATCCAGAGTCAGAATACTCTGGTTAAACACAGCTCTCAGTTGCTGCAGGATGCCAAGCTACTCACCATCTCAAAGTCCGTGCCCACAAGGCTGCTGAGATACTCCTTGTGCCGGCCATAAAGCTGAGGAAATAAGCCAAACCAAAACTCAAGATGCAGCCCAAGCCAGACCAGGCTCAGTTCTGAATGGGAGGGAGAAAAGAAGCAATAAGGGCGAAGGCCACCAAGAGCTAAAGGACTAAGTATCCCGTCCACTGTCATTTTTATTTTTAATTTTTTTTTTTTTGAGACAGAGCCTCACTATGTTGCCCACAGTAGAGTGCCATATCGTCACAGCTCACAGCAACCTCAAACTCTTGGGCTTAAGCGATTCTCTTGCCTCAGCCTCCCACGTAGCTGGGACTACAGGAGCCCGCCACAACACCCGACTATTTTTTTGTTGCAGTTGTCATTGCTGTTTAGCTGGCCCAGGCTGGGTTCAAACCCACCAGCCTCAGTGTATGAGACCAGCACTGTAACCACTGTGCTATGGGCACTGAGCCATTACTGTCATTTTAAAGTGAAGCACAGAGGCTCTGGAGTCAGCTGGTCTGGGCCCAAATCCTGACCCTTGCACTTACAAGCTGTGTCACCTTGGGCAGACTACTAAGCTTCTCAATCTCAGTTTCTTCATTTATAAAATGGTAATAATAAAAGTATTTACCTGAAAAGGTTGTTGTGAGGTCTGAGGGAAATAAGGTACATGAAGTAAGGCCTAGCACAGAGCATGGTAAATGCTCAAATAAATGGTCAATGTTATTATTATCATATGGATCAAAAACTTCTGTCTGATATGCCAGCAAAGCTTCCTAGGTCAGAAGAGGCTGTGGAGGGCTGTTCCCTAGTAACAGCTGACAGCAAGCTCAGACATGGTCTCAGCTCCAGGCACTAAGTCTCATCTTTGTACTCAGAGTGAACTTGCTCTTACATCCTTGAACACTCGCTGTTCCCGCTCCTCCTCCTCTGGCTGTGCGAGGGAGGACACGTTGTCGATCGTGTACTTCCACAGCTCCTGCTTCTCCCCCTCTGTCTCGATTCTGTAAGGTCAAAGCCACAAAAGAACTAATCTGACAGTAAGAGATGAGGCCCTTCAGAGCTAGCCAGGGACGAGCCATCACTGGCCTTACACCTTACTTGGAGTACACGATGACACAAATGGCCATAATGATGGCCAGGAGAGGAAAACAAAATGGTAAAGCTGAAAGGGCCCCTGACTAGACTAGAACCTAGAAAGTATAGGTTCCAGGCGCATTTCTGCCTAAGTCACAGTAAAACTCAAAGGTACAACATTCTGGCACGCAGTTCTCTCACTTGAAAAACGGATAGGTTGGGCTAAATCATGTATAATTTACAGTGCTGTTGTTCCAAGAAACAGAGATGAGGAATAGTTAGTACAGAGAAAAAGACCTGGCTGAGTTCATCTCAATCTGTTCTGGTCAGTCCCTACATTCAGCAGCACAGAGAATCATTTTCACCAAACTGCACTTTCAAATGGTGTAGCTGCACTTTTTCTGAGAACAGGGCCCCCAGTTTTCTAAGGCCCTATGACCCAGAAAAGAATATAAACCACTGCCTGGGAATTTAAAAGTTAGAACAGGTGATGGGCTTTCTGAGAATCTCCTCAACTAAGAACAAGAAGTAAAGCCAAGGTAGGGAATCCCAATCCCCACTGTCCCTCTCGTCTGCTCCTCACCTGTAGGGTGCTTTGAGGCCCGTGAAGTCAGGTTTAACTGTGATCACACCATTGCTGTCCACTTTCAGAGTACAGAGGACATGTTCATACTTCTTATAGCCAAGCCTAGAAATCAGGAAATCAACACCAAGGTTCACTGGTCCTTCAAGGAAAGAGGAAGAGACAGCCTACTTCAGGGGAGAGGACAGAGGCTGCAGTGAGAACTACCATAGTAAAAGACTTTCTTCTGAGCACGGCTAAGAAGAAAAGGAAGAAAACGTCCCTCCCTCCCATAGGCCCTGGGAGGAGGGTACAGAAAGGCAGCGGCTAGTGAGAAGATGAGGATCTGAGTTGGCAGGGAAATGTGTCACTCACTTTCCATAGGGCCCCAGGTCTGCCATGATGTACATGGTCTGAAGAGGGGTGTTAATGACATGGCTGTTCCTGACGAACTCCTCTGACGGTTCCCAAGTGACGATGCGTGACTTGAGGATGCCGCCCTCCCTGGGAAACACCACAGGAAGGGTCCTTTCTCTGGCACCCCCTGAAGAGCCTGACCAGAGGGAACACACCCCAGTGGAGGTCCACTGCAGGATGGGATGCTTGAGTTGGCGGACATATTGCTTTAAGAGCCAAAATACTTAGCAAACAGAGATGATACCCCTTCCCTCTCCATGGAGCATTTTGGAAAAATATCCACATGAAGGGTGAGGAAGACATTTTACATCTTTAAATTGATTTTTTAAATTAATTATAAAGTAATACATACTGTATATGACCACTGATAAAAAAATTCCAAAGTTTCTAAGTTTAGAAAATAAAAAGCTCCCGTCAGGGAACTTACTGAGAACTCTGACCTCACAAGGGCCCCCTCCCACTGCCCTATAATACTTGTACTCACATGCCTCTTCTGTCCTGCCGTCGCCGCCTGACATTTGCCATTCGTTCAACCAAGAATGATGGGACCTCACTGGCTGCAGTGGTCATTTTCTGACAGTGCTGAGAACAGAGAGGAGCCCTATGTGAGCCACCTCATCAGGGCCACATGGGGCTGAGTACTTATAGGAAAGTCTCCCTTCTGAAAAACTCCTCCAGGACCTGAGCCTAACCGGCAGAATCACAATACCTGTTAATGGGGGGAACAGTGGCACAAACCACCCAAGAAGAAACTACCACATCTTGGACTGCCCTAGGATTTGAGAAATGATTTATGCTAATATTAAAATCAGTCTATATTCCCTGAACACAAAAAGCTGGGTTACTTTACCTGGTAGATGGGGAAATTAACTAAGTATTTGGAAAACGGGATATAAGCATTTTGTGGAAAATCCTCCCATGATAACTGAACGCTAAGTACATTTTTATTTGCCTTTCCAAAACAGACAACTCAAGTTTTATATGCTAACAACCCACAGCTCTCCTACTGAAAACATGCCAATCTTACAAGACATTCACGGAACACCTACTCCTTCAGATTCACAGTATCAAAGACAAAAATCAGAAAATATAGGCTCTACCCTTGAGGAGTTTAAAATCTTACTGACAGGACACAACATACGCAGTGGATGAAGTAAATGTAAAGTAAGTCCACAAGAGCGTGGTGGCAAAGGCAAACTGAGGACATAAGCCATTCTTATAGGTGTACTGAATTCCTCTCCAAACCTAGATCTTCAGAGTTTGGGCTGAATCCCCTGACGAACTGCATCCAGCTTATTCTAGACTCCACCAGCTGTCTTATCTCATGATGATACACGGAGTAAATCAAACCCAGGGGCTACTTCTCCTTGTACGCACACTGCAAGCTGTCCCACACCCTCCACCAAGCAAAGAGGGAACAGCAGCCACATGAATTACAGATCATGCCTGCTTTTGTCCAGCTTGGCTGCCAGCAGCTTACAGCAGTTTCTAGAAAAGCTACCTGCCTCCCTTTTATAGGCTTCTTATCTGACATACCAAACCCAATGAGGCCAGAAAACCAGGGAAGGCAAAGAAGGAAACTATGGGACCTCGGAAAGAATAATACCTCCTCCAAATTGGTGTATCTATCAGAGTCGGTGTAGGTAAAGATTCGGCGATTCTTCCTGCCACCTGAATTCTCCAGCTTCAGGATCTCTTGATGATACTGATGATCCAAAGGACTCTGACAAGCTGCTTCATTCTGGTATACATCTACTTCAAACTGAGGTCACCACAAGGAAACAGAGACATACTAAGAATACTTCAAATTTAAAAAAAAAAAAGAATACTTCAAATTTTTGTTTCTCTAACTACTTAATCAAATCAGTTCTACAGAGCTGATTCTATTTGACACATTTTCATAACCAACAGGGCAAAGGGATCCAAGGCTGTTAGAGCTAAAAGGAACCAGAGCAAGGGTCTAATCCAGCTCTGCTATTACAGATGGCACAAAGCCCAGAGGTGAAACGTCCCTTATTCAGGATCATAAAACTGAGTAGTGACACTGTATTATATTGCCTCTATAAACACAAGAGGGGAAAGTATTAACTGTTATAAGCTTTCTGGAAATCAGCTTGGCAGTATCTATCACCAGCCAAGTGAGGGTAGACCAGGAAAAGGTAGAGTGAGCAGACAAGAGACACTGGCTTACCTGGCTAAAGAGCTTCTCTTGCCACCCAATCACAACCTCCTCCTCTTCATCTTCATCCAGGCGGTGTCCACCTCCAAAGACAAGAGAGTAAGTCAAATGCTTGAGCCAAAACCAGCCTCACTTCTTGCTCTGTGACTGATAATAACCAAAGTCCTTACTCTCACGTTTATGACAAAACCAGCTGGAGTTCAGTAATTTGTTGAGCACTCAATCTAGACCAAAGCTAGAGAGGCCATGGATATATTCCACAATATATGAAAATTAGTTGGAGTTGAAGCCAAGATTAGGACTCAAGAAGTCTTAATCATTTCTAATTTGTATAAAAGGTAGTCCTGCCTTCCAGAAAATATTTAACGTACTTGTTAGGAACTAAAATTTAGCCAGCCCTTCCTCAATCCCAAGTGTCTGCATTTGCTAGAAAAGAACCCTGACATCTTTTACTATTCTTGAAGCCATATACATCCAATCATAAACACAGCAAGTTAGGAGACCAAGTGTCAGGAGAGTAGAGAAGGCAAAAAAGTGATTTTGTAAAGAACCAAATCTAATACACTTCTGGCTTAGTATGCCTTTTTCAGGGATTCATGCTTCACAACCCACCAGCCCACACTCTTACCCAGAAATATGAATAGAAAGAGAAACAACAAAAACATAGACTAGTGTCCTAAAAACAGTACCTCGTTCTCTCTTCCTCACTCTTTGGCTTTTAGATAAGGAAAACCACAGATTACTGTTCATGTTTATATACACGGTTTTCAAGTAGCCTCCAATCCTTTTTTTTAATATCAAAATATTACGGAGGTACAATGCTTTGTTACATGGATAGCTTTTTGTAATGCTTGAGTCAGGGCTGTTAAGTGTGCCGATCACACGATCCAATCTTAAAGTGCTTGCATGTGTATTGAGAGTTTGGAGCCTATTTTCTCTTAGACAAAAATTGCCACAAATGGTATTTAGGTCGCCAAATTTACAGCATATTAAAAGTATGGTATTTGTTCTTTCACTATATTTGGCCACAATTTTATCAGTATCTTGATAGTAGGAATCCTGTCTTAATCAATTTTCAGACACAACATAAAGTAGTAGTTAAGATTGCCTGGGTTCAAATCCTGGCTCCAACATCTATCAGTTGTGTGATCTTAGGCAAAGAATTCAACCTCTTTATACCTCCCATTCTTCCTCTGAAAAAGGTGCAGGTTTCTCTTAAGACCACAGACCTGGGTCTCCTCTGCCTTAAGAGTAACTCTACTGCCCTAGGCCTTTCCCCAAAATCCTCAGGAGGCAGCATCACTACCAAAACACCCACTCGCAATTGGCTGAGGCCTGAAAGTGGCCAAGTCTATGAGGTCTGTCCCGGACTGGGCAGCAGGCTGATAATGAAGAAAGTTGCCTGAGGTGATTCTTTGAAGGTGAACTCTGTCAAGGAAAGAGAAGGCCAAAGTATGCGTTACAAGGCACAATCAGGAGACGCAGACAAAGCAAGGACGGGGAAAACAAAACACAGAAGAGGTGGGGTTGCCAAGGTGTGCTGGGGCAGCCAACAGAGGTGGGTGGGGCGCAGGGTTTCAAGGGGAAGGGTGGGTGAGGGGATGTACTGGAGACACAGGGCTCTGAGGAATTTGGAAGCAATAAGGACCTGAAAGGAGAAAGGACGTGGGTGTTTACGGAAGGTGCGCTCATCCCATAAGGATACGAGTAGTGTCTAGACATGCAGAGAGACCGGAGAGAGGAAGGGGTCTGGTTTGTAAGCGGAAGTGAGAGTCTCAGAACAGAGGTTCAGGGTCGAATTATCTGAGGGCATAAAAGCATAGGGGGCTGTGCAACTACCGGAGGCGCAAGTTGCGCACGGGGTCCCGAGAACGGTATACGGCCTCTCCAGCATCAGCGCTCCAGACGGCTTCCGCCATGATGGCTGCGACGCGACGCGACGCGACGCGCCACGACGGCGCCGGAAAGCGCACCGCCCGGTTCCCCGGGCAACCGAGACGCTGGATTCCTGCAGTCCCAGCGCGGTGCTGCAAGCGCTGTTACTCATTTTGTGCAGATGAATCCCTGGCTGAGCACCCAGACGCGCCCCAGGTCCTGCCGGTCACTGCTTACCGTAAGTGGGAGCAAAGCTCACTCACACCCAAGGCAAGACTTGGCTTGATGCGCTATACAAAAGAGAAAACAGACACAGCCACAGCCCACTTCATTTAGTTGCAGAAATGGTGGTAAGGACCAGAATCAGATGACCTGAGTCCTCGACCTCTACTTTTCCCACCAAGCCACACCGCCTTCCACTGACTGCATGAAAACTTTGGCCTGAAAATCGATGTACGTGAGTGAAGAACGCACCCATTATTCCTAAAGAAGTCAGGGAAGGTAATGGCCCTTGTCCAGACATGAAAATGTATTCTTTAAAGAAAAAAAATGTCAAAAGATTTATTAGTCAATTGTGTTGGTATTCAGTGAGCCAGAAAAAGCAAGAAGCTAACAGTAAGGAAGGAAATGATGTTACTGAATTGGTTTTTCTCCTGTGTGTGTGTTAGTTCTGGATTATTGAGCCGCCCTAAATACTGCACTGGCTACTGAAAGAGCAACAAAGTGACATTCACAAGTCACGCTTCACTGGACTATTAAAGGAAGGACGTGCCATAACCTCAAGTCTGGCTCCCTGGCCCGTTGGGGTTGTCAACATTTAACATCGTTACTCCCCCAGCAGAGTACACATTGTCCCCTGAACTCTAGAATCTCATGCCAGTTTGATTATATTGCATTGGAAGCCCTGGGTGCCATAGTTGCTAGCTGTGTAATACCAAGGACTCATCCTAAACATCACTGCTTGTTTAGGATCTAATACAGCCTGACACTTTGTTTGCGTTGTCCCTAATCCTCATAGAAATCCTTAAAGAAGCTATTTTTTAATTCCCACTTAGCAGATGACATTAGTGAAGTCCAGAGGTTAAAGGGCTTGCTAGGGTTGTGCTGTAGTTAGATGTAAAAGCACTGGGATTTCAACCCAGGTTCATTTGTCTTTTGATGATTAACCACTTTCCACTCTGCCTCACAGCCTCTCGCCTACTAGTTTATTCCATAAGACCACACAATTTCCAACCTTGGAAATAATTATTTCAACAGATATAACAGCAGGAAGAATACTAGCTCTCACTGTATACCTACTGCAATAGCAAAAATGTTTAAAGTAGACCATACCAAATGTTCACAAGTATATAGAACTATTGGAACTCTCACAATTGCTCATCAGAATGCAAAATAGCACAGCCCCTTTGGGAAGCTGGAAATTTCTTATAAAATGGAACATTTGTGTACCATATGATCCAGCAATCCCACTCCCACTCGAGGGAAATTACAACATATGTTCACACAAAAACCTGTATGTGAATATGCTTATCTACTTTGTTCATAATAGTAAAAATGGGAAACAGCCGGAATATCCATCAACATGTTAACGTTTAAGCAAATTGTATGATATCTGCACAATGAAATAATACTCCATAATAGAAGCAAAGTAACTACTGACCCATAAGACCACATGGATCAACTTCAGAATCATTATGATAACTGAAGGAAACCAGACACAAAAGACCATATACTGTACAATATCTTTTGTATGACATTCTTAAAAAGGAAAAACTGTAGAGAAGGAAAATAGATCAGTGGTTCTCAGAAATTGGGTTTGTGGGTAGGGATTCACTATAAAGGAGCAATGTGAGGGCGTTTTAGGGGTGATGGGACTGTTCTATATAGATTCTGTAGTGGCGGTACATAACTCACAATATTTGTTAAAGCCTATAAAAGTATATATCACAATGAGTGGATTTTACTCCATGTAAGTTTTAAACTGTTTTTCCAGGTTGTGAGAGGTACTTACAATGGAATGCAGACTATGACAGATGAATCTTTGTTCCAAATGAATCACCTTGAAGACCCTCCTCCGTGAGGAAGAATGTCACCAAACTAAGTAACTTTGGAAAATATTTATTTTGACTGGAAGCAGAAGGCTAAAGACAGCAAAAGCACGGTGCACAGACATTGTACTCTAGTTAGTAAATTTGTTTCTCCTTGGGGTTGGGTTAGCAATTATGAAATTGCTTTATATACATACCAGGGATGAACAAATAAGTAAATGTACTGTAGATGATGAGAGCCATTTCGCTGTCTGAGAAATTTACAAATGAGGAAAGGGATGAAGGCAAGACTAGACTCAGTGTTGCTAGACCAGAGGCCAAGGTTAGCCGTAAAATCTCATGGGTAGTTTAAATACAGTAGAACCTCCATAGTTGACCACCTCCCTACATTGACCACCTCCTTAAGTTGACCTAATGTGTGTGGACTGGACACCTACCACACGTACATATCAATACAGTAGTCCTAGTTCCTGATGTTAACCACTCTGTATGTGGACCAGTTTGTTACAGTCCCTTGGGTGGCCAACTTACAGGTTCTACTGTATATGTATAAAGACAGAGTCAGAAATGAGTATACATGTATCTATGTATGCTTGAGTTAGTATCCATGCATATAGTTCCTAACTCTGTCCACTGAGAGAGCCTAGAAGCAGTCATTCCCCAGTAGAAATGAGCACATCCGGTACCCAGACCTTAGTTTCTTTCCTTTGTTGTTATTGTTGAGACAGAGTCTCCTCATGTTGCCCTTGTTAGAGTGCCATGGTGTTAGAGCTCACAGCAACCTCAAACTCTTGGGCTTAAGTGATTCTCATGCCTAAGCCTCCCAAGCAGCTGGGACCACAGGCACCCACCACAATGCCGGCTATTTTTTGTTGCAGTTGTCACTGTTTTTAGCTGGCCCGGGTCAGGTTCAAACCTTCCACCCTCGGTGTATGTGGCTGGTGCCATAATCACTGTGCTGTGGGCACTGAGCCCAGAGCTTGGATTCTGAATACCATTCTCCATTACAAAGGAATCAGGTCTCCTTGAAGAATTGAATGATTCCTAGGGAAGAAGCAGATTGGAACCTCTTAGACACCCCTTGGGTAGGTAGCTCCCATTAGCCAAGGACAATACTGATATGGGTGCTGGTGTGTGCTGTTGACAGTCAAAATGCTCAGTAGCTGATAAAGAGGATCTGCTTAGGGCACCAACAGCATCTGCTACAAGTACATTTTGGGGAGGTGATTGGTGTTTTGGTGAAACACCAGATGGGACTGGGGCTGAACCCATGACAACAACTCAGGGCACTGAGAGAGTGAGTGTCCCCACCTCTTCCTAGTCCCCTTCCAGACAGTGTGCCAACAGGCAGAACAGGTGAGACTACAAGATTTACTGCACTGACATTGCCAGAATCAGTAGGAGAATAAAACAGGTCAGCAATGCCCAGAAGCTCAGCCTGCGGGGCCGTTTGCTTGTATGTCCTAGCCAGATCGCAAACATCTTTTCCCGAGAAATATACCAAGCCTCTGATAATTAATTGCTCTTATCCTGAACAGCCCCATTTTCCTGAAGTGTATCCCAACAGGTTAGCCCAGGTATCAAGTGAAGTGTCAGGACGTGAGGCAATAGGAATGTTCTCCATAGCAGGACCCTGGTCATACTGGCTCCCATAGCTCCTCCCCCTCCAAGAAAAGGTTTCAGTTTTTTAGAAATGCAGGAACTTTGCTGTCCAGCTTCCATGTCTCTCCCTTTCTTGGTATTCTTCTGGAAATCACAAAGAAATTAATCTCTTCAACAAATTCCAATAAGCTGGCCTTCTCCTTTCTTGTTTCCAGAACTTTCTACCAAATATAGGATTCTTTCAAGTTCAATCTCATGATAGCCACTGATGTTCTCCAAATCATCAGTGTCTATATTCATATCTACACAATAATTTCGAGTCAAGGTTTTGGCTATTGTCTCAAGAAAAAATCATTTAAGGGCAGCGCCTGTGGCTCAAAGGCATAGGGCGCCAGCCCCGTATGCAGGAGGTGGCAGGTTCAAACCCAGCCCCGGCCAAAAACTGCAAAAAAAGAAAAAAATCATTTGGCTCCAGCCATTAGACTTGAATAGAGATGAAATGAGGTGTGATTCAAATTGTGTTTTTCGTTGTTGTTGTTTTGGTTTGGTTTTTTGAGATAGGATTTTGTGCTGTTACCCAGGCTGGAGTTCAGTGGCATTATGATAGCTCTCTGCAGCCTCAAATTTCTGGGTTCAAGCAGTCCTCCTACTGTGTTTCCCCGAAAATAAGACCTGCCCCCAAAATAAGCCCTAGCAGGATTTCTATGCATTTGTTAAATATAAGCCCCACCGGATAATATGACCTAGTGATGGGCGTGGCTATGCAGATACATAGGCATTTCGGTGCAGGTAAGGAAGACTGGAGTATCTTTTATCTGCCACAGCTCCTTTCTCCCAGCCCTTTGCACTTGTGCGGGTGCGCATGTGGTAACCATGGTCACAGGCATCCTATTGCACATGTGCGAATGGCTAGGGGAAAGGAGTTCACGCATCCCACTAGTGCCAGGCCCACCACCAAGGTCTGCTCCCCTGGTCAGGTTCCAGAAGAAGATGACTTAACTGTATTTGAATAAATGTAGGTTGTTGTATTATACATAATAAAAATAAGACATTCCCTGAAAATAAGCCCTAGTGTGTCTTCTTGAGAAAAAATACATATAAGACAGTGTCTGATTTTCGGGGAAACATGGTACCTCATCTTCCCCAGTGGCTGAGACTACAGGTGTCACCAGGCCCAGCTAATTTTTCTGGGCATGCTCCTGCCCCGGCTTCCCAGAGTGCGAGGATTATAGACATAAGCCATGGCACTCAGCCATGCATAGTTTTGAGTACAAATTCTCAATCCTGTCTGAAATTATAAAATGTGAAACTTAAGAATTTGAGAAGTAGGCTGGACACAGTGGCTCACACCTATAATCCTAGCACTCTGGGAGGCCGAGATGGGTGGATTGCTTGAGCTCAGGAGTTCAAAACCAGCCTGAGCAAGAGGGAGACACCATCTCTACTAAAAATAGAAAAATAAACTGGGGTGTTATGGCAGGCACCTGTAGTCACAGTTACTTGGGAAGCTGAGGCAGGAGAATCACCTGCACCCAGGAGTTTGAGGGTTTTGTGAAGCCGGCTGAGACCAAGGCACTCTAGCTGGGCACCAGAGTGAGACTCTGTCTCAGAAAAATAAAAAAAGAGTTTGTGAATTAATTCAGTTAATCTAGGAAAGAAGTATTTATTGACCAATGGTTTTGGGATCCTGAACAGTTTTTGACCTCATGGAACTTGCATTATGGTTGGAGTAGATAATCAATGAAACATAATACTGCGTGTGGTGGTCAGTTCCACAAAGAGGGATAAAGCTATGGTTTGAATGTTTCCTCCAAAACTCATGTTGAATCTTTTTTTTTTTTTTTTTTTGCAGTTTTTGGCCGGGGCTGAGTTTGAACCCGCCACCTCCAGCATATGGGGTCGGCGCCCTACTCCTTTGAGCCACAGGCACCGCCCTCATGTTGAATCTTAATTCTCAATATGCCTGTATTGAGTGGTAGAGATTGATTCTTTTAAAAGGACAGATCTGCTTGTGGATTAATAGTTAATGAGTTAACAGATTAATGGGTCACCATAGAAGGGCAACTAGAGGCTTTCTAAGAAGAGGAAGAGAGACCTGAGCTAGCACCTTAGCATGTGTAACCCCCCGGGCATGTGATACCCTATGCCAAGGGTTCCCACCCGCGAGACACCTCACCAGGTATGGCCCTTCAACTTGACTTCTCAGTCTCTAAACTGCAAGAAATATTCCTTATCTTTATAAATTACCCAGTTTCAAATATCAATATGTTACAAGCCATGAAAAACAGACTAAGACAGATGAAAAGAATTGTGGGAGGAGAAGAGTTTGAAATGTTCTAAAAGAGTAATCAGGAAACATTCACCGAGACTATGATATTTAAGCAAATACCTGAAGATGATCAGAGAGAAATCCGTGTGGATATCTGGAGAATATCCAAAATATCCAAGCAGAGGAAACAGTGAATGCAGAGCTGGATGGTGAGGCATAGGGGTATGTTACATTCATTCTTAACTGTGTTGTAAGTATACATGAATAATTATAACAATATATGCTGTTAAATCTGGCTCCAAGCTCCCACTCAGCAAAGCTGATGAGATGTCCAGTGTCAGTCTCTGTTGTGCCCTTTTCACTTCCCGGACTCAGCGTAGAGTACCTGTACTCCACAAAGGGGCCTCCTATCTATTATGGTCAGTGCTGGGATGGCTGTGGCCCACGCTCACAGCTGAGCAAGCTGTTCTCTGCTCATCTTGTCCATCATGACTAAATTGAGGCCCCCAAAACCACAGGCCATAGGGATCAGTCTCAGACAGTCCCTGTCCGAGGTGCAGCCTCATTGAGGAATGCTGCACAAAAGCTGAAGTTCCCTGCTCCTTGGTTCTGTGTCTCCAAGGTAACAGCAATCCTTCCATCCCTAAATGATAGTGACTAGACTCTCCACTCACCCTCCTCCCTGTCTACGACATGTAACCCAGCAAGGAATATGTGGATTTAAGCCATTTTCTTTATACGTTTCAGCTTTGGACTCTCCTCTGGATTGGAAACGGAGGCTCAGATGAGGGTGAGAGAATAAAAACGTGACATCTCAAGGGCAAGGTTATGTTGAAGTAGCTGCTCGCCTCCTGAAACTCAGAAATCATCTTCCTGATAATCTGATCTGTGTGAGTCATGCTTTATGTGCCCGCACACATTCTCTCAGCTGGTCCTCACAGCACCCTGTGATGCAGGCTGGTGCTCTGATCCCCTTTGTCAAAAAAGCAAGACTTAGTGATCAAGTGACTCTCTGGGGGTTACCCAGCCTCCGAGCTGAGTTATCAGACCCAGGCAGACCATCTGACTCTGCTCTGAGCTCATCCTCAGTGACTCATGCTGCCCAGGCTCACTGGACACCACCCCCAGGGAATACAGAAGGGGCCCGGAGAACGCAAAGCACAGGCTTAACGTGGCTCCTATTCCTGCAGCGTCCGTTGTAGTTTGTGTTTTTATTTGAAAACAAACAGGAGAGTTCTTGAGTGAGACACAAAAGCATGACTTTTTTAAGTTAAACATGTGAGATATCAACTTTTTAGTTAATAATAGTACAATAATATCAGTTTATTAATTGTGACAAATGTATGATTCTAATGTAAGATGTTAACAACAGTGAAAACTGAATTTGGGGTGTAAAGGAATGGTCTGTGTTATCTTTGTAATACTGTAAATTGAAGACTGTTCTAAAATAAAATTTTTCTTTAAAAAATGGGAGATACTAGGCTGGGCGTGGTGGCTCACGCCTGTAATCCTAGAACTCTGAGAGGCCAAGGTAGGAGAATCATTTGAGCTCAGGTATTTGAGACCAGCCTCAACAAGAGTAAGACGTTATCTCTACAAAAAGTAGAAAAATTAGCTGGGTGGGGTGGCAGGCGCCCGTAGATCCAGCTACTTGGGAGGCTGAGGCAGAAGGATCTCTTGAGCCCAGAAGTTGGAGGCTATGGTGAACTATGATGACACCCCTGCATTCTAATCCAGCAATCGAGCAAGACACTGTCTCAACAACAACAAAAAACAAGGTGAGCTTTTGAGGTAATTTTAGAATCTCAGATTCCTCCAGGGGTACCCAGTCAAGCCCAAGTACCTTTTGTTAGAGGTACTTCAGAGGCCATGTTGCTCAGAGTAGAAAGATATTCTACAGTGCACACCAGTTGGCTTTTGAAAAGCTTGTATTTTTAAAGGGAGGAACAAGAGAGCAGGAGAGTGAAGATTCTTTACTTCCCTCCCTTGGCTCCGATCCCTTCTCAGTACTGTGAGAATAGTGAGAGGCAAATTACCACTTAACCCTACCCGGGTTCCCGCCAGAGGGGAAGGGATCCCCTATCAAAAAGTCTAGTTGAGCATTTCACCCATTCCAGCCTCCACCACAGTCTTCCAGAGCGTCTATTATTCTGGTATACCCCAAAATGATTGGGGTGGATCCCTGAGGGGAAGCAGCAATAATCTAGCCATTTATACAAGTCCTGTGAGCACGTACCCTGGTACCTAGCCAGCATTGCCGCCACACCAGCACAGCCAGTCAGGGCCCCAGCCTCCCTCTGACACAGACACCTAAGAATGCAACTTCGCAAGACTGGGGCAGGTGGGCTCCATTGTTTCTGGAAGATTCTTTGGGTATCTGAGAAACAGGCATTGAAGTTTCATCTTAAGACAAAAATGGGGCATGAGCTGCCGCTTACTCCCAACTGTAAATGAATCAAAATCCAGATGTTGCTTAACATCTGATTCTCTCTCTGTTTCTGTCCAGGTTGTGATGGGCAGTGGGTGCCCTGAATCGGGATAAATGGAAGAGAAAAGAGAAAAACCAAAAATGTATATCTTCTAGCTATACTTTAAATAGTACAGCATTTCAACCAGGCCAGCAAATGGTTTCCGGAAACAGCTTTAGAACTGACAGTCAAGATTTGAATGACTGAATTAAGCCAAGGTAATTTTCATACCAGTGTCATCATCTTCATCTTCAAAAGAAATCTCATTGATTGCCTGGTAGAATTTAGAGCTCTTGAGAAATTCCTGATTTAATTTGAGCAACAGAGAAGATGCATACAGAGATAATAAATAGGAAGAGCAAAGAGAAAGAGAAACGAAATGCAGGGCTTTCTGGAGGTGGGCAGACAGGGGAGGCCTGATGGGCAGGGCTTGAGGTAGCGATTGGCTTTGGACAAGAAGGGGGAGAGCAAGCCAGGCCTGGAGGATGGCAGAAGAAAGGCAGAGAAGCAGGACTGTGCCCAGCACATCGGGGAAGAACGAATAGGTTTGTTTGGCTGCAAAAAAAAGAGCGCGGGTAAAGGAGTGGCACGTGATAGGCTGGGATGGACTGGAGCTTAGGTGGCGTAGAACATTGGCTAAAACCTGCAGGGAGCTGTGTACTGAGAACTGCGGTGCGGCACACACCTACATGGGGTGGAGAGAGACAGGGGCAGGAAGACCAGGGAGATAGAATGGCACGGGGGCAAAGTGGAGGCAAGTCAGTGCAGAGGCAGAACTCACAGAGGCGCGAGATTTATGAAGGACAAACGGGAGGGAGGAAGAGAAAAGAGGGAGAGGAAAAAGAAGAGCAAAGCACCCAGGATGCCTCCCTGGTCTCCAATTGGAGTGACTGAGAGAATGATCATATTCCCTGCAGAATTTTTCTTCTTTCTCAACAAGATTCCTCCCATTCTTCTGTTTTTGGTTGTCTCTCAGAACTAAAGAGAATGGCCTTTGGGATAGCTGTCCCCTACCCTATCCCAGTGAGTTCCCTAATAGTGAGGAGATAGGATTCAGATCCCCTTTTTGAGTAAAGAGAACTTGACAGTGTGTGATGGGCGCACGATTGTATGAAGGGGCAGCAACAGACTGCTGGGTACGAGGTAACTAGGTTCTAGTACCTAGAACCTACAAGATGTGATGACTCAAGAAAGCATTCTAAACATTGGCACCCAAGGGAACCACAATTATTTAGTGGACCCATTTCTCTTTACAGACAAGGAAACTGAGGCCTCTGAATAAGGAGTAACTTTCCCAACATCCATTGCCAGGGAATAGCAAGCTAGGCCCAGAACCTGGCTTGCTCAGTCTTAATATAATAATCCAGGGCTCCTCGCATTCCTACCAGTTCCTCAGTGTCACCTCTGCCTGTGACATGTGTGTGCATGCATGTGTGTGTGTATGTGTATGTGTGCGTGCACATAAGCTTGCTTGAGAAATGGAGTTTTACCGGGATGACATCATCTGTATGGATTTACCACAGAGCCTACCTCATCAGATTCCTCACAGAATAACAATAATAATTCAAGATGCTTTTTCTTTAAAATCCCGTATTTATATTTGTGACTTATACAGTAGCTGGCCTATCACCCCCTCCCCAGCCGGGTTCATCCTGGGTCAGATCGTCTTGGCTAGCTCCGAGATCTGTCTTCTCCCAGCCCTAGCTCTGCATTTACTCTGCCAAGGCAGGGGACAGATCTGACACCTTTTTCCTTTGAAGCAAACTTATCAAAATTCATAATTTCGCAGCTAATTGAAGAGAGGATAAGCAGTAAGAAAAAACCAGGGAGCACATGAGTCTAAGCGCTCGGTGAGTATTTAAGGAAAGGGAAAGAGGAAGGGGGGAAAGGCAGAGTACTAGTAGGAAATGGGGGAATGACGTTAATGGGGGGCAATTCCATGAATGAAGAGAAGGAAGGGACAGGATCTGCCCACCCACCAGGCTGGTTCTTGGGAATTTCCTTTGCCACCCCACCAGGTGGGCCCTTTGGTCCCAACATGCTAATTGGAAATTCATAGATACCGTGTTTGACACTCAGACTTTTATGGTATGCCAACCTCAGAAGCCACCAAACATAAGCTCAATTCTACTAAAACATGAGAAGATAACAAAGCCTCTTCCTGTCTGCTGAGGGAGACACAAAGCTCATTCCAGATGTGTATGTTTCTCATCCACCTGAAGGGGATTGACTGGCCATGTCCACCCCCCTACCCCACCCTGCCAAAGCCTGTCTTTCCCAGAGATGCCACTCAGGACAGGTTTGTCATCTGCACACCACTCCACAGGCCAGGGGTGGCTTAAGCCAGAGCACCTGAGTTCTTCCCTTCTCTGGGTAGAACTAATGAATGGGTCCCCAAGGGGTAAACATTGGCGCAGAGAACCATCCTCAAGACAAGGAGTTATTTGTGTAGTGTTCTAGGAAATCAACAAGAGGAAATGCATTAAGTGTACAGCCAGGAAAGAAAAAAAAATAACCTGTCCAGCTATGAATGATAGTCAGACCAGTAGGCCAGGAAAGGGCTGGCTAGGCTTACACAGGGATGGCATCTGGCACCGTGGAGACAGCTGGAAGGGCAGGGCCCATTGTGAAAACTACAATCACCTTACACAACAGAAGGGTCACCTTGTCACTTATCAGCCAAAGGTGGTAAGTGCAGCATCAGCATTCTAATTCTGGAAGATGATGGAGTGAGCCAACAACTAAGTTATCAGCTTCATTGATAAACTGTGGATTCCTGGAAAGTGCACACACACGTGTATGTGGGTGGACTGCCATGTGCCAGTGATAGACCTTATCTTCTGCTGCTGCTGCTCCTGCTGCTATTGTTAAAATATTTCAGAACCTGTGCTGACAGATGAGAAGCCATTGGCCTGTTTAGGCTTCTCATGGACTTTCTGTCTTCCACTCTCCATTTCCCAGGCCAATTTGTCGTTCCCTAACAGGGAGACCTGTGCTAAGAGTGTGCTGAGATTTAGCTAGTAAGAGATAAGCCCATGAAAAGATGTCTTCTAAAGTACCAATGAGCTATAGGACTGTAGGCGTGTCACTGTGACTGCCTCCAGGTGTATTTCGTGCCAAGCTCCTACTGAGCTGGGGCTGCCACTGTCCCATTGCTTCCTGTGACAGAAAGGTCAGACCTAGGACATATTATGTCATGTCCTAACACAATGAAGAGCCAGGGATGATGGATCATCAGCTCTGTGTTTTGCTGCTATCTGATTGTAGTAGCTCACAGTAGGTACATTGCACAGAGGAAGCAATGTTATACCATAGGCTCTTCTAAAAGGAAGTTTCATCTTGAAAATAATGCTTAGTAAGGAGCTGAAATATATTTCAAAGAAGAAAAGAAGAGCCTGAAATCTCACTCACTTTTCTTGGACAGCTGCCTTCTGAGATGCCCAGCTCATTTGCCAGCTTTTAGACCTATTCCATCGGCTGGAGAAAGGGAACATTATTGTTTTGACTGGTGTTTGGTTGATTAATTTCTGACAGTCTTCCCAGAGTCCCTCCAGACTATTTTCAACTCGATGTAACATTTCATAAAGAGGGTTGTTTACATTTTAAATTGTTTGTCTATAAAAAGTACACTTTCATGAAATTTGTTTCCTCTGAATCTTCCTGTTTCCTTCTTGTATGGATCTAATGAGATTGAATTTTCAAATTCATTGAGATAGGAAAAGTATGCAACACTATACTTGAGGTTTTTGTTCTTTGGGTTTTGGGGGGTAGTGGTGGTGTTCGATTGTTTTTGAGACAAGAATCTCACTCTATTACCCAGACTACAGTGCAGTGGTGTCATCATAGCTCACTGCAACCTCAAGTTGATCCTCCTGCATCAGACTCCTGAGTAGCTAAAACTACAGGCGCCCGACACAGCACCTGGCTAATTTTTCTAATTTTCATAGGGACAGCATGGGGAGTGGGATGGATCTCACACTTACTCGAGTTGGTCTTGAGCTCAAACAATCTTCCTGCCTTGAGCTCCCAGAGTGCTGGGATTACAGGCTTGAGCTACCACCACCCGGCCTATACTTGGATTTTAGATCAATAATTCACAAGACACTGGATTTTTGTAATAGGTCACTATAACAAAGGCATCAAGTCATAAGATTATAATAATTATTAAAACCAACCATTGATTTCAGTACTAGAAAATCTGAGGTAGGAACTATAACTTTCTGGGAAGGAATTATCATACCCCCGACAGGAGTGCAGCCTTTTTAGAAAATCAGGTCAGAAACCAGCAATCCTCCCCAGACCCCTGGAATGTCTCAAGGCCAGAGTTCCTAGAAACACCCTACCATATCCTGGCCTGCACTAAAGAGGCCCATGCGGTTCCCCAGGCTCACTGCCCCACTCCAGCCATACTGATAAGGCTCGTAAGAGCCTTTTGTAACTGTGTGGGAGGGGAGCTGACACCCAGTCAGTCCCTATTTTCTGTTCCCCCCCCTCTATTAAAGTCTTTCCTTGTCCCTGGACTGACCGCCTCTCCTTTCTTGCAGACCCTCACCCTGGTTCTATGCCAGAACTTCTCACAACCCACCATCCTGGTGGCAAGTCCAGAGCTCTTCTCATCCTCTGATGACCCTCCCCAAAAGGAAGTAGTTTGAAATTTTGACCCCCCCCCGAAATCATGTTTTTTAATCACTTTAAATCCAAAAGGTGAACCCATGGATTCCACAATAATTTGGGGGAAAATGTAAGGGAGGGATCCAAGGGCAGTGAATAAATTATTAGGGAGGACAACCATTTCGTTGTTCCCAATTCTAAGAGCTATTCAGATCCTATTAGAGGCCGGAGAGGGACAGGGGTGCTCCGGCTTGGGCTAGATCAGGACCAGGTGTTGAAGGAAAACAGGAGTTGCTTCACCCAGAGTCAGCGATGGTGCCTCCACCAATCCCTGCCATTCTGACGTTTCCTCGTGCATCTACCTGAAGTCACGGGGTGTTTCCTGCTAAACCTGAGTGCCTCCTCCAAGCCACATCAGCCCCTCAACACCTTTCCTTCTGGGCCTTTCCCAGAAATAAATTCCTGCTGGAAGGTATAAAAGACCAGTTCCTCCAAGCAGAGCGATTCCCTGGCTGCCACGGGAGGCCAAGGCACTTGGCAGGTAAGACTCATGCACTTTAATCTTTTCCTGATTTCTGAAAAGCTGATGATGAAATTTCCTCAAGTCTTCCCAGAAAACCTCGTACTGGATTTGGACTCATTTATATCAGGCATTTTCCAGTGGCAGCTCTGGCTGGCACCATGGCATCTCGCCCTTGTTTGGTGTAAGAGAGAAGGTGATTAAATCCATTGTGGGGCAAGAAGGCTTTCCTGCAGCTGAAAACTAAGTCATGGAATCACAGATCCTTAGGGCTAGAAGGCACCATGGACTCTTATCCATCCTGTTTTGGAACCCAGGCCACAGAGGTATTATGTGTCCCGGGTCACACAGGAATTTGGAGGGAGATAGTAATAGAACAGAGCTCCGTGTGCTGTTCTTGAGACTGGGGTGATGTTCTGTAATATGACCTCTCCACCACAGTGGGGATTTGGCAGTGTTTTAAGGCACCCGCTAAGCCAGGGCTCTCAGATATTCCATCTCATTTCCACCATCTCATGTCTGCTAATCGCAGACGTTCTGAACTAGTTCACCCTGGCCTAGTCCCAGATGTCTTAAATGCCCTGTGGACTTGTGGCTCAGTCAGTGTGGGAACAATACTAGATGGGCTTCATTTGGGGAGAATGGAGTAGTTGAATCATATTTGCTTTTTATGCACTCAGGTACCCCAAGCTCCTCAGGGGAGGTAGAATATAGTGGATTGTTTCCGCCGTAGAGAGCTTAATAAGAATCTCCTCTCAGTCCAGGTGCAGTGGCTTAAGCTTATAATCCTAGCACTCTGAGAGACCAAGGCAGGTGGATTGCCTGAGCTCAGGAGTTCCAGAGCAGCCTGAGCAAGAGAGAGACCCCCATCTCTAAAACTAGCCGGGATTTGTGGCAGGTGCCTATAGTCCCAGTTAATTGGGAGTCCGAGGCAAGAGGATCACTTGAGCCCAAGGAGCTTGAGGTTGCCATGAGCTCTGATGCCTTGGCACTCTGCTGAGGGCCACAAAGTGAGACTCCATCTCAAAAAACTAAAAAGTATCTCCTCCTCTCCTAATCCTAGAGCTGCTCAAAAAAAATCAAACAGAGTGTTCCTATGGGCGATGGGGTGTTTGTTGGCTTTCTTTTTGGCTCAATGGAACTCTTGCCAGCCATGGAAAAGAGCCCCACTGATTTCTTCCCTTCTCAGGCCCTCCTCTAGTCCAATGTTTTGCAACCTTCTTTATCTCACAGCACAGTTGAGCCTATAGTTAAACTTCTGTAGCACACTAAAATTATGTCGATTAAAAAAAAGAGAGAGTAAAGAGGCTCGGCACCCATAGCACAGTTTCTGCACTGATCATATGATAAGAATGCAGATAAACCTCCGAACATCGCAGAAGCCTCTGGTTGGCCTCTTACCCTCTAAGGTCTCATGCCCTCTTCCCTTGGCCCAGCTTGATTCTGGCTGAAGATAGTGTCCCTCTGGCTGCGAAGAATCAGATTTCTGCACAGTCTTTTTTCAGTGACACAATCTAGGATCTGCCTGGCTCTGCTTTCTGTCAAACCCCCTTCCCTCACACTGACCAGGAACATTGCCCAAGGTGTGGAAAATAATTTCGCTCTGGCCTTGAAGTCCCACCTCCCTCACTTCCCTGTGAGGAGAGTACGATGGGGAGCTTAAAGCAGAGGAGAGGAGAAAGGAATATCTAAGTTTTGTTTCCTGTTCAGATTTCTCACCTTCCGTGTCTTCAGCTATGATGTTTCTTCCTCAATCTATCTCAGATGATGTACTTTTTCCATAGACTAATCTTTCACTTTCTGTTTATAATTTGTTATGAAATGTATTATTCATTCAAAGAATATAATAAAGACCTGTGTGCCTCTTAAAAAACCAAAGGAGAGATGGTTGCCAGGAGCTGGGGGCTGGGGGCTAGGGAGTTTATGTCCAAGGGGTGTAGAGTCAGTTTTGCAAGACGAAGAAGTTCTAGAAAGCTGTTGTACAACAAGGCAAATATACTTAACATTTCTGTACTGTGTGGTTAAAATAGTTAAGAGGGTACACCTTTTGCCAACTGTTTTCAGCACAAAATTTTTTTTAAGTCGATAATACCTGTTGTTCCCAAACCATTGTCTTTGTTTGTCTATTATGGGCAAATTTCTGTGGACTCACTGGACCCTGCAGTGGGTTTCCTGGAGTCACAAAAAAAGGGTGACAGAGGCAGAAGAGGTCATAGAATGATCTGTTCCTACTTGGGGCCATGTAAAGATAAGGACAGGAGCCTACTGAGGGGTCGTGATGTTTGAGAACTCATCTTGGGAGCGGGGGAAAGTACCAGAGAGCATCTTGGCCAGAGAGGGATTTATTCATACCTTGCATTTTTTTTTCTGGAATTAGAGTACTAAAAGGATATTCAATCAGATAAAATTTATTAAGGGGCCCCCCAACAGGGCAGAGGAAAACAATGAGTGGGGTGAAGGAGGCTAAACATACCTGGTCTGGACTCAGAGTTCTCCTCTTCTGGTCTGGCCTCGTCCAAGGGAAGATTATTTATTTGGAGAGAGTCTGCAGGACAGACTGGTGGTCTCTCAGGCAAAGCTCAAACTACAATTTCCTACAGAGGTCTTCAGGACCAGGGAGGGACAGCCAATCTGAGGCTGTTCTCCCTGCTGTGCTTCTGGAGTCCAATCAGTGAACGCCATGCTGGGGGGAAGACTCTCACCCTCTTGTGAAGGCCAAGGAGGCTGTTGAGACCATGGCCTGAATCACAGTCATTCCATCTGCACCCTGGGGCACCTCCCTGGGCTGAAGCCAGAATCTCCTCCAAGTCGATTTGGGGTCTGCTCCACCAAGCCCAGCGAAGCCCCCCGATCAGAAAGCAAAGCTCCCCAAATTTTAGTCTGATGACTTAGGTTCAGAGTTAAAGATCACGAAGAAGGAAAGGGTTCGTCTAAGAGCTGGGATCTCTCAAAGAAGCTCTGAGCTTTGTCACAACTTTCTTTCATGTGTCCCCACCTAATTGGCTCTTTGAGGGAGGGTGAAGCCTCTGCCTGGTGGCTGAAGGGAGGAGCTGACTGTCTGCCTCTCAGGCATTCTCCCTGGGTGCTGAGCCAGAGGAGACCCACTCGCAGGGAGCAGCAGTGCACCTGAGGGGGAGGGGGAGGTGAACTCAAAGTCATGTCCAGGCTGGGTAACACCACTTCTCATGCCCGTGACAAGACAGGTGCAGAATCTCAGGATCACAGACTATTAGGGCAGAATCAGACCTCCCAGATCACTGGGTGCTGAGCCACCCTCCGCAGGGCAGAGTTAAGTAACCTGCCTCGTCACAGAGCTGGTAGGACAAATGCAAAACAAGGACTCAGGGCCTCACACCCTGAAGCCTGAGTTCTTTCCCTTCCACGTTGCTTCTTTCCATTTCCCCCAGTACCGGGCTTGGGGCTGTGTGTATATGTCAGAGTGTTCCCTGGGCTTTCTCTGCCTTCTGTGATTCAGCCCCTTCCACTGGGACTCTGGGGAAGCTCACAGCCGGATCCTATGTCTCACTGCAGCAATGAGGGTCCTTCCCCACCTCTCAGCCCTCCTGGCTTTCCTGGTCCTGCTCCAGACCGCAGAGTCTGCCACAAGGGGTAAGTGTCTTCCTGTGCTGGTTTCTGGGGCTTCCATAACAAAACACCCAAACTGAGTGGCTTAAGACAACAGAAATTTAATCTCACAGTCCAGGAGGCAAGAAGTTCAAAGTCAAGGTGTTGGCAGGGCCACACTCACCTTCAAGGCTCTAGAGGAGAAATCTTCCGACTTCTCCCAGCTACTGGTGGCTCCTGGCGTCCTTTGTGGTCCTTGACTTGGGTCACGCCAGTCCCTGTCTCAGTCTTCACACACCTTCCCCTCTCCTTCTAAAACCACCAACCATGTATAACCTCATTAAAATAAGCTATGCAAAGACCCAATTTCCAAATAAGGTCATATTTTGAGGTTCCAAGTAGATGTGAACTTTGGAAGGGCCATTTAACCTACTACACTCTCCAAGCTCAGAGAATGGGTCCTGCCCATCCCACCCATATTCCAAACTCAATACAAGTGAAAACCCAATCCCACCTTTACCTCCCTCTCTCTACTTTGGGGTCCCGGTGATCAGTACCTCTTTGATGAAATTAAGGGTCTGTACAAGCCTCTCACCAAGAACCAGAGAAATCCCCACAGCCCAGTGGCCAGAGCCAACCTGAGTGGTATGCTCCTCCTTCATCCCATCCCTGGCTATTCTAGTGGAATCTCAAAGAACAATTTCAGCATCTAATTGAAGATCCAGGTGTATTCTTCCCATTCGGTGCTTTCACCCCTTAAGAACTCGTCAGAGCTTCGTAATTTTGATCTCCTGCCTGCTCAGATTGGAGGGGCGGGAGGGATGGCTAAGGACAAGGGAGCCAGGCAGAAGACATTGCAGAGGAGTGGTGTCTGATGCCCTGCTTCTGCTCCCCACCCGGCCCCAAGCAGCGACAACCAGAACTGCTGCCATCTCGGATGCTGTGAGTCAGGTCAAGGTCCAAGTCGACAAGGCCTTCCTGGATTCCAGAACCAGGTGCGTAAGATGCACACACGCACACACACACACACACACACACACACGTCCTTTCACAGTCTCCCTGTTAATACCGAGCACACCTAGGCCAGCCCTGACAAGCTGATGAACCAGACCAATAGTAAAACTTGCCCTTCCATCCCCCCTCCAAGTACATGACAGGCAGGAGCAATAGCCCAGACTGCTAATACCCTCGGGTTGTAAGTTCCCTGGAAGCAGGCATCTAACCTCATTCTAGAAGAACATTCTTCCACATGGCCTAATATTTCCTCGACTCATGCATTCTGGAGTCTCAGAAAGCCTCTAGATCAGTGATTTTCAAACAGTGTGTTGTGGCACACTGGTGTGCCATGAAAATTTTTAAAGATCATTAATTATTTTCTAAAGAAGTTCAAAGCACAATAAATACATTATTATTCTTTAATTTTTTTTGATCAACATAATTTAAGTGTGCCACAGAAGTTTAACGATAGGTCCAAGTGTGTCGTGAGATAAAAACAGTTGAAAAACACAGGACGGGGTGAATGTTCTTCATTCAGCCTACTAGCATGGACTGACTGAGGTCAGGTTCTCCGCAAGCAGAACCCGAGACCTGGAGGTAGGTACAGGTGACTTATCAGGGGAGTGTAATGGAGTGAAGGAAGGAGGAGCAATAAAAGAAGTGAAGCCAGACCGTGGTTTCCAATCTAGCTCCAGTCTGACCCCACAGGGAGACCTGGAGCAGAAGTTGCACCCGAGAGCCTGCCCCACCTTGGAGCAGGGAAGCAGAGTTTCCATCTGCCCACGTCAATCAGACGTGGCTGCAGGCTTGGAACTGGGGGAGAGCTGCTGTCACACTCCTGTGCAACTCCTGGGCACCTCCAGTTGAGCAGCTACAATGGCTCGGAGGCACCCACCCAGTGAGGTTACAGGAGTGACCCTTAGCAGGTGCACCCACAGTCGCAGGAAGAGGAGCACGCCACCCCTCTGAAAGGAACTTAGCCCAGGAGCCCACAGGACACCAGCAAAATAAGGGCAGCTTGGATGCCTGCCCCCAGGAAAGCCACACTCCAGTGAGAGAGAGCAAGAGAGAAACAAGGGGTGCTGTCGTATTGAGCAAAGAACAACCTGTTCTCCCCTCTTCCTGTCCCTTTATGCTGGCTCTGAGACTCCACTCCTCCCTGGCCCTTTAATGAACTCTCGAGCCATCTTTTAACCTTTTTGGTGACTTCAAGTCCCCTGAACAGTATCATTTCAGGAATTAAAATGTCAGCATAAAAAGACAAAGTCCAGAGCTTCTCTCTTCCCTTAGTTCAGAACTGCTCAAAGCCTGCAGGGAGAAAAGGGAGCATTGCCCCCTTTCCTGAACTCCCCCTCATCCCCTGCCCTAGGTTTCTGCTTCTTGGGGGGAAGGAAAGATAAGGGAGGATGGCAGCTGACTATACAGAGCTCAGTGCCAGGAGGGGGCCAGAAGCCCTTTATCTCTTCCAGCACTTTCCTGGTTTCTTAGATATTCTGCTGCCCACTCCATGACCTAGAAATGTCTTTGGCCAGTGGCTTATAGCTCCAACCCTCAGCCTGGGGGCACATGGCTCACTCCTTCACCCCTCCCCAGCCCCTGTGGGCCAGGTCCCCTCTAGGCAGACTGGAGAAGATGCACAGCCCCACCCTGCATGTGGGGATCCCCTTCCCCACTGGTCAGTTCTTGGACTTAGGGGCCTCCTAGAGACATAATGAATCACATTTAGACATTCTGTTACACAAGCACACATACAACCCTGTGATTCATGGTTTGTGGTAAAGACAGTGAAGGACAGAAAGAGAGCGACAGGCTCCACTCTAGGCGCAGGGATCAGGGAAGTCCCCCAGAGGATAAGAAGCAGCTAGACCCAAGGAGGATCTGGGGGACAGCCCAGGGGTGGCACTACCAGTAAGGGAACAGCAAAGGCAAAGGGCCTGAGGCAGGAAGGAAACATTCGGGTGTGTTAGCAGCAGCAGCAGCAGCAGCCAGATCCCAAAGGGGCTGGTGCAGGATATTTTAGGGTCCCTCCACCCCATAAACAAAGGAACATAGGTTGCTGAGGCCCAGGCCTTAATGCAAAGCCCACACAAGGCTCAGGATATAGAAAGAAGGCCAACGCCAGTTCCGGTTGTAGACAAGATGTCACATGTAAGATGAGGGTCGAGAGGCAGGTCCGAGGCCACAGAGTCAGAAAGCAGACTAGTCTGTACACATCTTATCCTTAGATTCTCATCCACAGGGCTGATGACATCCCAGCTCCATGCCAGCGGTTCCTCAAGGGTGACTCAGTAGCTCCCTGGGCCTGTGTGTTTTCGAGGCTCCCTAGCTGGTTGTGACACAGTCGGCCCTGCTTCAACCCTCCGACTGGCATTCAGGAACTGCTCATTTCCCATCCATCCACCATCCTTTCCCAGAACCACACCTAGCACAGCTTAATGGCCACTGCAGCTTCCTCCTCCCCGAGGAGCGTTTCCAGAGGCACTGTCAGGGAGATGAAGACAAGGCCCCGGGAGCACACGAGGGTTTGTGTCCTGTGTGCTGTCCACATCCTGGGGCCCCTCTGCTGGGCTCTTCATAATGCTTTTTGGAAGTTGTAGAGTTTATATGCCTCTCATCATATAAATTAGAGCCCTCCTACAGCTCTAGGCTGTGTTCCCCACTGTAGGCTGAAGACCTCCACGAGCTCTGAGAACCCCACCAGCCGACAGCTCGCAGAGTACCTCAAGCACGCCAAAGGCCGGACGCGCACAGCCATCCGCACTGGGCAGGTGTGGGAAGATTCCCTAAAGAGACTGAGGCAAAAGGAATCCTTGACCAACGTCACAGGTACAGAAACCTACTGCCCCTCCGATGGCAGGAAGGGGCCATCTCCCCACAAGAGAGAGTAGAGGCCACACCACGTTGTACTCCCTGTTCAGAGCTTTCTATTCAGAGAGCCACCCCCAACTCTCCTTTTGTAGAATCACAGACCAGACTGCCAGAGCAGAGGGGCTTAGAGGACAGCCAGGGCAACACTCTGTTTTACAGAGGCAGGAACTCAGGCCTGGCGATGTCCCATTGCCAACTCCAAGTGAGGGGATATTGGTACTCTTTGTATAATACTGTCTGTAAATGCTCTGCCCAGAGAAAGTGCTAAAAGTCAACAAACATGGGCTCCCTGTCCCAAACCACAGTGTCACCACTTCCTTTAATACAGGGGACATTTAAGCCACCTGTGTCAGGGGGATTTACTGGGATTATGTCACAGGAGATGAAATTTCAATCTTGTTCTGGGTCACGTGTTGCCGAAACAATGAATTTAACTGATAGCTTGGTCATGACCTCCTCCACCCCATTGCCACCCCCAGCCAAATGCCACAAGTCATGGAAGGTCATGAGGAAGGGGTTTGGGACTGACAGGAGGAAGCAGCTTTCACTGGGAAAACACCTAGAGAGAATACCTGGCCCAGGACTTGGGCAAATTCCAAAGTGCCAAAAGAAGGAAACTTAGGAAAAGGTGGGAGAAGCAGGAGCACTTCGGACTCTGAAATTCAAAAGGTGCTGAGGCTTGAACCCCAGCCGCTGCCAACTTTCACAGATGGCTGCCCCTTAAGAAGCCCCCGTGCAGCTACATTCCTGAGTTTCCCTTCCATTGCAGACACAGGGATATCTCAAAGTGGTTTTGATTTGCATTCACAAGTTGGCAGCTTTCTCCATTCTGTGCCCACATCAAACCCTCTGATGCCTAAGGCCTCCCCACTCTGTTGCTCCTCCTATAACCTCCCACCCCCACTTTAAAACTACCTGTCCCTTCTAAACGTCCTTCCTAGAGCTTATTCCTGCTTGCCTGATATTTCAGATGTCAGTGAAGCTTTAGAAGAAAAGCAATCTTATCAAACTAACTCCTATTAACATATGCTTAACTTCCCAGGAGTATTTTCTTTTTTTTTTATAATTATTATTTTTATTAAATCATAACTTTGTACATTGATGCATTTGTGGGGTTTAGGGTACTGCTTCGATATACAATGTGAAATGTTTACATTGAACCAAGTAACACATCCATCACAATTATACTCATGTCTTAATAGTTTTGAAATGTACCATTGCGTCATGCACATTAGGTGAGGTCCCCTGAATACTCTCCCTTCTCCGCAAATCCCCTCTCCCCACCCCTCTCTCTCCTCTTCTCTTCTACTTTTTGGTCTATAGTTATGTTTTGCCATTCATATGATTGTGTAGGTGGTTATATATTGATTTCATAGTGGTATCGAATACATTGGATACTTTTTTTTCCATTCTTGGGATACTTTACTAAGAAGAATATGTTCCAGCTCCATCCAGGTAAACATAAAAGATGTGAAGTCTCTGTCTTTTTATGGCTGCATAGTATTCCATGGTGTACATATACCATAATTTGTTAATCCATTTATGGGTTGATGGGCATTTGGGCTGTTTCCATGTCTAGGCTATTATGAATTTGGCTGCAATAAACATTCTAGTGCACATGTCTTTGTTGTAAAATAATTTTTGATCATCTGTGTATATACCTAGTAGAGAAATTGCAGGATCGAATGGTAGGTCTACTTTTAGTTCCTTGAGTGTTCTCCAAACTTCTTTCCAAAAAGATTGTATTAGCTTGCATTCCCACCAACAGTACAGAAGTATTCCCTTCTCTCCACATCCATGCCAACATCTGTAGTTTTGGGATTTTGTGATGTGGGCTAA